>NC_047048.1:50662395-50964599 GCF_011762595.2 Tursiops truncatus | reverse complement strand
TTTTAAATAATTACATGATAAAATATGCATATATATATAATGCAATGCACAAATAATAGCATGATAGTACACAATGTATATTAAGTTAGTCTAGCTAAACATTTCTTTGTTATTGGCAATTAAATTCTTTGAGTTTTTTAGATGAAGCCATGTGCACAAGACAAGGGCTGTATGCCCTGCATCACCGTTCACTTTTTCCCTTGGTCCTTTCCTCTATTAGGCCCGTGATATCTCTTGTTGGAATTACTAGAATCATATCCTTGATGATCTTAACCTCCCTCCAGCCCACTTTACAAACTGCTCAACCAGATTCGTTTTCTAAAGAAAAATCTCAGTTCAAGTCGCCTCTGGCTAAAAGCTCTCGATGATGTTCAGTTGCAAATGTTAGTTCTTTAATCAAACACTTATTCCCTTGGTGTAAAGTTGTCTGTGCACAGTTATCTGTAGAGTCCTTTTTTCTGTGAGCCTTTGGGCTCCTTAAGAACAGTATTGCTTTCTCTATCTTACTACCCCCCACGTCACCTGCCATGGCGCTTTGAAGGTATGGTTTGCTCTGGTATCTGCTGCATGCATGAATAAATGAATTCAAAGGGAAAATACTTCTAATTGCTTTGTCTTTTCCTATATGATCCCAGTCATTCAATTTGACTGAATTTGAAATTGATTGGGTGAGTCAACTAGAATTCGGGAACTAGAATTGTTGTTCTAGCTTGGGGAGGGGTCTTAATATTTGTGTGTCATGGACCCATTTGGCATCTGGGGAAGACTGTGGATTCTTTTGCAGAAGGAAAGGTTATTAATGCATCAAATAAAATACATAAGATTACCAAGGATATCAGTTATATTGCATTAGGGCTATCGAAGTATTATGAATTGTGCTATAGTAATGTGTTCATCTTTAATGGATAAACTAATATCTAGTTGTAGCCCTGTTAGCTACTATAATATCAAAGTGGTGGTGATGGTACACAGCATTTCAAGATCCTGTGGCAACCGTAATGTGATATTAAAATATCTGTGGTTTCTATTGATGACAGAATCACAGATCCTGCTAATACTATTGTGGTTTGTTGCCTATGCCCATAATTGAAGAAGAGTCTGGATTTTAATGAGAAGTTAGTGTAAATAAAGATGTAACTTTATTCCCATCTTAGTTCACAGACCACCCCATCCCCCCCAACCCCGGCCCTGAATTTGCTAGACCCCAGCTTGAGAAGGCCTGAAAGGCTTGTTTTAGGAAGAGCTGTAAGACAAGTCTGTGTAGCTCTGTTGTCGTCCAGTGGGTGAGCCCGCATTAGGCATGTTAAAGTCGTTCATGCAAGTAGGTAGGCAAGAAATTTTAGAACATTTGTATGTCTACTGTAGCACCTAAGATCTTGTAGACACTGTATAAACCCTTTTTGTATAATAACACAACTTTCCAGTGCAGATGCTCCCTCCTGTATGGTGAGACCAGAGGCGTCCTTCAGCTTTAAAAGTGCCATCACCTTGTGGCCCAGGCCCTGCACACGGACACCTTTCTGTTTCTAACCCTCCTGGGCAGTTGTTTAGTTGAACTGAGTTGTTGGGTTGAATGTTTCCCTAATGGTACTGGATTGATAGGTTTGTACTTCGATATTTACTTGTCGAACTTACTCCCTCCATCTACTTCCAGAGGGGCTTGGGGGCAGCATTCGACCTGCAGCAAACTGCAAAACAGAGTGATTATGATAAACACTCCCCAGGGCCTCCTGGAGGGGCTGAGGTGACAGGTGCTCCAGGCACTAGGTGATTGGATTTCCAGTCCCGGCCAATACGCTGTGGTCTGATTTCTGTGGGCGGAGAGAAACTAGGAAGCATGTTGTTAGTGCAGCTTCTGTTTTTTCTCAATATAAATTATACAAAAATATTTTTTGTTCATTCCTTAAAAAAAAAATAAAGTACCTCATAATACAATCCTTTGTTGTACAAGGCACTGGCTTACAGCAGCAAAGTATCAATATTTGTCTCTGTAGTCAAGCTGAATCAGGGCGGGGGTTCTTATAAAACTGAGAACTGCAGGATGGTGGACGATGTTTCTAATTGTGTCAGTTACCTGTCAGCACTATTAATTATGAAAATAAGATGAATGCCTTTATTGACATATATATATTACATACCTCTATATCTCTACTCATGTCTGTATCTATATATGCATATACACACACAACGTGTGTATAGGTATATACATAGGTGTATATATATACTGTGATTGTAGCTAATGTAGAATTATCTTTAATTGAATACTGGAGGTCTTCATGTGACTGACATTTACATTTGCATTGACATTTGCATTTTTCTATCTTCCAAACCACCTAAATCCTCTTGACCTTGAGACTTTATTTTTTGATAATTACTTCTCCTTTTTAATTCTTTTTTTTTGAATTTTATTTTATTTATTTTTTTGTACAGCAGGTTCTTATTAGTTATCCATTTTATACACATCAATGCATACATGTCAATGCCAATCTCCCAAATCATCCCACCACTCCCACCCCGCGCTGCTTTCCCCCCTTGGTGTCCATACGTTTGTTCTCTACATCTGTGTCTCAATTTCTGCCCTGCAAACTGGTTCATCTGTACCATTTTTCTAGGCTCTACATATATGCGTTAATATACGATATTTGGTTTTCTCTTTCTGACTTACTTCAGTCTCTATGACAGTCTCTAGATCCATCCACATCTCTACAAATGACCCAATTTCATTCTGTTTTATGGCTGAGTAATATTCCATTGTATATATATGCCACATCTTCTTTATCCATTCGTCAGTCGATGGGCATTTAGGTTACTTCCATGACTTGGCTGTTGTAAATAGGGCTGCAATGAACATTGGGGTGCATGTGTCTTTTTGAATTATGGTTTTTATCTGGGTATATGCCCAGTAGTGGTATTGCTGGGTAATATGGTAATTCTATTTTTCATTTTTTAAGGAACATCCATACTGTTCTGCATAGTGCCTGTATCAATTTACATTCCCACCAACAGTGCAAGAGGGTTCCCTTTTCTCCACACCCACTCCAGCATTTGTTGTTTGTAGGTTTTCTGATGATGGACATTCTCACTGGTGTGAGGTGATACCTCATTGTAGTTTTGATTTGCATTTCTCTAATAATTAGTGATGTTGAGCAGCTTTTCATGTGCTTCTTGGACATCTGTATGTCTTCTTTGGAGAAATGTCTATTTAGGTCTTCTAGCCATTTTCGGATTGGGTTTTTTTTTCCTTTAATATTGAACTGAATGAGTTGTTTATATACTTTGGAGCTTAATACTTTGTTGATTCATTTGCAAATATTTTCTCCCATTCTGAGGGTTGTCCTTTTGTCTTATTTATGGTTTCCTTTGCTGTGCAAAAGCTTTTAAGTTTCATTAGGTCCCATTTGTTTATTTTTGTTTTTATTTCCAGTACTCTAGGAGGTGGATCAAAAAAGACCTTGCTGTGATTTATGTCAAAGAGTGTTCTTCCTATGTTTTCTTCTAAGAGTTTTATAGTGTCGGGTCTTACATTTAGGTCTCTAATGCATTTTGAGTTTATTTTTGTGTATGGTGTTAGGGAGTGTTCTAATTTCATTCTTTTACATGTAGCTGTCCAGTTTTCTCAGCACCACTTACTGAAGATACTGTCTTGTCTCCATTGTATATCCTTGCCTCCTTTGTCATAGATTAGTTGACCACAGGTGCGTGGGTTTATCTCTGGGCTTTCTGTCTTATCCATTGATCTATCTTTCTGTTTTTGTGCCAGTACCATATTGTCTTGATTACTGTAGCTTTGTAGTATAGTCTGAAGTAAGGGAGTCTGATTCCTCCAGCTCCATTTTTTTCCCTCAAGACTGCTTTGGCTATTCGGGGTCTTTTGTGTCTCCATACAAATTTTAAGACTTTTTGTTCTAGTTCTGTAAAAAATGCCATTGGTAATATAATAGGGATTGCATTGAATCTGTAGATTGCTTTGGGTAGTATAGTTATTTTCACAATATTGATTCTTCAAATCCAAGCAAATGGTGTATCACTCCATCTGTTTGTATCATCTTTAATTTCTTTCATCAGTGTTTTATAGTTTTCTGCATACAGGTCTTTTGTCTCCCTAGGTAGGTTTATTCCTAGGTATTTTATTCTTTTTGTTGCAGTGGTAAATGGGAGTGTTTCCTTAATTTCTCTTTCAGATTTTTCATCATTAGTATATAAGAATGAAAGAGATTTCTGTGCATTAATTTTGTATCCTGCAACTTTACCAAATTCATTGATTAGCTCTAGTAGTTTTCTGGTGGCATCTTTAGGATTCTCTACTTATAGTATCATGTCATCTGCAAACAGTGACAGTTTTACTTCTTTTCCAATTTGGATTCCTTTTATTTCTTTTTATTCTCTGATTGCTGTGTCTAGGACTTCCAAAACTATGTAGAATAATAGTGGTGAGAGTGGACATCCTTGTCTTTTTCCTGATCTTAGAGGAAATGCTTTCAGTTTTTCACCATTGAGAATGATGTTTGCTGTGGGTTTTTCGTATATGGCCTTTATTATGTTGAGGTAGGTTCCCTCTGTGCCCACTTTCTGGAGAGTTTTTATCATAAATAGGTGTTGAATTTTATTGAAAGCTTTTTCTGCATCTATTGAGATGATCATATGTTTTTTATTCTTCAGTTTGTTGATATGGTGTATCACATTGATTGATTTGCATATATTGAAGAATCCTTGCATCCCTGGGATAAATCCCACTTGATCATGGTGTATGATCCTTTTAATGTGTTGTTGGATTCTGTTTGCTAGTATTTCATTGAGGATTTTTGCATCTATATTCATCAGTGATATAAGTCTGTAATTTTCTTTTTTTGTAGTATCTTTGTCTGGTTTTGGTATCAGGGTGATGGTGGCCTCATAGAATGAGTTTGGGAGTGTTCCTTCTTCTGCTATATTTTGGAAGAGTTTGAGAAGAATGGGTGTTAGCTCTTCTCTAAATGTTTGATAGACTTCACCTGTGAAGCCATCTGGTCCGGGACTTTTGTTTCTTGGAAGATTTTTCATCACAGTTTCAATTTCATTACTTGTGATTGGTCTGTTCATATTTTCTATTTCTTCCTGGTTCAGTCTTGGAAGCTTATACCTTTCTAAGAATTTGTCCATTTCTTCCAGGTTGTCCATTTTATTGGCATAGAGTTGCTTGGAGTAGTCTCTTAGGATGCTTTGTATTTCTGTGGTGTCTGTTGTTACTTCTCCTTTTCCATTTCTAATTTTATTGATTTGAGACCTCTCCCTCTTTTTCTTCATGAGTCTGGCTAATGGTTTATCAATTTTATTTATCTTCTCTAAGAACCAGCTTTTAGTTTTATTGATCTTTGCTATTGTTTTCTTTGTTTCTGTTTCCTTTATTTCTGCTCTGATCTTTATGATTCCTTTCCTTCTGCTAACTTTAGGTTTTGTTTATTCTTGTTTCTCTAGTTCCTTTAGGTGTAAGGTTAGATTTTTTTTTATTAGAGATTTTTCTTGCTTCTTGAGGTAGCCTTGTATAGCTATAAACTTCCCTCTTAGAACTGCTTTTGTTGCATCCCATAGGTTTTGGATCGTCATGTTTTCATTGTCATTTGTCTCTAGGTATTTTTTGATTTCCTCTTTTATTTCTTCAGTGATCTCTTGGTTACTTAGTAATACATTGTTTAGCCTCCATGTATTTGTGGCTTTTACGTTTTTTCCCCGTAATTCGTTTCTAATCTCATAGCTTTGTGGTCAGAAAAGATGCTTGATATGTTTCAATTTTCTTAAATTTACTGAGGCTTGATTTGTGATCTGTCCTGAAGAATGTTCCATGCACACTTGAGAAGAAAGTGTAATCTGCTCTTTTTGGATGGAATGTCCTATAAATATCAATTAAATCTATCTGCTCTATTGTGTCATTTAAAGCTTGTGTTTCTGTATTAATTTTCTGTTTGGATGATCTGTCCATTGGTGTAAGTGAGGTATTAAAGTCCCCCATTATTATTGTGTTATTGTCGATTTCCTCTTTTATAGCTGTTAGCAGTTGCCTTATGTATTGAGGTGCTCCTATGTTGGGTGCATATATATTTATAATTGTTATATCTTCTTCTTGGATTGATCCCTTGATCATTATGTAGTGTCCTTCCTTGTCTCTTATAGCATTGCATTTTAAAGTTTATTTTATCTGTTATGCGTATTGCTACTCCAGTTTTCCTTTGATTTCCATTTGCATGGAATATCTTTTTCCTTCCCCTCACTTTCAATCTCTATATGTCCCTAGGTCTGAAGTGGGTCTCTTGTAGACAGCATATATATGGGTCCTGGTTTTGTATGCATTCAGCAAGCCTCTGCCTTTTTCTTGGAGCATTTAATCCATTCACGTTTAAGATAATTATCGATATGTATGTTTCTATTACCATTTTCTTAATTGTTTTGGGTTTGTTTTTGTAGGTCCTTTCTTCTCTTGTGTTTCCCACTTAGAGAAGTTCCTTCAGCATTTGTTGTAGAGCTGGTTTGGTGGTGCTGAATTCTCTTAGCTTTTGCTTGTCTATAAAGCTTTTGATTTCTCCATCGAATCTGAATGAGATCCTTGCCGGGTAGATTAATCTTGGTTGTAGCTTCTTCCCTTTCATCACTTTAAGTATATCATGCCACTCCCTTTTGGCTTGTAGAGTTTCTGCTGAGAAATCAGCTGTTAACCTTATGGGAGTTCCCTTGTATGTTATTTGTCATTTTTCCCTTGCTGCTTTCAATAATTTTTTTGTCTTTAATTTTTGCCAATTTGATTACTATGTGTCCTGGTGTATTTCTCCTTTGGTTTATCCTATATGGAACTCTCTGCACTTCCTGGGCATGGGTGGCTCTTTCCTTTCCCATGTTAAGGAAGTTTTTGATTATAATCTCTTCAAATATTTTCTCAGGTCCTTTCTCTCTCTCTTCTCCTTCTGGGACCCCTAAATGTGAATGTTGTTGCGTTTAATATTGTACCAGAGGTCTCTTAAGCTGTCTTCATTTCTTTTCATTCTTTTTTTCTTTATTCTGTTCTGCAGCAGTGAATTCCACCATTCTGTCTTCCAGGTCACTTATCCGTTCTTCTGCCTCAATTATTCTGCTTTTGATTCCTTCTAGTGTAGTTTTCATTTCAGTTATTTTATTGTTCATCTCTGTTTGTTTGTTCTTTAATTCTTCTAGGTCTTTGTTAAACATTTCTTGCATCTTCTTGATCTTTGCCTCCATTCTTTTTCCAAAGTCCTGGATCATCTTCACTGTCATTATTCTGAATTCTTTTTCTGGAAGGTTGCCTATCTCCACTTCATTTAGTTGTTTCTCTGGGGTTTTATCTTGTTCCTTCATCTGGTACATAGCCCTCTGCCTTTTTATCTTGTCTATTTTTCTGTGAATGTGGTTTTTATTCCATAGGCTGCAGGATTGTAGTGCTTCGTGCTTCTGCTGTCTGCCCTCTGGTGGATGAGGCTATCTGACCTTGAGGCTTTCTGATTTGGTTGAAACTAATACCAAATTTGGAAATCTTTTAATATACCATGTTAACTTGAATAGTTTCTTGAATATGGGTGAGATAAGGGGATCGTTTGCAATGTTAGTGATAAAGTTTGGTAATCACTTGAAGATTTCAGAGTACATAGTTTTTTGATGATTAATTTTGCATCTCTTGTGCATGTCATTAAATATAAAAAGGGCTGTCTTTTATGTTAGACTAATTTAGTAAAAGTGGTATAAAGAGTTTGTGTTATTTATTTTTGTTTTCTGTTTCATTGGGTGGAAAATTTAAATCTGACCTAGTGAATCCTTTAACACTTTGAGAACTATATATTTATTTTTAATTTGTTAAGAATCACAACTATGTCTTCAAATTCCTTACAACCTACCAGGCTGGCTCCTTCACAGAGTTTTCAGATCCCATGTATGAATTTCTTATTGCTATTGTAGAAAATTACCACAAAGTTAGTGGCTTAAAACAACACAAACATTCTTATCTTTCAATTCTAGAGGTCAGAAGTCCAAAATGGGTCTCAATGTGCTAAAATCAAGGTGTTGGCTGACTGTGCCTTCTGAAGGCTCTGGGGAGGATCTGTTCCTTGCCTTTTCCAGCTTCTAGAGGTCGCCTGCATTCCTTGGCTGGTGGCCCCCTTCCATCTTCAAAACCGTCAATGACCTGTGGAGTCTTTCTCACAGTGTCACGTGTTTCTTACTCTTCTGCCTCCTTTTTCCTCATTTAAGGACTTTTATGATTATATTAGGTCCACCTGGATAATCCAGGATAGTCTCTTTATGTTACGATCAGTGGAATAGCAATCTTAATGCCACTGCAACCTTTGCCTATAATTCTTCTTTGCCTATGAAATAACATATTCACAGATTCTGAGCATTAGGAAGAAGCTATTATCCTGCCTACCACATTTCCTAAACCAGAAATGATCCATGTGCTTTTTGTAAGGTTTCAGTGACACACTGTCTCAACTTGCTATTATTCATGTACATACTTTATCTCTCCTCTGTCTTTTTACCCCTGGACAAGACAGGACCGTGTCTACATCATATTTGTGTTCTCAGAACACAGCAACATTGAAAGAACCAGGTAAATATTTTTTGAGCAAATTAATGATTCTGTGTAAAACTTTATTAAAAAATGATTAGAAGGGAGGAAGTCAATTATAGAAGTATAGAGAAAGGAAACAGGCAAAGTTGGACAGGTTATCATCAGTACTACTTGCAAAGAACAGTTTCTTCAAACACATCATTGTCTCTAAGCATCAAATAATATCACTGGTCAAAAGATATGATCCACTTAAGAGTTATTACAATTTTTCTCACTCTAATATTTTGGCATTAAAAATCCTTTAATGTTTTTTAGTTTTTTAAACAGAATCAGTTCTTTGAGGCCTTATGATCTCTGGGCATCCTAACCTCTCACATCTGAACCTGCAAATTTTGGAAAGTGGTGGCCAAACTGTGGGATGGATACCCTTGTGGGGAGACCTGCTGAGTAGCTAGCCTTCACTGGCCAAGTGGTACCCAAGGCTTCCTCAAGCTCTAAGAGCTTTGGCTTTAAAGTACTTTCGAACATGTGCAGCTAGTCTATGAGACACACTTAAGAGCAGAGGAGAGTGAATGATTTCCCTAACATGTCCAGGTAGCCTAGATTTTCTCCCAGGTACCTTTAGCCTACCTGTGAGTTATATATTCTACTTCATGATGTATTTGTGTATTTCTAAATACATTCTATATATATGTAAAGTTTTAATGCTGTTCCACATCCAATAAGTGTCATTTTGAAAAGTGTGAGCATGCATTATTCTTACCATAGTTCTATGATGTAGGCAGGCATTCTTCTCCTGTCTTATGGGTGAAGAAGTCTAGCCACAGAGTATAACAAACTTGTCCATCTTCACACAGCTGACCTGTGATGTGTATGATACAGTGAGTGATTTGAATCTAGATTACTTCACTCCAAACTCCATGCTTCTTATACATTTAGTACCACACAAACTACATTTTCTCAGGCGTCAAGGCTTATAGGTTTTGCTATTTCTTTTAACTAATGATCTGAATAGTGCAGCAATTCACAAAGTGTTTTCTGTGGTATGTTACTCTAATGATATTTTCTGTGAAAAGAAAGTATTTTGTAATCAAGTGTAATTAACAATACTTTCAAAATTAAACATGTACCTCCATAGCAGTGACTATTCATGCAAAGCCCAATAGTAGAGAAATGTCTTAACTTCTTTTACCCCAGCATCTTCCAAACTCACATGACCACAGAACCCTTGCTCTCTGCCCTCATGCTCCCATAATAGTTATTGTCTTTTGGGAAAGCTACAAAATTCCTAGATCCTCGGTCCCCAGGTGGTCTGACATGATTATGCTGCCAGCCAGTGTGTAAATGGAGCTGTTGTTAATGGGCAGAAATTGGCTTTGCCTTCTGTGTCCATTAGGAATGCTTTCATCAGCAAGTACTAGAGTAAGTAATTTCAGTTTGAGCTCTTTCTAATGAAAGTTCAGTCCTTGTATCAGCTATATAGATGTCACCTGGGAGCCTGTTAGAAACCTGGACTTTCAGGTCCCACCCTAGATTTGCTGAAAGGAAATCTATATTTTATTTTTATTTTATTTATTTATTTATTTATTTTGTTTGCGGTACAAGGGCCTCTCACTGTTGTGGCCTCTCCCGTTGTGGAGCACAGGCCCCGGACACGCAGGCTCAGTGGCCATGGCTCACGGGCCCAGCTGCTCCATGGCATGTGGGATCTTTCCAGACTGGGGCACGAACCCGTGTCCCCTGCATCAGCAGGCAGACTCTCAACCACTGCGCCACCAGGGAAGCCCGGGAATCTATATTTTAATAAGATCCTCAGGTATTTCAAATGCACAGTAACATTTAAGGAGCACTGATTTAAACAATAAGGGCATTATTTTTTTTATCTAATAATAAATTCAAAGATGGAGGGTCCTATTTTGATTTGCAACCCAAAGGAGTATTTAGGGCCCAGGGTCCTGTTTCCTCATGGTGGTAAAATGGCTGCCAACTCTATGCATTTTATCCTCTCTTAGCTGCATTGAAATACAGCTAGAAGGGGCTTCCCTGGTGGCGCAGTGGTTGAGAGTCTGCCTGCCGATGCAGGGGACATGGGTTCGTGCCCTGGTCTGGGAAGATCCCACATGCTGCAGAGCGGCTAGGCCCGTGAGCCATGGCCACTGAGCCTGCACGTCCGGAGCCTGTGCTCCACAACAGGAGAGGCCACAACAGTGAGAGGCCCGTGTACCACACACAAAAAAAATACAGCTAGAAGGAGACAGGGGCAAAGTAGGCATGGAAGGAGGCAGGGACAAAGGACTTTTTCTTATGTGGATAATTTTTTTTAATTTTGGCCACCCCACAAGGCTTGCGGGATCTCAGTTCCCTGACCAGGGATTGAACCCAGTCCATGTCAGTGAAAGTGCTGAATCCTAACCACTAGACCACCAGGGAACTCCCAGGCTTTCTTTTTTTATTAAGAAATAATTTCTTTCTCAGGAGTCCTGCTACAGCTTCCCCTTGGTTCTCATCAGCTAGATCTGTGTCACATATTCATGCATTAGATCAATTACTGACAACATGTAACAGGAAAGCCTCTATTGCCTTTGTTCTTGACCAGTGCTGTCCAAAAAAATATAAAGCTAGCCATATATATAACTTAAGATTTTCTCGTAGCCACATTTTTAAGAAAAGAAAAAAAACAGGTAAAATTAATTTTAATAATGTTTTATTTAACCCAGTATATCTAGACCATTATCATTTCAACATGTAAGCAATATAAAAAAATTGCCAGTGAGATATTTTATTTTCTTTATTTCATACTAAATCTTTGAAATCAAGTCCATATTTTATGCTCATACTACATTTCAATTCAGATGCTAAATTTTCATTAGAGATGTTTGATCTGTATTTAGATATCAATTGAAAAGGTGTTCACCAAATTGCTCCATGCATAATTAAATATTTTCCAATAATCAAATCATGTTTCAGGTTTTAAATTAAATTAAATTTAAATTAAATTAAAAATTTGGTTCCTCAGTCACATCAGTCACGTTTCAAGTGGCTGGTTGCTGTTGTATTGGACAAGGCAGGACTAGGCCCTTGCTACTCAAAACATGGTCCAGGGACCAGCAGTGACAGCATTTTCTGAGAGCTTGTTAGAACTGCTGAATCTTGGGTCCCACCCTAGATCTATTCAGTCAAAATCTATATTTTAATTTAATTTAATGCACATTAAAGCTTAAGCTGTACTCAACTTTGGCTAGGATTTACAATGACTGTGGGAACTTTAGAAAATACTGTTGCTTACACCCCACCCGAGAACCTTGGAATCAGACTTTCTATGGGGTCCAGACATCAATATTTTATTGAAGCTTTCCAGGTTATTCCAATATGCAGCCAAGTTTGAGAACTGCTGGTCGAGACCAATCCTGATTCGTCCCCTCAATTCAGACACATTGCAACCCCAGCACTATGGTAGTGGAAGTTCTTAAGTAACCAAGAGTGGTTTCCATATTTGCTTCCCTTGTTCTGTGGATATTTTCTGTAGGGATCGGTGTCTGGCTGGTATCTGCTATACTTGCTTGGGTCACACTCTCTTGGTCTCTTTTCTCCATTCAATCTGGCTAACTCTTTTCTCTGTTTTCCAGTCAACAGTTTCACCATAGCTTACCTTCCTTATTCTCCCAGGTAGCTGACACGTTAGGCTGTGCTGATCCGTATTCAAACCTGATCTGGAAGCCCATCAAGGGCTGCCTTTACTTCCAACTCCTCACCTGTGCTCCAGCCCTAGTGAAGATGCATCTTGCTTCTTTGTTGTGTTATTCATTGCCTCTGCCTCAGTGTTTCATCCACAGTGTCCTTTTCTTAGTTCTTACACTTCCCACCTTATACATTTCCAGAATTAATTTCCTTTAGGTGCTCATAATTCTGCCTTTGTTTCGTTGATTATATTTTGCCTTCTCGTTGACGATGAGCTCAAATGAGGTGGGTATGAAGTCTACTCATTTAAAGCGGCTCTGAATCTATGAGCTCTAACTGAGATGCGATTTTTATGACTATATTTGGGTACCTTGTAAGCTGCTCACGTACCCTTCTCTGGGTTCCTGGAGACTCAAAATGTACACAGACCTCAAAACATAGGCTTGCATATTTACATGCCTCCATTGCAAACTATACCACCTGAGCTTCTCTTCTGAGGAGGGAACATTAGCAGCACAGACTTGGAAAAAATAGGTTCTTCTCTACTAGGAACCTTCACCTGGGAGGCTCTCATTAGTACAGACAAAGCCACTTTAAAACAAAAACATATTCAGTTTGCCCAGCTCTAGGAGGTGCTGTCGTGGTCATGTGGACTCATGAACAAAGGGGCTGACTGACAGCCTTTTGAAATCTAACCCGTTTCTTGGTAGAAGGGCTTCTGTACAGGATACATTTCCACGATGAGTAATTGCTGTCAAATCTAACAAAAGGAGTTCTCTAAAATTTAGGCCATGTAACACTTAAACTATGTAATAAAACAGCTATGTATTAGGTAGTATTTATTTATTTAAATATTAAGAGAATCCTATCAGCTTCTGGAAATTATTATTAAAGTATACATGTTTTTATTTGAGATTGTGTAAACAAGTATGTGAAGACTGAGCACTTGGAGAAATATAGGAGTTAAGCAATAATAGCAATTCTTACTCTTACGTTTGAAAGTAAATCAGTATTTTAACTGTGTAAACTCCATGATTTAAAAAGTCTTAGTTTAGAAAAATCTGATTTTCGAAATTTAAAATTGTAAGTAAGATCAAAAATATTTTTTAAAGTCATTTAAAAATCTATCACATTTATTTTTTCTAATATTTACATTGCATAAAAAATTAATATGGTAAAGTCCCCATGACATTTTTGAATAGTCATTAGAAGTGAACTATTCAAAGAAGCTCTCTGAGAAATATGGTCCATATGACTCAAATTATATATAGAGCAGCAAAATATTAAAAGTATAATCTTAGCTTCCTTGTATTAGAATTAAGAAATATCATGAGGAACCCCAGACATTTTGGAGGACTGGAAAAACTTTGACTTTTCTGCAATCAAACACTCTGTTCAGTAAAAGAGGAAAAGCTAATAATTAAATACACATTATATCTAGTAAAATACACATTTATGCCAGCATATATAATGAAGTATATCCAATTTGTCCAATAATATATGTAACACATGGGTGTGTTGTGTCTTGCCTTGTTCATAGCACTTTGATAAATAATCTTACCATCCTCTGTGGCCCTGGGCAGAGTCAGTAACATTTTGGTTCCATTCCACAGATTTGAAAATGGAGACTCAGAGAAGAACAATATATATCCCAAATCAGCAGAATGTAAGATTAGAAATCATTCATCTTACTCAACAGTTGGTGTTCTTTTCATTGTAGTATGCTGCCTCTTTATCTCTTAGGGCTCTCAGACAACAGAACTTTTTAAGCTTTCTGGGCTATGAGACGTTAAAGGACTGGCCAGCGAGCTGACTACTCCATGGTGGATTAGACCAGCCTGACAGATTGCTCCTATCTCCTGACAGAACCTCAGTCCCTTTTTCCATAATTCTGAAAGAATTAAAGCTTTGAAATTTAGTTTTCCCATAAGTTTGGCATAAATTTAGTGGCAAAATTATGCCTAAACCAACAGGAGGTTATATATAGTCTTTATCCCACTTTGGGTGAAGAGCTATAGGTCTCACTGCATAAATACTGATGTATTTGCTAGGGATCCACAAACTTTTTCTCTAAAGATCTAGATAGTAAATATTTTAGGCTTTGTGGATCATACTGTCTCTTTGGCAACTACTCAACTCTGCCATTGTGACTAGCACAAAAGCAGCCAGAGAGTATATAAATGAAGGCATGGCTGTGTTCCAATAAAACTTTATTTACAAAAATAGGGGGCAGGTTGGACTTTGTCCACTGGCCATAGTCTGTCAACCCCTGGACTTAAGGGTGATGGCTAGATTTGATGGGACTATTGCATAATGTATTATATTTGCACCATATTACCTTTCTGACATTGAAACATATCAGACCCCAAAGGATTTTGGTAAGGGGCCATGGGCCTGTATCTAAGATTTAGAGGAAATATTACAGAAGAGAAAGTCATCTCTGTTTTCGTCAAGCACTAAAGTCTTCGTACACGCATGACTGGAGGGCCAACTAAAGTTCAGGTATTGCCAGTGCATTAGTCAAGAATGAGTGCTGTGAACCAGAAAGTATTTAAACACATAGGTTCATATTTGCCCCACATAACAGTAAATTCAGTGGTAGGCAGTACAGGGCTGGTTCAAGCTAAGTGGTTCCCTCAGAAATCCAGCCTCTCTCCATATTCATTCTCTACCATCCTTAGTTGATAAGCCTTCATCCTGATGATCATTGCCTCATGGTTGTAAAATGGGTGCTGTACCTCCAGGTGTCACATACACACTCCCAGCAGAAAGCAAAAAATGGAAGTGGGGAACATTGTATCTATATTAGAAAAGCAGAAACTTACCCCCAAATCTCAACATTTAGTCTATCACTGGACTAAACAGGATCATAAAGCTACCACTAATTGTAAGGAAGCCTCTGGAAGCAAGTATTTTTAGTTGGGTTCGTTTTCATTACCCACTGAAATAGGGAGAAAAGATATTGGGTGGACAAGTTGCACCATCTGCTGAGGCATCTGTTCTTGTTTTGGTAGCTGTTACATTTCATTACAGATATTTAACATTTTATAGTCTTCTCTCCTGGGCAACATATCTTTTTAAGTATCACCAGTGTTAGCAGTGTTTTCCATCTGAGTTGGAAAATTAAATAACATGATTCACATTTTTAAAATGTAAATGTTGTGTAATATGAATGTATAATCACTTGAGAATGGATTTTTCAGAAATAAACTTTCCTGAGGATTTTAGTGTTGGAGGATTTTGTTTAGATGGGACCCTTAGTATGTGTGTTTGCAAGGTTTGAGGAAAGACTGAGGTTGAAGTCAGTGGAAGGCAGCTTACACATTCAGCCTCATAAGCAAGTCTTTGTTCTCATGGGGGACGATTGCACAGTAGAGCAGGATTTCATGACATGACATGGTGAACTCAGAGAGCTTTAAGATAGAACAGTCACTCAGTAACTTTCTTAACTATGGCTCTGCTACAAGTCTAAGAGAAAAGCAATTAGATAGGCACACAGAGCCCATTTTAGTTTTTACTTGTGTGTCTTTTTTTTTAACATCTTTATTGGAGTATAATTGCTTTACAATGTTGTGTTAGTTTCTGCTGTAACAAAGTGAATCAGCTATATGTATACATATACCCCCGTATCCACTCCCTCTTGCGTCTCCCTCCTACCTTCCCTATCCCACCCCTCTAGGTGGTCACAAAGCACCGAGCTGATCTCCCTGTGCTATGCAGCTGCTTCCCACTAGCTATCTGCTTTACATTTGGTAGTGTATGTATGTCAATGTTACTCTCTCACTTCGTCCCAGCTTACCCTTCCCCCTCCCCGTGTCCTCAAGTCCATTCTCTATGTCTGTGTCTTTATTCCTGTCCTGACCCTAGGTTCATCAGAACCATTTTTTTTTTTTTAGATTCCATATATATATGTTAGCATATGGTATTTGTTTTTCTCTTTCTGACTTAGCACTACTGGGCATATACCCTGAGAAAACCATAATTCAAAAAGAGTCATGTACCACAGTGTTCATTGCAACACTATTTACAATAGCCAGGACATGGAAGCAATGTAAGTGTCCATCGACAGATGAATGGATAAACAAGATGTGGTGCATATATACAATGGAATATTACTCAGCCATAAAAAGAAACAAAACTGAGTTATTTGTCGTGAGGTGGATGGACCTAGAGTCTGTTATACAGAGTGTATTGGGATCTTTACCCTCCTGTCTGAGGTGGTATTTATTGTCTTTCTGGACACAGGGCACTTGTTTTTTGTGTTTTTTTTTTGTTTTTTTTTTTGGCCTAAGCTACTGTAATAAGAAAGGATAGAGGTACCCACACAATTTCAAATGTATCTTTGCTTTAGTAGGCTATCCTAAAATGGTACAAGTGGAAATAGCATGAAAATAAATAGATTCATTTATTGATTTGTTTAGACCTTAAATGTAAGTGAAATTAGTTTTTCTTCAACTACGTTCTGTAACACTGAATTAATTCTAGAATCTGTTTCAATGTAGCCGTTATGACTAAGTTATAACAATGACCTTTGATCTGTCAGATAAAGCCTAATTTTGAAATAATGCCCATCAGACCCTCATCTGCTGTACTTTTGAAAACTACAGCAAGAAAATCCAGTTTTTAACCCAAATAGTTCATGGTTCTTAGGGAATTCAGAATTAAGTGACCACCAAGAACTATTTCAGAAGTGACCAGAAATGGAATGGTCTGCATTTTGATGAGGAGAAATGAAGAAGAAGCCATGTTGGTAACTGTTTGAATCTGGATTACTCTGTGGCATCCAGATCATTCATTAACATGGTCCAACAAGCTAGAATCAGCAGATACTGATGAAAAACAGACAGCTAAAAGAGTAGGATCAATGTGAACAAACCTATCAACTGAGCCAGAAGAAACAGAAATAAATGAGAAGAGATAAATCCTTAAAATCATTCAAAATTTTATCATCAGGGAGAGTTAAAAACAGACTCCTATGGAAGAGGAGTAGTTCAAGACCAAGAAGGGATTCTTGGAAATTAAAATGTAATTGTTGACTTAAAAAATAATAGTATAGTGAAAAGATGAAGAAACCTTCCAGAAAAACGGAGCAAAAGAACAAAGAGTTGGAAAATATGAGTGAAAAGATGAGACATGATAGCGGTCCTACATATTTTTATAGAGGGTCTGGAAAGAGAAAATTGAAAAAAAAATTGGAGGAAATAAAAGATACATTCACACACACATTTTTAACTTTTCCAACTCTTCGGACAGCAAAGGCCCTCTGAGTGCAAAGTAGGTTGAGTAAGCATATGAGTGGATCGGTAATTAAACACATTTTCCTGATATTTCAGAACACCAAGGAGCAGGAGAGGATGCTAAAATATTCCAGAAATGGGAGTGGGATAGGGAATTGACCACAGAGACGATTTCTAGAGGACAAGAGAATGATACCTTCTTGGTTTGGTAGGAATTTTGATTCTGTTCCCAACAAACTGCAAATTCAGTACGAAGGGAAAATAAAAGCATTTTAAGACAAGTAAGAACTAAAACATTTGCTCATCCCCAGGCCATTCCTAAAAGAATTAATGCAGCAAAATAAAAGAGAGAAATGTGGGTTCCAAGGATAGGTGGATAAACTAAAATAATACAAAAAACAAGAAACCCCAAGATAGTAGGTCTTTGGCAAATGGTTAAAAGAAAAAAAAAAAAAAGCTGTCAAAAGCAGAATAGGATTTTTAGGGATCTCTAAAATCCTAAAAGCAAATGAAATTTCTATAAGAGAAAGTGAGATAAAACTGCATGTTCTCAGTTAATGGAGTATTTAAGTGGGGCCCTTCTCGACTCAGTTTTCTTTGTTCTGGTTCTTGAAGCAGCACAGGTGAGAGCAGTGTTGTATGGCCTTCTCTTCCTTCACATGCACAATTTGTTTCTGCAGAGAGTATTTACCATGTAATTTTCATATTGTAAATGCTGTTCATTTTTCAATTTACAAGCATCACTGTGTAAAAAAGTTATAGTACAGAACATGGTATAAATGATAAAACTTTGACAATGTGAGAGTAGTAATTTGCTAGAGAAAAGTTGGGAGGTGGAAAGGGGAAGAATGTGAAAGGAGACAGAGGGACCCTAATCCCTCATTTTACAGAGAGAGCAAGATAGCACGGCCTCAATTTGGTGAGTTAAGAAGAGAGGTTTAAACTGTCTACAGATCAATTGAAAAACAAAATATTATATAATATTAGCAGTGGTGAAGAGAAGGAAAAAAAGGGAATGGCATACTGTGGAGTCAAATGATAATTTTTAAGTTGACAAATCAAGAAACAGGGTTTTGAGCATATTATCTGGAGGTACACTTTCCAATTCAGTAGCTACTGGCCAGGCGAGGTTATTGAGCCATTGAAATGCGGCTCATCCAAATTGAGATGTGCTGTAAGGAAAATACACATCAGATTCTCAAGGCTTAGTATGAAAAAAATGAATGTTAAAATACCTCAGTCATTTTTAATATTGAATAATGTTGAACTGATAGTATTTTCAGTCTATTTAAATAATATATTGCTAAAATTAATTTTACCATTTTCTTTTTGTTGTTTTTAATGTATTACTAGAAAATTTAAAATTACACATGTGATTCGCTAGAGTTCTATTGAATAGTGCTGCCTCTAGAGAGGTATAGAGGTAGACTAGAGGAGTTGAAATCAGAAATGATCAATTTATTTGTACCATTGTGGGAGTGGACTGGTGTGATGGGAAAGGAAGCCTTTTTGTCTTATACTTTTATATCTTTTAGAAAATTGTTTTTTATTAAATATTGAGCAGTTTCGAAAGGGTATTTGTAAAATATATGAAAAGCATGGGGAAGAACGAGATAATAAATATTCTTAATCACCACCCAGTTTAAGGAAACAAAGAAGCAAAAACAACCCACCATTTACATTGAAGGCATTTCTCCCTCCCACCCCAAGCTCCTGGACTGTTTTAATTTTTATTATTGTCATCATAATAAAAATAATCATATGCCTTTCAAGAAAGTTTTTAAGTGGAGGATATCTTTTTTTTTTTTACAGTCCAGGTCTTTTATCTTCTTTACATCCATCATACCATGAATTCATAGGGATTGGGCTCCAACAGTTTAGGCTCCTTTCCACCGGTTCTCACGAAGTGTGCTTCTCTGGGTGGGGCAGGCTGGCGCTTCAGTTGAACCCAAGTACCTTTCTCTTTGGCTTCCTTCTTTTTCTGATCATTTTCCTTCTCCCGTTTCAGGAATCTATATCAGCTCTTAGAGTGCTTAATATGCTTGATACACACGTTAATTCTCTTGGCAAGAATCTTGCCCTTAACTTGTTTGTTTACAATGATGCCAACAGCATGCGGGGTAACACGTAGACTCTCCCAGTTTTGCCGTGGTAACATTTGTGGGGCATTCCTTTTTGAACAGTGCCCATTCCCTTGATATCTACAATATCACCTTTCTTATAGATTCGCATGTATGTGGCCAAAGGAACAACTCCATGTTCTCTAAAAGGCCTAGAGGGCATGTAGTGGGTGCCCCTCTTCTTTCTCTTTGTGTTGGTCATTTTGGTGAATTACTGGAAGATGGCGGTTCCGGCCAAAAGGCAGGATATATTGTATAGTTTTTTTGTTTGTTTGTTTGGGTAATTTGGCAGTATTAAATTTTAAAATGGCTATGCTATTGGAATTAGTTGTTCCCTTTGAGAAATATGTTTTATGTGTTCCAAAAAATGCAAACTGCAAAGAAGTATGTAAAACTTGATGTCATTTTAATTTTTCTTAAAAACATGGATGTTTGTATATATACTTTATAACTATGCATGTACACATACATATACATGTATATGCTGCCATACACATAGACATGATATATGTATGTATACACACGAACGTATGCATAGTCAGTACCTGGTAACATTGCTTATCTCTCATAAGTCTGATTGGAAGGGTATTTTCTTGTTTTATACATTTTCAGAGGCAGATGATCATGCAATTATAATTTTATTTACTTAGTGGTGATAATTTTCTGTATTTTTCCACATGAAAATACTTGAAGAAATAAAATAAATATTTAAATATGTTTGAACAGTTAGGGCTTTTTTAGAAGAGAACACATTGCCTTAGAAGATAGGAAGCAACATGTTTTGAATTTTTTTTAAAAAATGTTAAGTTACACAAAAAGTATTAAAGCCATCATTTTTCTTCTCCCCCACCCCAAGTGTATTAGTCCAAGAGGCAGGTGTTATCACTTTCAAACCAACCCTAAAGCTGATTCCTTATCTCATTCTTTCAGTCTAAGGCACTTGGAAAGAATACAGCAGTCTTCCTCCAGTGCTTCCTTTCCAACACAAAATTTAAGAAGCCTGTCAGCAAATCACATTAATGTAATGAACTATACTTCCCACAGGACAGTCAAAACAAAGGAGATGCATGAATCATTTTAATTTGATGAATGTAGGCCATGATATATAGGTAATGTTTACTTTTTCTCTAATTATACGTGTTCATGAGCACTGAAAAGAACCTTTTTTGCGGGGTGGGGGGCAGAGCGCCATGCAGCTTGTGTGATCTTGGTTCCCCAAGCAGGGATTGAACCTAGGCCACCGCAGTGAAAGCACTGAGTCCTAACCACTGCACTGCCAGGGAATTCCCTGAAAAGATCTTTTTTACTTCATAAAATTACAAAGAAGAAATGAACTATTTACTTCAATCCTATCATCCAGACATAACCATTAATAATATTTTGTTATATTTATTTCTAGTATTTCCAGACGTAAACATAAACTATATTTTGAAACTTTGGACATATCATGTGTATGTCTTCTGTTTTTTTCCCCAAAACCATTATATTTGGAGTGCTTTTTCATGGCATTGAATATTCTTCGTAGGCATAGTTTTAATAACTTTGGAATAGATCATTTTAGAGAAATCAATGAAAAATATATTATGAGTTTAAATTGGAAATGAATATATTGCATTTTTATTGGGGTTGGGATTGAACATATTTGTTCTTCTAGGGGAGTTTTAGTATACAATTGATACCATAAGTGAAAAGATAATGAAATGTTTACCTTGTCATAATCAATAGCAATTTTCTTAGCTGTATTAGGTGAATGGAAGTCTTTATGGATGTGGAAGACATGTCCAGAGACACATCTTGAATGAAAACAGATGGTTGTACACTTCTGTATCCACCAATAGATGAAAAGGCGGAAACTTCATTAATGCAAAGTGGCGTAGAGCTGTAACCATGCATCTCAGGACAAAAATGAATCTAGATTCTGTTCTTGCCTCAAGGAGGCAGAAGGTTAAAGGCTTATCTTTGCCAGGCTGTTTACCCCTAACGGATGACTCATTAGGCATAAGCTAGCCTTGTCAAGGTGAATTCCACCGGTACCAAGTCTAATACGTATCATGAAAGATGGGATGTGTTAGTGGTTATGGAAAGGGGTGTGTGTGGAATTATATCCTCTGAGGTCAAGTGGATGAACGGGGTTGGATAGGTGGGGGAAGGAATTGTCTTTAGGATAGGTAGGAATCCAGGAGCTGGTACCACCTGAGGAGAACCACTGGATTTTTATTTTAGGTGGAAGATCAGAGACATTTACAAGGATTATAATAAGGAAGAGTGTGATAAGGCAAGATGGGAGGATCAAACAGGTAGTCAAATGAATGAGAGAGTGGAGAGAGGAACTTATAAAAATCAAAGCTCCCACCTCCCAGATGCCTTCTGTGGGCCAGCCACCTCTCTCCTGTGGGTGGAATGCGAGTCACCTGCTTAGGGGGCAGTGATGGAGGAATAGGCCGGGTTTCTTTTTACTTGGCATGTAAGGATAATAAGGTTGAAGGAAATGGGAAGGAAGGACATAGATTGAAGTAAACAGAGCCTTAATTATTAAAAGAGTTTGAAGAGTTGACATTGTCTGACATTTCAAGAGGAATTAAAGGCTCCTTTTAAATGATTCACAGAAGGTCATAGGATTGTTCACAGGTAGCCCCAGGAAGTTGCCCACCACTACTGGATATGGACGTGAACTCTTTATTCCTCTAAGATCCTGACCTCTGGGACAGAGAGTGTATTCGCTGATGAAAAGTAAAACTACCTTCCCTTTGCATTAGGATTTGTAGGCTCCCTCTCAAGCTAGTTTAAGCAAGAAAAAGGGGAATTTATCAAAAGGATGCAGGGCTGTTTCCAGGGATCCCATGGTAAGAAAGGAAGAATCTGAAAATAGGAACTAAAAAGCTTTCAAGTATCCAGGCGGCAATTGATTTTCAGGTGCTCTCTCATCTCTGCTTCTCCAGTGCTATTTTTCTCTGTCCCCATTTCTCTTTCCACATGAGGTACAATGACGGTTCCAGATGTTTACATCCCCTGGTTCAAGTAACTCATGACTGGCCCTCGGAAGTCTGACCCCAAATTCTCAAGAGAGGAAGAAGCTGATTGGCTCAGCTTGAGCATATGTATGTCCATCCTTGGTCCAGTCAGCTCTGGCCAGTGGTAAGGTCCTAGCACAAATATAGGTGCCATTGATATGCCATGGAAATGGGTCAGATAATAATTCTCAAAGAAGTTGTGGGCTCCATGGGCTCTCCAAAATTGACCACTACCACTGACCCCTTAGTAGATGTGGGGCAGGGGACATAGCCTTTCACCATCACTGTGTTTTCTTTTCCACCAAAAATAATATCTAGCTCCTTGCACTTGAAAATGTGGTCCATGAACCTGCAGCATTAGCATCGCATGGGAACTTAGAAATGCAGACTCTTAGGCCCTACCCCAGACCTACTGAATCAGAATCTGACAGTTCACAAGGTCTCCCAACAATTGTAGGACATACTATTTGAGAAATGCTGATTAGACAGAGGAGCAAATTAGGAACCACAGATTAGGGCTGTTAAAAGGGCTTCTTCCAGAGAGGGATGGCGGCCAAATTGTTTTGTCTGAACTTCAGCTGAGAGCCTTCCCCTGCCCTCACCCATGCTTCCTTTTGAGTGCATTTCTGCTGGAAATTCAGCGTTCAGGATGAGGATGGAGAGAGATGCCGGTGTCTGATGTGGGAACCATAGTGTATGTTGTCCTGTTTTGGCACTGAGAGGTGATCTGTGGGGTGAAAAAAGGAAAGAGAAAAGCAATAAAGGTGTTAATATCATCGTCAAAATGGAAGTATCGGCAAGCTTGCTTTTTTTTTTTAACATCTTTATTGGAGTATAATTGCTTTACAATGGTGTGTTAGTTTCTGCTTTATAACAAAGTGAATCAGCTATACATATACATATATCCCCATATCTCTTCCCTCTTGCGTCTCCCTCCCTCCCACCCTCCCTATCCCACCCTTCTAGGTGGTCACAAAACACTGAGCTGATCTCCCTGTGCTATGTGGCTGCTTCCCACTAGCTATCTGTTTTACATTTGGTAGTGTATATATGTCCATGCCACTCTCTCACTTTGTCCCAGCTTACCCTTCCCCCTCCCTGCGTCCTCAAGTCCATTCTCTAGTAAGTCTGTGAATTGGTACAGCCACTATGGAAAACAGTATGGAGGTTCCTTAAAAAACTACAAATAGAACTACCATATGACCCAGCAATCCCACTACTGGGCATATACCCTGAGAAAACCATAATTCTAAAAGAGTCATGTACCAAAATGTTCATTACAGCTCTATTTACAATAGCCAGTAGATGGAAGCAACCTAAGTGTCCATCATTGGATGAATGGATAAAGAAGATGTGGCACATATATACAATGGTATATTACTCAGCCATAAAAAGAAATGAAATTGAGATATTTGTAGTGAGGTGGATGGACCTAGAGTCTGTCATACAAAGTGAAGTAAGTCAGAAAGAGAAAGACAAATACCGTATGCTAACACATATATATGGAATCTAAGAAAAAAAAATGTCATGAAGAACCTAGGGGTAAAACGGGAATAAAGGCAAGCCTGCTTTTAATTAGGTAGTCATTATCTTGAAGTTAATAAATGTCACTTATATATTAAGTCACTAACCTACCTCTGTTTTTATGTCCAGCTCTGCAAGTTTTTAAAGTCCCTAAAATGGCATCTTTTCATGAAGCTTGAGCTCTTTTTGAGCTAAACCAAAAACTTTTGATTATGGAGAAATTACTAGGTTGATTGTTTAGAATATAGATACCCTCAAGAAACTTACTAGGTAGAACATCTTTGTCAGCAATTCAGAAATCCATGCCATTAGCATTTTGGACTTTGAAGTCTAAAAAAAATGAATTTCAGACACTCTACTTTGCAAGAATTCTATTTTCCTACTTTTCTCTTGTTTACTCCTTAAAATAATCCTGGGAACTGACGTGGGTCATGATAACCTGCCATTGCTGTTAAATCAAACTGCTCATTTGCAGGGAAACATTTATTATTTAGTAACTTAACCAGAAATCCATAAAAAAATACTTTCTTATAAAAATCCTTGCTTTGTAAACTGCCAGAAGTGACCAGATGGAAATAACAAGAATTTCTAGTTCTGCAGGCAAACAGGAAGTCCCACCTCCGTAGGACCCTGCTGACACCATTTCAGAACTTTTTTTCCAACTTATTTTGTTGGAATAGAAGCATTTGGGCTTACCGGATCAGACTGGAATTTTTGAAGCCAACTGCTCTAATACCCTTGGTATTCCAGGTGACCAAATTTCTATATTCATTAAAAGAAAGTATCATTTTGTCTGATGGTTTAACATCCTTATATTGGATAGAAATATAGAAGTATCTGGAAATCTCTGAGTACTGTTTCTCATCCTTGGCTGCACATTGGAATCACTGGAGAGCTTTGACAACTACTGATGCCTGAGCCGCACCTCTGGAGATTCCCATGTAATTGTATGCAGCCTGGGCATGGGGATTTTTAAACCCTCTCCTCCAAGGAGAACCATCCAAGGTTGAACCATCATCTTATGGACCTGTTCAACAAACAGTCCCACTGAGGGGTATTTGCAGGTACGCTTGTCAAAATGCAGACTCCCAGCTACCAGCCCAAGAGAATCAAACTCAATAGTTTGGGGACAACTTTAAGAATCTGTATCTTTAAGCAAGCCAAGCTCTGTTGAGAATCCAATAGAGGAGACCCTTGGGCCACACTTAGAAACACTTTATTGGAGATTATTTCTAAAAAGAGAGTGACTGGAAGAACTGAAATATATTCAGTGTTGGGTTGTTAGGGATCCATCAGCAAGTGATTCAGGAATATTTTAAAAAGATGAAAAAACAGTATTGTGATATAGGGACAAGACTCCTTGCATAACGATAAAAGAGTGGAGTTCTGGGCCTCATTTTGCTTCTCTAACCAGTTCTGTGGCTCCAGGTAAGACACCCAGTTTCTCTGGTACTGAAACTCTTTGCCTCTCAAATGAGGACCTTGGGAAAGATTAATCTCAGGTCACCTGAAGCTCCAATACTTGATGAGTTGCTGATAGTAAAGACTTTCTATTCTCATGAATTCTTACAGAAATTTCCAGCAGGACTCTTGATGTTTGCCCTAAAGCAGTGGGGCAACAAGCATAGTAGCTTCTCTATCACCTGGGCTCAAGAAATGCAAAGTCTTGAGCCCTGCCCCAGACTTGCTGAAGCTGAATCTTTGAGAGTGAGGGCCACTGCTCCAAAAATAGTACTTGGAAAAAATAAAGTTGAGAAGTGTTCTTTTAATCTATAGTGAAGGAAAATCACCTCTATAAGTATGAACTTTTAACACTGTTATAAATGTTACAATATCTTTGTTGGCAAGCTGATTCAAATTGAAGGGGAACTCTTAAAAAATACTGAACTCGGGCTTCCCTGGTGGCGCAGTGGTTGAGAGTCAGCCTGCCAATGCAGGGGACATGGGTTCGTGTCCCGGTCCGGGAGGATCCCACGTGCCACAGAGTGGCTGGGCCCGTGAGCCACGGCTGCTGAGCCTGCGTGTCCAGAGTCTGTGCTCTGCAACAGGAGAGGCCACAACAGTGAGAGGCCCACATACCACAAAAAAAGAAAAAAAATACTGAAGTCTAGAGACCTGATACACCAAGTGTGGTCTCCTAACTGTCAACATTATCATCACCTGAGAATTTGTGAGAATTGCAGAATCTCTGGCTCCACCCCAGACATACTGAATCAGAATTTGCATTTTTTTTTTGCTCAAGAAAATCGGATAATTTATTTGCAAGTTAAATTCTGGGAAACACTGTTCTAGATAAAGATGTTAAAACTGTAATGACAGGTTTCCTTACCTTCAAAATATTATTTATACACCTATCAGTAATCAGTTCCTCCCACACACCTGTAGGCAAATCTAGGGAAAAAAATGTTCTTTTAAGTTTGTTCTGCACTTGTTTCAACTTAGTAATTGGTAGGTGTTGTCTTCCTTGTATTTTGAGGCATTTAAACCTTTTTTCCCATTCTTCCTTGAAGAAAGTTACTTAACACTTTTATTTTTTCTTCCTTTTTTTTTTTTTTTCTCTTTTGAAGCTGCCATCTCAGGCTGGATCCCTATATTACTCGAGAATATTTTTTAAACTTATTTTTCTGATATCTGGCCCACTTCTTTAAGGTGGAGGATGGGCAGAGTATTGTTGAGTTGTTTTGTTTTTTATTTTATTTTGTCGTATATTGTGATTCATTGCTATGTCTGTAGCGGTCTCAATAAAATTATAAGTTTGAAGATTAACATTAAAGTGTAACAAATTATAAATTAGAAGATTAACATTGAATTGCAGAATTTCCTTTTGAAATGGAAAAATTCATTAAGGATCCATTAATTCCATCAGTAGAGCCTTCTACATTACCAATAAAGAAGAACGAGCCCTGTGCAGTGATCACCTTTGGATAGGCAGAGGCAACTTGAGATTTCACGATCAGAACAGGGCAGATTGGGTGTAAATTAGATGGAAATGGAGCCCAGTACTGTGTGCATTTTCTTGTGTGGCAACTTTTAAAAATAATTTTTAATCACTTTATCATTTAAGTATGCTAGTATAGCTCCTAGGTTTCAGGATATTTTCAGCCTTCTCAAAAAATAGGTGAGTTCTGAAAAAATTTTATTGGCTTCAAAATATAAGATGAAAGCTACAACAAAATGACTGTTTCATTAAATGTCTCCCAAATAAGACACTTCATTGTCAACTATTTTATCAACCATGACATTATCTCAACTTGTAACTTAAATCATCCTCGTGGACTTATATACCAACTACATCTGCTGTGAGTACCATTCAGTGTGTTTGATATGATTCAGGGTGATGCTAAAAAATAAGAATTTGTAGAACAACAAAGATCTTAAATCCCTGACCTGCCATGGTTAACTACTTCCTTTCTTCTTTTCTATGATTATTCCTTATCTACTTTCCTATTTAGAAGTAGAAATTGGTCAGGGTTTTTTGTTTGTTTTTGGTAAAAATAAAAATGTGCCATAAAAGGGCAATTTTTGGTCAAGTTTTGTGGGATTGTTTTTCTCTAGAAAAGCGATTCTTGATCTTTTGGGGAATTAACTCATTTGAGAATCTCATGAAAGCTAAAGAAACTGCTCTAGAAACATGAAAGTATGCACGAAAATATACATTTGGGGCTGAAGGTTAACGTTTTAGTAAAGGCTCTTTGGATGACAAAAATTAGTAAAACAAACCAACAAATAAAATTAACTAATATGTTGACTTTTGGAGTTTTAAGCAAGGAAAGGATAACTTTTTGGTTCACGTAGCTGGAAAGGTGCTTCAGATACAGCTGGTTCCAGGGTCTCATTAGTCTAATTGTACTGGACTTGGCTTCCTTTGTCCCTCTGACATGCTTCTCCTATGTTTGGACAGTTCTCTGACTTTACATGTTAGTCATTGATAGCTCTAGCATCAAACCTAGCAGAAGAAAGACTCTACTTCCCAGGTATCTCAGATATATCAGATATCAAATGTATCACATATATCACAAGTGAACTTGTTGATCCCGATTGGTCAGATCCAATATTCTGTCCATTCCTTAGCCAGGCGCATTCCATCCCTCACCATGGGAGATCCGAGCCCAGGTCACAAGCTGCACTTCTGGAGTCAGTATCGCTGGGACCTCAGGAATGGAGAGCAGGAGAGGGGAGGACTTCAAGATGAACATTATTAGGACACTCTTGTCAATGGAATGGGGAGTGATGTTAAGGGGCAAAGGCAACCAGAAGCCACTGCCATGAGCAACTCCTGCTTTAGAGATAAAGAAACCATCTAGTTAGCTCAAGCCAACCTTTTTTTACTCCTATAGAGCCCAAAATACATGCACATCTTATTCATTCCTTTAATAAAAATGTATGGTGCACCTTCTGTACATGTATATTTTCAACCATTCATCCATGACCCTTATCCTCACGGATGCATTTTTTTGAACTTGTCATCACATACCTTGTCTAAAATGCTGTGCTTGTGTTAGCATTTGAGCAGTGTGGGTAAGCACATTGTATTTCCTCAAGTATCTTCCCTAGAAGTGTAAAAATGCAGGTGTCTCAGTCCCTAAGCATCCAAACTTATTCCTAATACTTCAGGCTATGTTTGCCAAGCCTCATGGGAAGTTTGTCTTTAAACAAGTCTGCAGTACTTATTTTAGGCTTGACTAATGTGGTTCATTGTTAACATGAAATGAAAGATACATTTAAAATCCGCAAGTAGTGAACAACAGGAAACCTATGAGAGACATGCTAACAGTTGTCAGAAGGTAAAAGGGTTTATGTTCTGTCTTCATTTGTCAGTCATGGGACTGATAGCTAGGGTTGGAATGGACAGAATACCTGGATCTGACCAGTTGGGATTAAACACAATTCTGAAACTTTATTTGAGATACCTGGGAAGTAGAGTCTGTCTTCTGCTAGGTTTGATACTATCAGATATCAGCCTGGAGCTGTCACCTATAAGAGATAATTTGTTTAACATCTATCCTCATTCCAACACAGTTAAAGAGGGCTGAGTGATACTGAAAACTTTGCAAAACAGTGGTAGCTTTACTTTGGCCATGGATTGCTGAATTTAATGGGACATTTCTGGAATGTTTAAATAATCCCATCTTTAAAGACCATGAGATGGGACTATTTTATAAATAAATTGGCCTTTTATGTCAGCAGAGATGAAGTCAGGAAATGGAAACCACGCCAGGTGTTTCAAGCAGAAGAGATTTAATACAGGGGACTGGGTGCTTACAAAATGGCATGAAAGACTGAAGAATGAGGAATGTGTGTCCATCCCTGGACTTTTGAGTTCAAAGGCATGCCACTGTTGCTACTGCTGCCAAAACTTCCTCTAAAACCTGTATCTTTCAGACCTTGCTTGCTAGGAGAAGAGCAGCAGGAAAATGGCCACTGTCTTTCAGATATTTAATTAGTGCTTCTAATTGGCTCCAATTCTAACCAGAACCCAGCTGCAAAGAAGTCTTAGAAATGTAATGTTTAGCTTTCTGGCCTCCCCAACCGAAGAAGGGTGGAATGGAGTACACAGACAATCTACAGTATATACTACAGCTTTTAAAAATGCAACCAGTTTCTCAAAGAGATATCTGCATTTCTGTGTTCATTGCAGCATTATTCAGAGTAGTCAAGATACGGAAACAACCTAAGTGTCTGTCAGCAGATAAGTGGGTAAAGGAAACATGATACACACACACACACACACACACACACACTGGAATGTTATTCAGCCTTAAAATAGAAGGAAATCCTGCCATTTACAACATGGATAAATCTAGAGGACATTATACTAAGTGAAATAAGCCAGACACAGAAAGATAAATACTGCATGATCTCACTTATATGTGGAATCTGAAAAAGTCAGACTCGTAAAAACAGTAGAATGGTGTTTGCTAGGGGCAGAGGGGTGGGGGAAATGGAGAGATGTTAGAGAGTACAAAGTTCCAGTTATATAGGATAAATACGTTCTGGAGACCTAATGTACAGCATGGCAACTATAATTCATGATACTGTATTGTATACTTGAAATTTACTGAGAGTAGATTTTACGTGTTTTCACCACACAAAAGTACCAAAAAAAAAATGGTGACTATGTGAGGTGATAGATGTTAGCTTGATTGTGGTAATCATTTCACAATGTATACATATATCAAAACATCCTATTATACACCTTAAATATATACAATTTTTATTTGTCAATTATACCTCAGTAAAACTGGAAAAAAATGGGTTTTCCTGGGATTTTATAATGAAATTCCATTTTTTGTTCAAGAGAAACCACCTATCTACTACAATTTTAAATAGTGTTAAGATTAGGCCTCAGTAAACAATGAACTGTATGTTTTCTTCTTTTTAAACTTTACATTTGAATTTACAGACAGTACAATTCACATTTTTGGTTTGAGTTATATGAGTTTTGCCAAATACATTGAGTCATGTAACCACTGACTGATAATTAGGATACAGAGCAGTTCCATCGCTCCGGAAAAATACTCTTCTGCTGCCTGTTTGTAGTTAAGCCCTTTCTACATCCTTAACCCCTAGCAACCGCTGATCTGCCCTCCATCATTAATAGCTTTGCCTTTTCCAGAATAGCATAGAAATGGAACCATACAATTTGTGTTGAATCCCACATTAGGACAGTGTATTTGAGTTTCTTCTCTGTTGTTTCTGATAAAGATAATCCATTTATTATTGCTGAATCGTATTCCATTGTATGTATTTACCATTCCTGACTTTCATTTTGAGAGTATAAAAGTTTTGAGAGTGTCCTTTTATTTAAAATCTCCTTATATATTTTTAAATAGTTCTAATTTGCCTCTTAATCATGACAAAGAAATGAAGAAGACAAATGTCTTCTCTTTCCTGGATGACTTCAAACTAGGTGTTCATCACGACAGTTCATCAAGTTATATAGTCTGATTGTGATTCCTGAATAGGAACACGATAATTAGACAAATCTCAAGAACTGGAATTTTTTCTATTCTGATAGTTAGACCAAGTGCCTAGAATGTATTAGGTGCCCATTCTTATCACTTCAATGAGTTTTCCAAAAGATGAAATACTTTTTAAATGAAGTATTTGTTGATTGGTGCCAGATTAGAACTGAAAGGCCAGTGAAGGCCACCTAAATTTTTATTTGAAAAAGTAGAATCATTTTTGGCTTTATTCACAAAGAGCCTTTCCTGTAGACAGATTTCAGCATATTTTGATGATTCATTGTAGAAATGTGTTTATTAATTACAGTAGGAGAAAGCATTACCAGCTAACAGCTAAGAAAAGGAGAAAAGGTTACATCATTCAGTTTCAGGTTCCTAAAGGCATTAGTGGGCAGAATGTAATTAACCAGCTTTGGATTCATCCAGTTTGAGGACTTATCCCCCATCTCTTTTCTGCAGGGTTCAGTGATCATTCATTATCTCAAGTTTTTTGGTTTTGCATTTTAAATTTTATTTGAAAAGCAGAACCCTGATGGCACCGTGCTTTCTTAGGCCCAGTTGAACAGTCAGGGGTGAAGAAACCAAGAAGTTTTCTTACAATTACAATACCCCAGACATCCTGTATGTTACATTCATTGTCTCATGACCTTATCCGGTAGGTAGTATTATTACCCACATTTAAGTGTTAAGAAAGCTGAGGTTAAAAGAAGTTAGGTAACTTTCCCAAGATTCACATAGCTCATCAAGAAGAACTTGAACCCAGGGCTGCCTGGTAACAAAGTCTATGCTTTTAACCACTAACTTTTAGCTTTTCCATTGCAGTTAAACTATTTCGTATGTATCTAATTATGTGCATTTATCATTAAGATGATACCTGCTTATCCAGATTACTTACCTCCATCAATCATTTTTGAACAATGTGAAGTATGAGTAGGTAATACATCCTGCATAAAATATTTGTGGCCCAGTGAGATGACTAATTAGTAATCCTGAGCTTCTTCCAAGAAGGGTTGCCCATGTGCAACTTTAGTGGAGTTTTCTACAGCACTTGGGCCTGGAGTCAGAAGTCACATTTAATGTCCAGGCTAACCACATTAGTTGAGGCTTTTAGAGTGTGTGCTTATTGGATTTTAGAGGGATATGTTTTGACCTGATGTATAAAAACCTTAATAACAGAACTTTGTTGCAGTGGGATTCTGCTATATTATTTGAAAATAATTTGATGAAACTAAATCAGATCAGGGACTTGTAGCTAAAGCATTCTAGGCACTTTAGTAGACATTTAAAAATGCTCTGCTAAAGAGGATGCTGATGGGCGATCAGAAATTCAAGATGGAGCGTGACTAATGTCCTTCACGCTGCCATGGTTATCATCATAAAGTGTCTACAAAGGGCTCCAACTTAGATGATCAAGCCACCTGACCCCCCAGTCAAACATAAGGCTGGACAAGATTGTTTTAGCATGTTCTACGTACATTTCATTGTGGCAAGTCATGTGCTTTCTAGGTTCTTTTGTGCAAAGCTAATAAGCTACAGGAGAGGCCGTTAATCAAATTGTTTTAGAGTGTATTCCATTTCTGAGGGTGAGTAGGTGTGACACGTTTCACTGTGAGCACACCCTTAATATTAAAAGATGGTCTAGGTTGGTACCAGACAAGGTCAACTTGCTCTTGTGTCTAATGAAAATGTCCTCGCAGTTTGTTCACTGGGAGCAGTTAACTTGACTTAGCTTGTGAGCTTCTGGTTACAGGAATTATTTTTCTCATTTCGTTCTGCCTCTTGGTACATAGTACAGTATCTGATACACAGTAGGTACGTATATATATATATATATATAGTATGTGTGTATGAGTGTAAAATACTTCAAAGCTACATGGGAGGAAATCCCATGTGATTCAGGGGAGGCTGGGAACTCTTCAGGGACTGGAAATCTTTGATTGCTTCAAATCCTCAGTTGGTATATATTTATTAAAGAGCAATGTATTGAATGTTTGGCATAGATAAATGTTTTGCAGGAGGGATAATGATATACTTGTTTTTGCAAAGCATACAATCAAGGGGGAAAGATCTGCAGATGGAGCCTAGCATGATTCTACTACTACGTTTATTATTAGTCCTGCCTAACATTTATTGAGCAATAATTAGATGTCAGACTTCTTCTAAGTCATTTCTGTATTAACTCATTTAATCCTCAAAACAGTCCTACTGAAGTAGGCATTATGATTATCTCCATTTTACAAATGAGGCATCTCAGGCTCAGAGACATTAAGTAACTCACAGAAGATCACAGCCGTAAAAGGTGTAGTTGGGATTTGAATCCAGGCAGTCTGACTCCAGAGCCTCAACTTATATGTACTAGAGTCTACTTAAGTCATGGATAATGACTTAATTAGCCAAGTGAAGAAGGGGGAAGCAGATAGTGTAAGAGTATTGTGTTCGGATGGTATGTCATATACAGAATTGGGCACTGTGGTTGGGGAGTATGTGTGTGTGTTTGGGGTGGATGATAAAAGTATGATTGGAGAAACAGGTTATGTAAGTCTTCTTAAAGCTGTGTTGTTAAATGGATTTTTATCTTGTAGCTGGTAATGGGCCATTGAAGGGTTTAATCAGGTGACATAATAAAACTTGCCTTTTTTATTGATGTATAATTGATTTACAATATTATGTTACTTTCAGGTATATAGCAGAGTGATTCAGTTGTATATATATATATATATATATATATATATATATATATATATATATATATATATATATTCTTTTTCAGAATCTTTTCCATAACAGGTTATTACAAGACATTGAATATAGTTCCCTGAGCTATACAGTAAGTTCTTGTTATCTTTTTTTTTTTTTTTTTTGCGGTACGCGGGCCTCTCACTGCTGTGGCCTCTCCCGTTGTGGAGCACAGGCTCTGGATGCGCAGGCTCAGCGACCATGGCTCACAGGCCTAGCCGCTTCTCAGCATGTGGGATCTTCCCAGACCAGGGCACGAACCCGTGTCCCCTGCATCGGCAGGTGGACTTTCAACCACTGCGCCACCAGGGAAGCCCTCTTGTTATCTTTTTTATATATAGTAGCATGTATCTGTTAATCCCAAACTCCTAATTTATCCTTTCCTCCCCCACTTTCCCCTTTGATAACCATAAGTTTGTTTTCTATGACTGTGAGTCTGTTTCTGTTTTGCAAATAAATTCATTTGTATCATTCTTTTAGATTCCACATATTAGTGGTATCATATGATATTTGTCTTTCTCTGTCTGACTTACTTCACTTAGTATGATAATCTCTAGGTCCATCTGTGTTGTTGCAAATGACATTATTTCGTTCCTTTTTATGGCTGAATAATATTCCATTGTATATATGTACCACATCTTCTTTATCCATTCGTTTGTCAGTGGACATTTGGGTTGCTTCCATGTCTCTGCTATTATAAATAGTGCTGCTATGAAGACCAGGGTGCATGTATCTTTTCAAATTAGAGCTTTCGTCTTTTCCAGATATATGCCCGGGAGTGGGAATGCTGGGTCATATGGCAACTCTATTTTTAGTTTTTTAAGGAAGCTCCATATTGTTTTCCATAGTGGCTGCACCAACTTACATTCCCACCAACAGTGTAGGAGGGTTCCCTTTTCTCCACAGCCTCTCCAGCATTTATTATTTGTAGACTTTTGGATGATGGCCATTCTGACCAGTTTGAGTCATCGTAGTTTTGATTTGTGTTTCGCTTATAATTAGGGATGTTAGCATCTTTTCATGTGCCTGTTGGCCATCTGCATGTCTTCTTTGGAGAAATATCTGCTTAGATCTTCTGCCCACTTTCTGATAAAACTTTCAGTTTTAGAAAAGTTAGTCAGCCTTCTGTCTAGAGAATAAAGGGAAGGGTAGGGGATGGACTGCAGACAGAAAGATTAACTAGGAAGCTTTCCAGCAGCCCAGAAAAAGAGTGATGGACACTTAGCCTAGGCTGGGGGTGAGAAGGGGGCAGATTCAAGGGAGATCCAAGGGGTAGAATCAACAGGACTTCATGGGCAGGAGAGAAGTGTTAGAGGGAAGAGTTGCATTTAGAGTATTTTAAAGAATAAAATGTGAATTTCAGAGTTCCTGTTCTAGGCCAGCATTGTGTTGTTCTCATAGTTCATTTCCCTATAGGAAGGACAAGTTAAGTGTTAGAGGAATGAGTGTACATGGTTTTCTATGGACTTCTGGTCTATTTGGTTTTCCTTTAGAATGTTTCTTGAATTCATGCTACTTGTGGCAGATTCTTTCAATAAATTTTTTATTTTTTATTCTTGAATTTTATTTTATTTTTTTATAAAGCAGGTTCTTATTAGTTATCTATTTTATACATATTAGTGTATATATGTCAATCCCGATCTCCCAATTCATCCCCACCACCCCTGCTTTCCCCCTCAATAAACTTTTGATGCATGCAGCCTCTTATGCACAGCAGTGCTAATCCTGCTAATATGCCATTAGAAGAAGAATGAAATGTAAAAGTAAAATGAAAGGAATTATACTAGTCTCTTCTACACAGTGCTCCTTAGATGTTAAGATTGAACATGTCTTTTACCTGAAAATAATCATATTCTGACTTTGTTCTATTTTTATACATTCAAACACGTTTGAAATTACATATATATATATATATATATATATATATATATATATATATATATGAGCCTTCATGTGTATGATTGGGAACAAAAAATTTATTTCCATCAGCCTTGGGTAATGTGTTTTTATAATGGGAAATTCTATCCTTAAACATACCACAGTGTTAAAGAGAAGAATATCATTTGTCCTATGAAAACCATGCCTTGTTCTTTTCCCCTATGCCTTGTTTCTGGAATACCCATCTGGGCAACAGAAGCTGTGTTTCATTTGAGGATTTCTCTTCTGGCTGATAGGTTTTATTTGTGGCTCAAGAGAGCAAATAAATGTATTATATAAATATCCCTCCTTATCTGAGGGTCTTGCTTCTTTTGTACAATCCAGGTTTTCAAATGGTAAAATTCTTGACTTATGTAATATTTTTAAAATCTGTGCTAATTTTTTGGTCCATTTCCTCCTTCTCCCTTTTAGCTTTGTAATACTCATTCATTCAAATGAAAAAAAAAAGATATAACCATGCTTAAGATGCGTGAGAATTTTTTTTCCGGTTTGGAATTCTTTGAATGCAATGGAGGCTCTTTAGAATTTTACCATACGGAGGGAAATGCTGTGTCTAAAACCACAGGAACAATGTTTTATGATATGTCTTATGAGACAGCATTACTGGGGTAGGGGAGAAAGCAGGTGGCATAATATTAAATGGGACCATATTTATATCAGACTAGACTTAGAAGAAAGATAGCTAGCTATTTATGGAGTGCTAAGTCTATCCAGATAACATGCTAACTGCCTTACAGGCATTATCTCATGTGACCTTCCCAAAAGGTGAGAAATATACTTATTTCTTCCCCAGTTGAGGGAAGTGATGTTGGGAAATTTATCTAGGCACACTTATCCAATGTGAAAGGGAAGGATGGAGATGAATTTGGACCTAGCCTTTCCAATTTCAGAGTTTATTCTTTTCATCAATACACTGTAATTTAAGATACACGTGGGGCTATTTCAGGGGAGAACATGGTAGGGAGGTAGGGGAGAGGAAGGAGGGAAGGAAAAGAATGGGAAAGGCATTGCATAGGTTAAGCTAGCCTCTGTAACAAAGAGGGCCACAAATAGATAATGGCTCAAATATGGTAAAAGTTTATTTTTTGCTCATGTGACAGTACTGGGCAGATGAAGTGGTTGGTGGTGCTGCCACATGTTTTCGGTTTTTCAGTGATCCAGGCTGATGACAGCTCTGTCGTTGTTAACTTGTAGCTTTCAAGTTCCCCCGGGGGATGATGCTGTCTGTCCTCCCCGAGGGGGGCAGAGTGCATGAGTGTGTGGAGGAGGATTTAATGGGCATGCCTAGTTATGACACATATCACTAACACACTCACAGGCCAGGACTCAGTCACATGACTCTACCTGACTGCAGGGGAGGCAGGTAAATGTAGCCAGGTGTGCGTCCTAGAAGATGAGGAATGCATGGATTTGGCTGATTTGTCAGGAACCAATAATCAATCATGAGATCCTGTAAGAATCAAGTCTCCGTGCACACATGTATATTTTGTGTTCTCCCATGCTTTGTGAGAGAGGGATTATTTGTCTCATTTTACAAAGCAAATAATTGAGACCCCGGGAGTTGCCCAAGGTCATGTGGCTGTTAAATAATAAATGGTAGAGCTGGAGCCCCAGCCTGGCTCCATGCTATCCCTGGGCCTGCTCTTTCTTCCCTTCACACCACACATGTTATTCGGTCTCTCACTCCCCGCCCCAGTCTAGTCCTTTGATAGGAAGCAATTCCAGAAAGCAAGATTCAAATCCCAATTAATTCTATGATTCTCAAAATGTGGCCCACCAGCAACATCATGATCACCAGGGAGCTTGTTTGAAATGCGCAATTTCAGTCTCTACCCCAGACCTGCTGACTAATCCAGTCATTCCAACAGGCTCCCCAGGTAATCTGGAGGCAGGGGGAAGCCTGGGCTCCTGCAAGACAACTTCCCAACCCCATCCTGCTGTCTGACTATCATCTTTCATCTGTGCCTGGGAAGAAGTGGGTTCCCTCTGTTAGTCACAGGATATCACCAGTTGAGTAGAATTTCAGCCTTTATACGGAGTAAACATGTTTAACCTAGAAAGGATAACTTAGCAACGTAATATTGAATGACCGCTTAGCCCAATTTTTGAAAAGCATGAGCTGTCTCCGTAGATAAGCCAAACAGGCCCGAACAAAACAGAAGAAAAGAGAACTTGTCTCTTTGGGTTAGTGGACAACAATTTGATTTTCTGAAAAGAGCAGCTTTTTTTCTTTTGCTGAGAAGGTAGGAGTACTGAGCCCCTAGTTTTCCCACTGCAGTTTACAGTTAGGGCCCAAACAGATTAAAGACACACACTCTCAAACCATCTGACCTCTGATTCCACATTTCCCGGGGCAGTCCCGTTCCTAGTGTATCAGCTGTTAACCTTGCCCTACGGTTACAAAAAGGCCACTGCTGGTTAGATTGTTAATGGCTGATGAGTGTCAAGGAGGGTCTTTCTTGTGGTCAGACCCGTTCCCCCGTGAGTCTTATGACAATCATATCCTTACAGCCCCATTCACTGAAGAGGAGGGGAGGAAGGGAGGTAAGCACCCAAGGGCCCCAAATGTCAGGATGGATGACCAGACGGCCTTCCTATCCAGGAGGAATGAAGTCTGAAGTCCGCGGCTGAAGGGACACGCAGCCAGGCACTACTGTTTTGAAACAATAAAATAAAACTTTTCCAGAGGCTTTGCAATCTTGATAATTTTACTCTGTGTATGTGATTTTTACATAAAACAAACAAGTCAGGAGCAGTCCCACTGCTCTGGTGTATGACTGCGTGCAGCCACAACTACATGCTTATTGCCTTAGAAGGTAACTTTAGGCTATTTTTATTAAATTAAATCTCACAGGCCACTCAGAGCAAATGTTTGCATCTTGTTTTCTTGGAGATTTGGACATGGAGAATAGCAACTTGCTTAAGGTCAGAGCAAGTATAATTCCAGCTACATGGAATCTCCCAGTTACAACTCTTACCTCTCAATTCATGGTGGGTAGGAGGGGTGGCTTGCAAACTGTAAGACTTTAATACATATCAGTGACCTTCTTTTATAAACTTAAATGCTCTGTAAATCAAGGAAGGTGTCTTCTGTTCTCATACTAGTGTATTTCATTACAGTCAAATTGAAAAAGAGTTGGTATTGATGTTCCATTGGCAATATTTCCAGGCAGGATTTGATTTACAAGAACAGTGTCATGCATGAGGGTGTATATTGCTTACATGGGACATCCAGAAACTAAGTGATTCTGTCTTAAGTTTTCAAGTAGTTTTACTTAAGGGAAGCATGGAAAATTTCTCTATTTATGATGTCCCAAAATTGCATTTTAGGAAAGGTTTGAACGAAGACGTTTGCTTGCTAATTCACCCATGGTTATTCCAACAGGCTCTCTCTTCACATTCATAGCAGCCTTCATGACATGCTTTACGCATTGCTGAGCACTGTGCTTAGTCCTCTGTATGCACTTACCTAATACCACCCTAACGAGGACTTATCAGGTAGATATTACCTCTAGCATACAGCTTGAGGGGGCTGCCAGGATCTCACAGCTCACAGAAAGGTGAGCTGGGGTTCCAGTGTCATCGAATGTAGTAATCAGAAACCCAATGGCAGCTGGCAAGCAAAATAAACATCATTCATATGTGCCATGACTGCAGCCACTCAGCTCACTCATGCAATACCTGTTCATTCACTCATTTATTTCTTTTCATTTGTTTAACAAACATGTACTGAGAACTTGCCATGCACCAGGAGGACACCAAAATGAGAAAGATTCACAGGTCCTGCCCTCATGGAGTTCCCCACCTAGTATTTTATTAAAAGTTGTATTGTATTTTCTTCCTTGGTGGTTGCATTTATGTAACACAGATATGTTGTATGCTGGATGGCTTCAATTAAGGAGGATGGCTAATAACTTTATGAAACTATGAGCACCAAAATTTAGGATGTGGCATTTGGCTAGAGAATGGGAAACTCTCTAAGGACAGATTGCAAAATTAAACCTAAAGTAAATAATTTGCTTACTAATTTATCCTTTTTCCTATATGTTTCATCTGTATTCCTTTATCTGCGAGAATTGATGCTTCTGATGTGTAAGGTATTGTATGCAAAGATAAATTCAGTTTCCCATGCATCTAAGATTTCTTTCAGGCTTAGATCTGAGCTTGAAATAATGATAGTGCTAGATGGAAAGGTTTGTTGCCTTGGAGAGGTATGTATGAAGTGCTATGTGATTCAAGGCAAGAGAGAATTAGAGAAAACTTCTAGGGGGAAGTGACATTTGAGCCAGACTTCAAAGGATAGACTGGATTATAAGATGGGGAGACCGGTGGGGTGTGGGTTCATTTGAGGCAGAGAGAACTGTAGAAAGGAAAGTACAGAGAAGAGGGACTAGCAAGAAATTAACCTGAACTTTGAGATATGAGAGATACTTCAGAGGGTATTAATGATTGACTTACTAAGCAACTTCCTAGGGCTTATCATCGTGTTGATAATCTCTTACGGAGACTGGAGAATTTAAAAAATCTAAATAAGAAATGATCACCTAAAAAATTTAGAAAGTACATAAAATTATGAAAAGAAAAACTCAGCAAGAAACCTTCAGCTGAATGAAGCCACTGACTAACATTTGAATATTTTCCTTCAAGTCTTTTGTATTTTGTTTCTATACATCTTTGTGAATAGTTGAAATCATGTATTACATTCTACCTTTTCATTTTAAATAATACCAGCATTTACCTGTGTTATGAAGAAGCTCTTAGAAACCGTCACATTGAATGGCCTTGTACCATGGCCTGGGTTTGTCACAGTTGACTTTACCCCACCCTATTGTTAGACGTTTAGGGTGTTCCGTGTTCTCCACTACTTTTGTATTTTGCAGATGGTAAAGCCAAGGCACTTTAAGAAGGTGAGGGGGGTGGCTACTTGTTTGGTTGCTAGGAGCCAGAAGGAACCCAAAGACTCAGTACACAAAGCTCAGTCCTGTTACTAGAGGTTCTGGGGGTAAAGACTAATTAGCTATTGAAGTTCATGTTCTGAGAAGTTTGGCCTAAGTGGGCCACTGACCTTCTGACTCCCAGGAAGGAGATTCCATTGACTGTCAGGCTCAAAGCCATTTGGTTACTCCTCCCATTTCCAGGGTAGTTTGGATTGTTAGGAAAGGACCAAACCATTAGCTCTTCAAATTGGATTTCCAGGTTGGGAAGAGGAAGCAGGAAGACCTATCAAAGGACAAAGATGTTCTGCTCACCCTCTTTGACCTGAAAGATGGAAGGGGCAGAAGGGAATGTGGGAGTCTGTCCTAAATTGAGTGGGTTTCTCATCACCTGTTAGTTGGAGTTGGCAACCAGAGAAGCATTCTCTTTAGGAAGAAACATGACGAGAAAACTCATACATGTCTTGCTTGGATTTTTAATGTTGCCGCATAACTGTGTTTGTGACTTATTCATTGTATGCTGTGAACCTGGCTTGCTTTTCATGGGCCCTTTTTACCTTTGGCCCCATCTTTCCTTTATGACCATTCACTCTAAGAGCAGATAACTGCATTGGAGGGAAGCACAGATTCCCATGGATCATGCTGCAGTCAGTTCAGCTATTAAATCCATCGTAAATCCTGGCAGACGGCGGTGTATCAGCAGTGTGGTTGTGTATGATGAATGTGTGGTCATAATAACAGTGCCTGGAGGCCTACTCGTGTTATAGTTCAGCAAAGGAAGGAGACAGGAAGGAGACTGTTAGCTTAGGGCAAAGAAACATCTGCTCCATGACACCAAAAAAAAAAAAAAAAACAAAAGAGGTATACCACATTTTACATAATAGATGCTGTTTTGAAACTTTCTCTGGAATTAATTTCCCATATTAAATCATGCTTCAAACCTCCTTAGGAACTCTCCCCCCCTTTTTCTTTTTATTTTTTTTGGCTGCGTTGGGTCTTCATTGCTACACGCGGGCTTTCTGGGTTTCTCTAGTTGGGGCGAGCGGGGGCTACTGTTCATTGCAGTGCGTGGGCTTCTCATTGTGGTGGCTTCTCTTATTGTGGAGCATGGGCTCTAGGCGTGTAGGCTTCAGCAGTTGTGGCGCGTGGGCTTCAGTAGTTGTGGCTCGCAGGCTCTAGAGCGCAGGCTCAGTAGTTGTGGCGCACGGGTTTAGTTGCTCCGCAGCATGTGGCATCTTCCCAGGCCAGGGATCGAACCCGTGTCCCCTGCATTGGCAAGTGGATTCTTAACCACTGTGCCACCAGGGAAGTCCCAGGAAGTTCACTTTTTACAAGAACCATTCTATTAATTTTTTGAGAGAAAGCAGAATTTCTTAAAAGCCTACTAACTCTGAGATGAAGCTGCCTTCATTCAAATATTGGCTCCATCATTTAATATCTTTGTGACTTTGGACAAATGATTGAATTGCTCGAGGCCTTCATTTCCCTATCTGCAAAACACACACAATAATAGCACCTATGGCATAAAGTATTTATACAGATTTGATGTGCGAAAACATTTTAAAATACAGAATATGAAATAAGATTCAAAACTTAAAACTGTGACTGTAATATAAATATATGTTAAATATAAAAATAATCTGTCAGTTATTATGCAAGTGATATTATGCATGTAAAATGAAATTTGGAACAATATTGTTCTTACTATGAGCCAGGTCTATAGGGCTAGGCACATCAGTACATTCAAAATAATTCATGGTATATTAGGTTAAAAGGATGAAATGAAAACAATCCAGAGTAGGAGAGTTTCAAAGTAATTCAACTGATCTGTGAAGCTAAATAGGTATATAAACACAGTTGAATTCTAAATTTTTTACACTTATGTTTATCACATAATATTTTATTACCCAAGTTTGCTCTAAAGGTGTAGTTCTTATATTTAAATGATAGTATATGTTTACTTTGAAATGTGGAGCTGAATGATTTTGTAAAATTAAATTGGGGATGAGTTCAATTTTAGGTTCCCAGGAAAACTGTCTATGGTTAGATGGCTATAGTTCCCTTCCATTTAGTTTAACTGGAAAAAAAGTGGGTATTGGTGCATTAAACACACTCTAAAATTTCAATAAGTATTACATGACTACTTTATCTATCTATATGTAAATTTACAAACAATGTCAGCCATCTGAGTTAAACAGAAAGTAAAACACCCAGGAGTGAAAAATATATCTAAATGTTATAAAATGGCTGTTATACAATCCCTGCTATAAAATGTTATTATAAAATTCAGATGCCCTCACTCAGAGCCTTCCTGATTCATATTTATCACATAATCTTTACCTTACTTATTCTTCTGAACAGAATAGGAGCCGTAAATAAAAAAAAAAAAAAAATGGGGAGAAAGCAAAGCCTGACATCAAAAGAGATATGGAGTAAAATGTAGACACATAACTTCGTTATCACATAGCTAATCACCAGGTCATTTATTTCCTCATTCTATTATTCACTCCTCTTTCAAAGATTCTCTAATCACCTGTGAAAATACCAGTCACCCTGCTAGGCACAAGATTTAGAGAAGCAGGTGTGGGAGATTCAAAGCTAACTAAGAAACAGACCTTTCTGTGTCAAGTTGCTTGCAGTCAAGTGGACAGATTGTGTTCATAATAATTAGTGTCATCCAGAAAAGTAATGTTACAGTTTTAAGTCCTTGCTTTAAGTAGTCACAGATAGTTGACTTTAATTTTGTTGTACTCTCATACTCACACCCTGGATTGCTTTCCTAGCTTCTAATTACTCCCATTTTTTCCCCTGGATACCTTTTTTCTTCCCTGTATCTCATTAGTCCTCTTTAATAGCATCTTTTATATAACATAGTCAGGGTGCCCAGTGACTCACTAGAGTCATGTAGAAAACTCCCATCCTATTCATCCTTATTTTAGCAGATGTATCAGTTAGTTTTTGCTGGGTAACAAACCACCCCAAATTTTTATGGATTTAAAAAACAATCACGTTTTATTTTTCATAATTCAGTGTGCTGGTTGGGCAGGTTTACTAGTCTGGGCTGGCTCAGCTAGGACTGGATGATCTAGGATGGTCTTTCTCACATACTTGAGGCCTCAGCTGGGATGACTGAGTTGATGGAAGCTTCTTGCCATGTAGCCTCTCATCTTCCAGCAGTCTTTCTCAGTCTTTCTAACGTGGTAGTTTCAGGGTTCCAAAGAGACACAAGAAAGGAAACCCCAACATGCAAATGATTTCATGCCTCTGATTTACATCAAAGCAAGTCACATGCCCAAACCCAGATCCAAGATCCACGTGGAAAAATAGTCTCTGCACCTTGATGGAGAAGCTGCAGAGTCGCAATGCAAAGGGGCACAATACAGGGAGGGAAAGACTTTGTGGCTCTTTTTGCAAATGGTCTGCCATGCCCAGAGAAGGAGCAGCCCAGGAGGGACACCCATCCTCTTCAGCCAGAGTCTGTTGTCTAGAACTAGTCATCTAGCCACCACTGAGGATGGTTGCAAAGAACAATGGAGAGTAAAGCCTTCTGAGCAGTTAGATATCACATTTGTCTCAAATGACAGAGTTATACCTTACTTAATTTACTCTTAACAAAATTCATTTGAGCCTTTGAGAGTCATAGTCAAACACCATGAGTTTCCATCTTTAGCCTTTCAATGGTTGGTGGTGGGTCTTCTAATAGCTATGGATTTGAGGGAGGGAGGAGGGTTGTAGGAAGTGGTTTACATTTTCACAAGCAAAATGGTGATTTGCCTGTCACCTGTCATGCAGTCTTCCAACCTCTCAAGCATTACCTGTCCTATTTCCTAATCCTGGGGTCCCCCTTGCCCCCAGGATAATAAGTGTCCTTATCCTTTAAGGTCCAGTTCTAAATGTTCTCTCCAGGAAACCTTCCTGCCTTTGTCTCCCCTGCGTAGGGGTCATCTTGCCTGTCTCTAAATTCCTGTAAAATATTATAGTGCTTGTGTTGAATTATCTACCAACCTCTTTTACTCTGCAAGATTTGAGTTCCTTAGTGTGGGGCCTGTGCCTTATCCACTATCAAATTCAAGATAGTGTCTAGTCTACCAGGGACATGATATAACTAACAGATAATCCCTTGGGGAAGAAGGAGGGTAAGCAATATTTAACCCTGGTGCCCTAGTCTATTCCCTTTGTATTGTTAATGTAAATGTTCCATTTCATTTTCTCTCCTCAAGTCAACACGTCAGGCCATGGTCATGTATGGATTCCTCTGTTAATTCCTTCACTGCAGAAAAGTCGGAGAGAGAGGCCTTCCTTCTGCACAGTATATATTGAATACCAACTCTGTGTCATACATGTTTTGTATGACAGAGATACAGCAGAAACAAAAATACAGGGCTTCCCTGGTGGTTCAGTGGTTAAGAATCCGCCTGCCAATGCAGGGACACGGGTTCGATCCCTGGTCTGGGAAGATCCCACATGCCACGGAGCAACTAAGCCCGTGTGCCACAACTACTGAGCCCATGTGCCACAACTACTGAAGCTCACACACCTAGATCCTGTGCTCCGCAATAAGAGAAGCCACTGCAATGAGAAGCCCGAGCACCGCAACAGAGTAGCCCCCACTCACCACAACTAGAGAAAGCCCATGTGCAGCGATGAAGACCCAATGCAGCCAAAAATAAATTAATTAACTAATTTTAAAAAAGAAAACAAAAATACATAAAGTTACTACTTCGATGGAGGGATATAAATAAATATATATATAAAATATTTGATGTCAGATATTGATGTAGGTAAATAGAACGGGTGAGGAAGGAAGTCCTAGTGGTGGTGGTAAGCTATTTTGTGATGAGTAGCAAGGAGGGGCCTCTCGAATACAGTGACAAGTGAACAGCGATCTGCAAATATTTAGGGAAGAACAGTCTAAACTGAGGGAATGGTATATGCAAAGGCCCTGAGGCAGAATTATGAATGGCCTCTCTGAGGAACTGGAAGGAAGTCCATATGGTTAGAGTCCAGTGAGCGTGGGAAAGGAATAGGAGATGGGGGGAGAAGGTATGAGGCTAGGTTGTGTAGGGCCTTATGGCGCATGGCATAGACTGGCTTGTATTCTGAGGTAGATGGGGAGTCATGTCAGTAAAGGATAAAGAACCAAAGGCTTTGAGAATTATATGGGTCTGGAGAGAGACATGAGAGAGGGGGAAAATGTGTGTGTCTGCCCTGCGATCTCTTTTCTCCCTTTCCTCCAACTTTGAACAGGTTTTTCACCCTGCTCCATCTGGTGAAAAAAAATCTACTTTCAAGATTGACTGAGTGCTAGCAAATCAGTATCTATGAAAACGTATATAATAATATTTGACCACATGTAGAAATATCTTCTTCCACCAGAAATAGATAAATAGATCAAAGACAAATAGACTGGATAGCTGTTGTTGGTAATTCTTGCCATTTTACTAGGTATAATCCTATTAAAAGTCCCATATTTATGTACTGCTTTTATTGTAATTTATGTTCTAAAAAAGATTAGTTGTTAGACCAAGTCTGCATAGCTCTGCTTACATAGTTTCAGTAGGACCCAACAAGCTATATATTATAAATAAAAATAAATAAGTGGTTATTTAACTTAAAATGGCCTTGATGTCATATGACTGTGCATGGGATGATCCACAAGGGTGAGTATTGACTTTCTGCATGAAAAAACAACCTGTGTAAAAAGTTTTTCTCTTTTTTTCACAAACACATTTTCTAAAAAGAAAACCATCAAGGGCAGAGAGCATTCTCTGTTAAGTGTGGTGAGAATACATATATTTTTAATGTATTACAAAAATAATATATTGTAATAAATGTAAACAATATAGACATTTTTAGAGTTCTTAGAAATGTAGTTATAGTCAATTTATAGTGGCATTTTTTAAATCAAGCCAAACCAACCTTGTTATGAGCACATTCATTTATCTCCAAGGTAATTTGGTTATAGCCAAGTTATTGGTTTCTTATGACTAATATTGGGCTATTATGTGCATTGTTCAGTCAAAGAAAAAACTGAATTATCATTTTACTTGCTGTGGCCCTCAGTAAATAAAGTCTGGTGCTCTCCCCTGTTTGCATAATGCAGTCCTCCCAGTACCAGAATTCATAGGAAATCTAGAGGTCAGCAGAGGTTAGAATGCTCTACAGCTGTTAACAGCATCAGTTTCTGTTGTGATATAGAACAATTCCTTCAATGTGTAGGGAGCTGCATTGTTCAGAGAGCAAGAACATTCCACATATGTCATCTCTTCTACCTGGGGAGCCTCCTTCCAAGTGAGATTATAGGCATGTTCATTTTCAGAGGGAAATTCCTTGAAACAGCATTCGTGGGATTCTCTCTTGGTTTCACAGTAATTGGTTGAACAGCTCTTGAAATTAGCCATTCCTACTCTGAGTGCACTTTGCCACTAGACTGAGTCCATGAGTCTTCTGTAATCATGAGCTATCCTGTAGAGATGTGTGTGTTGATGGATATTTGAAATTAGCCTAGAGTTTAGGGTTTTTGTTTTTGTTTTTGTTTTCCTTATTTACTGTGTATTTCTTGGATGTAAATGCCTACAGTGGGGTTTATTAATAATCAAGTAGGCTGAAAGTAGAATTAACCTATAAACACATTTGGGCTATGTCTCCACCCATAAGCCTTCAAACTTTCTTGTAAAAGTTTTGCTGAAGAAATGTCCTTACTTAGCATATGAGGAGGTCCTCATGGCTATAGTGGAAAATAATTGATTTAAGTTTGGAAGGTAACAATTAGGGAGGACCCCCTTGGTTTCTGGTTTTGCATCCTTAGTATCCAGTTGTGTGGGCTTAAAGCTTTTATGTTTATTGCCTAAGAAGATTTGAGAACCAGCATTTAATTCTTGAGGCCAAGAGAGGAAATACCAGTTCTGCAGCCAATCACTTAAGCTTTGGAATGTAATATACTACATACTATGCAGAGAAGTAGGAATGTATCTTGAGGTACTACATCTAGCTTAATACACAGCCGCAATATTCAGTAGGAGTCAAAGTCTAAGACCATGCCTAGGAGGTCATCATGAGTCATAACTTCATGGAGAGAGGATCCAAATCGACTATTAAAATCTACAAAGAACTAAGTAAGTGAAAGAGGGCCTGAGGTCCAGTAGGAGAGACTTTTCCCGAGCCATCAGTATCTGCATATAGACTTTCTATTTCCTGGGATCTCTATGGTCATCTAACCAGGAGGGCTTCATGGCGTCTTCCTGGGCTCAGGGCTGTGGGCCAAGCAACTTCTTCAGTCTCTCATCTGTGAATCAAAGGATGACTGCTTGTGGGCATCTGGCAAGATTGTGGGTAGGTGCTCTGTAAACGTCATGTCATGCTTTTCATTCACCAGGGAGCACTGTAACTTTCCAACATGTTTGTTATCAATGAAGATTTTATTTTTAAAAACCAAGACAGTGATGTCATATATTGCCAAATAACAGGTTTCTGCTATTCATTATATCAGATAAACTTTACACCTTTCCTGGAATATGTGAGTTTGAAAACTTAAGATAGCAGATTCAGCAGACTCAGGTACAGAGAGACCAGACATTTCTCGGTTTAATCATCACTCAACTCATAGATGAAGGTATTAGGAGACAGAAGGGATTGTGATGCTAAAATTAGTATTGGCACTTGAATTAGAATTTGTCTTAAAAATATCAGTTTGCTTCGAAGCATGCTACACAGACCTTAACCATGTTTCTATCTGATCCTTTGTGAAATGAAAATGCCAATACAGAATGAACTGTTTTGATAAGCCCCCTCACAATTTTAGAGTATATTTATAGTTAATCCCTAAGAACTAATATGCAATGATACCATTTTCCTGATTTTATTTTTATGGGCCACAGTTTTATATCCCACAGCTTATCTGATTTGAAAATGCTTGTCATGTTTGGAGAAAGTTAATATTGAGTCATGCAAAAACCTTAATAAACTTAGTCTTGAACTAATATTTCAGGCTCATGGGGCATTTCTGTATGCTGAGATAGATTTTAGTATTAAAGAAATGCAATAGTGACCTTTCCATAAAACCTTAATAAAATTACTTTGTGATATAAACTGAAGAAGAGATGGGAACTTTCTTGAATAAGAGTATGCGTGATTTATCTGTATCTCATGGTTTATCTTATATCTCATTTCTTCAGATCTCTTGTGTTTTTCTTTCTCTTAAGCCAAACAACAATAATTTCCATAATTTAAACAGAGAACAGAACACAGAAATTTCAGACATGTTTTCCCTTTCTTTGCACCAGTGTCAGTTAACTGCTGCTGAAGTGCCTGTTGTCTTAATAATTCTCTTAGTCTCCATGTTGTTAAAAGAAGTTAACAACATAGAAAATTCCACCCATAAATTTCAGTTATTTAATATTAAAAATACCATTTGGGGGTGGCATGTCACAGCTGTTTAGCAGCAAAGCAGTGTACAAGGGTTTCTCAAAAGTGTTGAATAAGGATACTGTATCCAGTTAATAAAATTAAAATGATGAATACATGGCAAACTAACTGTAACTTCCCAAAATTAAAATATTGACCTGGTATTCTGAAATTGAAACTCTTTGTTTTCCAGAGACTGGCAAACAGGTGACCAAAAATGACCAAAGTCTGGAGCCCACAGCTTTGACTTCATTTTTTTTTTTTTTTTTTTTTTTTGCGGTACGCGGGCCTCTCACTGTTGTGGCCTCTCCCGCCGCGGAGCACAGGCTCCAGACGCGCAGGCTCAGCGGCCATGGCTCACGGGCCCAGCCACTCCGCGGCATGTGGGATCCTCCCGGACTGGGGCACGAACCCACGTCCCCTGCATCGGCAGGCGGACTCTCAACCACTGCGCCACCAGGGAAGCCCAGACTTCATATTTTTTGCTAGTTCTAGTTTAGGGTGGAAAAAAAAGTCTTACTTAGTATAGTCAGTATGAATCGTTGTTTTGTAAACTGCTTTTTGTGGTCTCCTTGATAGCTTGACCCAAGAATCTCTTTTAGAGTCCACAAAGCAAAGGCAAAATGATGGCTTTTAAGGAGTAGAACGTTTTGCTTTTTATTAGCTCCAAGACTATTTGCAAATGCAAAATTGGATGAACATTTCCCCAATCAATCCCTGTGTATCTGTTTACTGCTTAAACTTTAACCAATATTCTTATACAGGATAAACACCAAAAATCATTTCATTGCAAACTTGAAGTGAGATAGTATTTAGACTTCTTTGGGTCAGAGGAATTTGGAAAGAGGCTGATAGTACCTTAGTGACATGGACTAACCCAGCTTTATCTCTGAAAAGATGTTAGAGGAACATTTAATCTCATCTCATCCAGTGCAACAATCCCTTTATAATCTCCAAGAACAGAGAAACATCTAAATCCTTAAGTGATTAGAAGTATCTGTTCTGAAACTGTACAACTTCATTGAAAAATAATTCTTATTTTCCTGATGTTGATTTAAAATAGACATTCCTGAGACCACTGATCTTTGGTACAGAGGTTTTCCTCTAAATGAACACAATGTTTACATTACTCCCTTTTCCATGTGGGTGATTTTTGGGTGATTTTCAATACATGCCGTGAGTCAGAAAGAGGATGGGATGGGTATTGGATGGGCAGTTCAACTGTATCAGTTCTATCACAGCTCCGCCAGTAGGGCTGAGGAACTGCTCAGTCCACCCGTTTTTGGCCTCTATGTCCATCCAGTTACATAACAGCTCAAATTAACTCTGAAATCCTTGGAATTTTCTTTTATAACTTGTTGCTTAAATAGTATGACTTCCTTCACCAGTTCTCTGTTTTGTCGATATGCTTCTTAAAATTGTGGCACAGAATGTACAAAATAATCCAAGCAATGGTGGGATCCAAAAGAGTTTGCTGAGATGGTTGTCCCTTGATTGAAGTCCTCCCTGAGACTGCATTAAAGTTTAAACCATTACTTCACCACCATTAGTTCACTAAGGTTGGAGTTCACATAAAGGTCAGATGTTTTTCATATTTAAAAAGCCAGTTTTTTTTTGGCCTCATAGTTGCTTTAAAAACAGAAACAAAACCTTCTTGGAGATCTTTGTATTGCTCACTTTTATATGTTTCTTGAGAGCTTGACCCATCCTTCCACACAGTCATTTTGTAGCAATGACCTCTGCTCAGGACATGTTTGGGCGTCTGAAGTGCTAGAAGAGCACCAGTAGGGATGGGGTCTTATCTTAGGAGGCCACTGAAAACAAGGAGTGAAGTCCTGGAGAGGAGAAAAGGATGGTGATACCACAGGATTGCCATGGGAAGGAGAATCCAAAGAGCAAAAAAGATGGGGACAAAGGGGTGGACAAAACAGACACGTGGAAAGAGGATCAGTAGAGTATAGGGTGAAGGTGGGAGGTTAAGAAAGACCAGGGCCAAGATAAGGACATTGAGTTTGAAGACTAACAGGTCCAACTACTCAAAATGGCATTTTGAACAGAATAGGTGAGGTAGATTCCATATTTTAAGACATTTATTGAGTCTATACGTAGGAAATGGTGATATTGAGCAAAGCTGCTTTTTATTATTGAAGGAAACTTGGCCGTGGGAGGGTGTGACATAGGTGGTCAAAATATACCTTAATTGTAAGGCTTTCTTTCTTTAAAACTTCAGGGCATGATAATTGATTTAGTGACAGTAGATGTTTTGTGCACAGAGGCTGATTTAACTTACATTCATGTAATGGTCATAATTGAATCCCATTTCCTTTCCTGTTTCACCTTGGGGGTTGGTTTCAATTGGGGCAGAATAAAAATAAAAATATATATAATGGCTTACTCAACACTTGTGATTTCATCCAAGTTAAATAAAGGCAACCACATTAATTTTGTTAAAATGCCCACTACGAATATTCCAAAATAACATCATAGGCCAGCACGTCAGGCACCCAGTGACTAGATCCTGATGTTTTGATCAAACTAAGTTTTCTCCATCACATTTAGAACACTACTCTAAAAACAAAGCTAAGAATTAAAGACACAGTGATCTTTTTAGAGTGAAAATTATTTTATGAGAGCATTAAAAAAATAAGAAACAAATTCATTTTTCTTTTTTTTCTTTTTTTTTTTTTTTTTGCGGTACATGGGCCTCTCACTGTTGTGGCCTCTCCTGTTGCGGAGCACAGGCTCTGGACGCGCAGGCTCAGCGGCCATGGCTCACGGGCCCAGCCGCTCCGCGGCATGTGGGATCTTCCCGGACTGGGGCACGAACCCGTGTTCCCTGCATCGGCAGGCGGACTCTCAACCACTGCGCCACCAGGGAAGCCCTCATTTTTCTTTTGAATAATGTTTGTACTTCCTGATTTTGAAGCTGGGTAACAAGGATTTCTGTCCTTAGCTAAGTTCGAAGTAGGAAATTGGATAGTGGTCGTGACTTAGGCATCTCCTTCGTGGAGGCAATCCTCATTTTTGGTTTAACTGTCTCTCATTAAAGCAGCTTAAATACAATACCAGGAAAAGATGACTTCACCTTATCTTGGTCAGAGGCTATATCTTTATTGTTTTTACTGAATTTAAGGAACTTTCATCATGAGAACCAAGGTCAGACAGAAAGTTTAAAGTTAAAAGGTTTAAGTTCTGGTTCTACCATCATTTGAGGGAGGCTTAGCTTTCTGAGCTCTGCTTTGCACGTTTTGCAGTTGGGTTATGATTTCTCACTTAAAGAGAGTCTGTGAAAATACTTGATAAAATGTAAGCTGTTACATCAATACTGGGTGCCCTGGCTGGAAGAGCTGTGTGAAGCTTGGAGGGTCGGCGATGATGAGCCCCCAACTACTCCATCAGGGCTGAGTGGTGACAGCAGCCACTTTGATTTCTCGTTATGTCAGGAAATCCAGCCTCTCTCGCCTAATGAGAGAGTCATCCTCCTAGTCTCCAGGTCACGTCGCTGACTTCTTTCTTTAAAAACATGCCTGCAATCTTGTAGCATTTCAGAATATACTGGGTCAAACTCTACCCCTTAAGAAACAAAATAATTGATTGCAGACACAAGCGATTTTCAGTAACTTTGCTTATTAGTGCTGACACTTGGGGGAACCAAGGGCTTGTCTGACAAAGGGGCAGGGAATTTAGTTACAAAAGCTCTGTTTTGGCTCTCTCTTCCCAGCCTGCTGATATGGCTTGAATTAGAAGTTAGCGACATTTGCTAAAATAAAATACGATGTAAACTCTTGGGAATTGCTTCACATCCGACTTCTCTGACCCCCAATATCCTTCCCATGCCTCTGGGCCTTGAGGGATGTTTTTCAGTTTCTATATAAGCAATGGAAGCAGACACATTTCAAAATAAGCCCACAAAGGCACACATGGTATGAAAGGAACAATTATTTGAAGGCTGTTGACCTTACCGGCATTGGGCAAGCGTCTGGCATCTTGAAAGTCTGCTTTGATACTGAAGAGCTGTTCTAGAAATGTCACTATGTCATTACCTTGTCAGTTGCTCCTCAATACATAATAGTAATGCATTGTTTTTCATCTTACTTGAAGCTGTCTCAATATGGCTTTCCTTTTAGGAAATAAAATATATTTCAGGAAGGACATATATGGTTCTTAAATAACATCTACATTTATTTGCAGCCCAAATAATGTTTACTCACACTCACGAAGACTAGAAGGAATCAGAAACATGACTATTTCAGCCTCTAGTTTCTACGAACAAAGAAACTAAGGCTCTAAGAACTTAAGGGGCTTCCTCAAGGTCCCACAAGTACTTGGGACAGAGCTGGGACTGGAATCCAGGTTATCCATCTCTGATTGCCCTGCCGTTTCCATTCCAGCCAGCTGCATAGGTCATATTAATTTAATATTAATTGTGGAAACAATAATATATAATTAAAGTCAGACCCTTTTTTAGGGTGTGACCAAATTATTTATAGAGCCATAAAATTTGGATCATTCTAATTCACTTTTCTAATATCACCTTAGAAGACCTATTTCAAATTGTGTGACCATTGGTACTGGTATTTATTAGGCAAATGGTAGTGAAACAGGTGAAATGTTCAGTGTCCTGCTGGTCTATCGGACAAAGCCAAAGACGGCACATATTCTAACATGCGGATCTAGTTTTTCTGTGTATTCTCATGTACATAAACCAATGTATGCAGTAAGTTCCCTGCCTCGTTGGAAATAACGGTTAATTATATGATGCCACACCTGGGGGAAAAAAACAAAAACAAAAACACAAAGACCTTTAATACTTTTTCCATAAATGAACTGAGGTTAAAGATTTTGCTTCTTTTTCCTTTCAGACTAATCATACTTTTGTGCATAAAAACAAACAAACAAACAAAAACCATGAAGATAGGTTTGGGGACTTTGAAGAATTTGCACGAATAGAAAATAATAAAATCAACCTCCTGAAACCTTAAATTTCATGAAATTTTTTCTCACTGTCTCTGTCTTATTTGTTCCATCTGTAGCCTTAGTTTTAAGCTTTTGAGAATGGAGGTAGAACAATTTTGAACATGTAAGGGGATAATTGAATTTGTGTGAGATTTGAGGTTTATTTAGGTTAAAACTCTTTGACCACAGTTTATTTTCAGGTCATGTGGTACCCCTGTGTGTATGAACATATAAAAGCTCATTAATTTTGGATACCTTTTAGCTCACAACCTAAGGAAAATATTTGATTTTCTCCTTTTATGATCTGGACTCAGTTCCAGTATGCATGGCCTTGTACTTTATTCTCATCTTACGACTCTTGTATAATAATAGCAAAGACCTAGTAGTAAAATCGCTTGGAGAATGTTTAAATACCAAGAATCTTGGGCTTCCCTGGTGGTGCAGTGGCTGAGAGTCCGCCTGCCGATGCAGGGGACACGGGTTCGTGCCCCAGTCCGGGAAGATCCCACGTGCTGTGGGGCAGCTGGGCCCGTGAGCCATGGCTGCTGAGCCTGCGCGTCCGGAGCCTGTGCTCCGCAACGGGAGAGGCCACAACAGTGAGAGGCCCGTGTACGGCAAAAACAAAACAAACAAACAAACAAACAAAAACAGGAATCTTGATTAAATTTGAACCCATTGTCTGTGTATGTTTATTTTAATAAGAAAATCATTTTTACAATAAAGGATTCTTCAAGCTCTTGAATGTGTGCCTGGTCCTAGTCCAAAACAGTGTCCCTGTTTTTTGTGAAGTCCTGTTTTGCAATCTTTAGACTTATTCCATACACACGCCCAAGGCAACATTCAATAGATTATTCAAGTGAAGATAAAATAAAAATCTTTCCTTTGAAATATCTAGATAATTAAGGCAAAATCAGGCCTCTAAAGAGAGCTTTCTTCTCCCTTGATACATGTGATTCATGTCGGTGATGCTTTGCCTAATAGTTGTGGCAGATAATAATTTGCCAGTCCCAGGGCAAATGAAGGGCAAAGTATGGAGGGCTGGGCACCAGAGAGAAGACCTTATGAACAGCCCAGGAGGCCTTCTGTAAAGAGGGAGTCTCCGTGGGTAAGAAAACCACGCACCCCATGAGTACATGCCCAGGGCGTGGTCCCATGTTGGAGGACCCAGAAGCCAATCTGAGCAGCCCTCAAGGTGAATCAGTGGTCAGAGGTCTGAGCTAAGGGTGGGACACAGCAGATGGGAGGTTGGGATGTACGGCCCAAAAGTCATGTATGGGCCCCACCAGGCTACAGAACCAGGTGAATATGGAAACTTGTTCTCAGGCTGGGTCCCAGCCGGGCAGCAGGGGGTCAACATGGTATGAGTCGGGAACAAGAGAGTGGGAACAGCATTTCAAGATCCTGGAGGAGAAAGCAGGTACATACAAAAAGGGTACCAACACGTGCATTTGGATAACAGAAGTGTTTATTGTTCTCTGCCTTGGTTGTTTTTCGGCTCGGTTGGGAGTTCCTCCCCAGAATAAGATATTCATTCTTTCAGTCATGCAGTGTTTACTGAGTGCCCCCTGTATGCTGTGCTGGACACTAAAAATAATAGCAAATGAGGCTGGCCTCCCCAGAGTTCCTCCTGTAGTGAAGATACAGATAAACAAGAGCTGCCTACAGTGTAGCATGATTTGTTCCACGAAGAGACATACAGAGTGCTTCAGTGAAAATACAGGAGTGGCACCTAACCCAGTTTCTCATGCTGATATCTGAAGGATAACCAGAGCTAACCAAATTTAGGAGAGAGGTTCAGGAATGAGAGGGAAAGAAAAATATGCAAAAGGCTCAGTGTATTTGGGGCAATGAGTCAAGTCTGATAAATCCAGAGAGAAGAATTGAAGGGGAAAAATGACACTTTTTTTTTAGAATGCCTTTGGTGGACTTTTGTTTAATATATATATAATTATTTATTTGTTCGTTTTGGCTGCATTGGGTCTTAATTGCTGCACACGGACTTTCTCTAGTTGCGGCAAGCGGGGGCTACTCTTCATTGCGGTGTGCCGGCTTCTCATTGCAGTGGCCTCTCTTGTTGCAGAGCCCGGGCTCTAGGCATGCGGGCTTCAGTAGTTGCAGCATGTGGGCTCAATAGTTGTGGTGCACAGGCTTAGTTGCTCCGTGGCATGTGGGATCTTCCCAGACCAGGGATCGAACCCGTGTCCCTGCACTGGCAGGCAGATTCTTACCTACTGTGCCACCAGGGAAATCCCAAAATGACACTTTTTGAGCATCTTTTGGGATGCTGCTGCTTTTCCACTCAGCCAAGGGGATGTTTCTTCTCTCATGTTTTAACATGATCTTTCTCCTCAGCTCTTTTGTTAATTGTGGCTTCTTAAAGGCTGAGTTTGCTGGTTGAATTTTATTTACCCAATTTTTTTCTTTCTGAGTTCTTAGGAGAAATGTTAGTACTCTCAGCTTATAGTTATCAGGGACCATGAAGACTTGGGCCAAAAGAAGGAAGTGCTTAAAGTTACTTGTTAAGTGACTGCAGTGTCTACATTGTAGATTAAACAGATGCTGTGTTGACTGTTCAGTTATGTCATTCTTTATTTGCTTTCTTCAAGTCACCCGTCACCCATAACTGGCTTCTTTTGATTTTTTCTTTTTTTTAATATTTATTTATTTATTTGGTTGCTCCAGGTCTTAGTTGTGGCAGGCAGGCTCCTTAGCTGTGGCATGTGAACTCTTAGTTGCAGCATGCATGTGGGATCTAGTTCCCTGACCCGGGATCGAATCCCAGCCCCCTGCACTGGGAGTGCAGAGTCTTAACCACTGCACCACCAGCGAAGTCCCTTAACTAGGTTCTTTAAGACTTAACCCTTAAGGATTAGGCTTGAAAAAATGATTGAGAAAATTACCCATTTACTTTAGGCCTTTATTTTCTACTCTTGGTCTACTCTGGTGCCAGGGCCCAGAATCTCTGTCTCCTGGATTTTCCATGGCCTTGAGAGAAGTGTGCAGTTTAGACAAACGGACCATCTGTATTCCTTACCTGAGATTTAGTCCCAAATGCCTAGTGGGTCTCTTTCCCTGGTGAGCTGGCCTGGGCCATAGGTGAAGAGCAAAAGACCCTTCTTTCCTTCTTTTTCTTTTTTTGGCTTTTTTTCTTTGATGAAGACTTGACCCAAGGCAGTTGTTCTCAAACTTTAGCTGACATAGAACCACCTGGCCACTTGGATTAAGCATAGATATCTGAGCCCCGCCCTCCCAACTGATTTTCTGATTCAGAAGATCTGGGTGGGGTCTGAGATTTCTGCATTTCTAAAATGTTCCAGATGAGGTTTGCTGTTTGGGTACCATGCTTTGAGAACCACTGATCAAAGGCAAGCTCATGGGGCCTACACCGTCTCTGATCTTTGCCTTATGCTCCTGGCTTGAGTCCCCAGAAGACCTGAGTCCCCAGCTTGGCTATCAAGATCTTACCATCAATAGCTCAAAGGGTGTTCCGGTTAAGAAGAAACTAAGGCTGAAGGAGAAGTTGACTCAAGCCCCCATGGTCTTAGTTCCCACTCTGGACCCCTGGGCTCTCCAAGGACAAAGCCCCAGACTTCTGTCTTAGCTGGTCAATCAAGAACACCATGAATCAAGATCCAAGACAGAGTTATTTCTATAATCTATTTATGACCTCCACTTAAAACTGTACTTAATCTGTCATGTCGCCATTTTGTTACCTGTTTCTCCAGACCTTATCAGAACTCTTATGTGGAAGTGAGAAGGGCTGAACTCTCCCCAAATATTATTGTGTGTGGCTCACACCCAGTACTCAGCAGGAGGTTGTTTCTATCCATGGTAAACTGTACACATCCACCATATATTCTGTTAGTTCTGGTCTTGAAAACAGTAACAAATTCTGCTCTTGAAAGCGGGGGGGGAATCCGGTCATTTGTCTACATGTATCACAATTTTGAATAATTGTCTTATTTCTCAGTACTGTTGTATTTATCAGGGCTCTTGTGGTTAACTCTGTTTACCTTAAGTACTCAGTAGTAATAAATTACCTTCTGCTGTTTGCTGTACTCCCTTAGTCAGTAAAAACAAAAGTACTTTATATCAGAAGCATAAAAGAAATAAGATGCCTTTACTTTGCAGAATTTTTATGTGTTTACAAAAAAATTCTTTCTACGACAGGTTTGTTATTCCATTAAGTCAGAGAAAAAACAGTTGAATTACATATTCCTCTCCCCAGGAAACACATTCTATATATTTTTTTCATATCCTAAAGGTTGATCTATCTTGCTTCCTATCAAACAAAGTTTTATTTTTAGCAGTCATGTCTGTAATTCAATACCACAAAAATCATTAATGTATAAATTATATCTTACATTTCTGAAAGATCATACATAATACTTTTTTTTTTAACATCTTTATTGGAGTATAATTGCTTTACAATGGTGTGTTAGTTTCTGCTTTATAACAAAGTGAATCACCTATACATATATATGTATATCCCCATATCTCCTCCCTCTGCGTCTCCCTCCCACCCTCCCTATCCCACCCCTCTAGGTGGCCACAAAACACCGAGCTGATCTCCCTGTGCTATGCAGGTGCCTCCCACTAGCTATCTGTTTTACATTTGGTAGTGTATATATGTCCATGCCACTCTCTCACTTCGTCCCATCTTCCCCTTCCCCCTCCCCATGTCCTCAAGTCCATTCTCTACATCTGCGTCTTTATTCCTGTCCTACCCCTAGGTTCTTCAGAACCCTTTTTTTTTTTTTAAGATTCCATATATATGTGTTAGCATATGGTATTTGTTTTTCTCTTCCTGATTTACTTCACTCTGTATGACAGACTCTAGGTCCATCCACTTCACTACAAATAACTCAGCTTCGTTTCTTTTTATGGCTGAGTAATATTCCATTGTATATATGTGACACATCTTTATCCATGCATTGCCATTCATCACTCAATGGACACTTAGGTTGCTTCCATGTCCTGGCTATTGTAAATAAAGCTGCAATGAACATTTTGATACATGACTCTTTTTGTATTGTTTTTCTCAGGGTATATGCCCAGTAGTGGGATTCCTGCATCTTATAGTAGTTCTATTTTTAGTTTTTTAAGGGCCTCCATACTGTTCTCCATAGTGGCTGTATCAATTTACATTCCCACCAATGGTGCAAGAGTCTTCCCTTTTCTCCACACCCTCTCCAGCATTTATTGTTTCTAGATTTTTTGATGATGGCCGTTCTCACTGGCGTGAGATGATACCTCAGTGTAGTGTTGATTTGCATTTCTCTAATGATTAGTGATGTTGAGCATTCTTTCATGTGTTTGTTGGCAATCTGTATATCTTCTTTGGAGAAATGTCTATTTAGGTCTTCTGCCCATTTTTGGATTGGGTTGTTTGGTTTTTTGATATTGAGTTACATGAGCTGCTTGTAAATTTTGGAGATTAATCCTTCGTCAGTTGCTTCATTTGCAAATATTTTCTCCCATTCTGAGGGTTGTCTTTTCATCTTGTTTATATTTTCCTTTGCTGTACAAAAGCTTTCATTTTCACAAGGTCCCACTTGTTTATTTTTGTTTTTATTTCCTTTAAATTAGGAGGTGGGTCAAAAAGGATCTTGCTGTGATTTTTGTCATAGAGTGTTCTGCCCATTTTTTCCTCTAAGAATTTTATAGTGTCTGACCTTACATTTAGGTCTCTAATCGATTTTTTTTTCTAATCCATTTTGAGTTTACTTTTGTGTATGGTGTTAGGGAGTGTTCTAATTTCATTCTTTTACATGTAGCTGTCCAGTTTTCCCAGCATCACTTATTGAAGAGGCTGTCTTTTCTCTATTTTATATTCTTGCCTCCTTTATCAAAAATAAGGTGACCATATGTGTCTGGTTTTATTGCTGGGCTTTCTATCCTCTTCCATTGATCTATCTTTCTGTTTTCATGCCAGTACCATACTGTCTTGATTACTGTAGCTTTGTAGTATAGTCTGAAGTCAGGGAGCCTGATTCCTCCAACTTTGTTTTTCGTTCTCAAGATTGCTTTGGCTATTCGGGGTCTTTTGTATTTCCATACAAGTTGTGAAATTTTTTGTTCTAGTTCTGTGAAAAATGCCAGTGGTAGTTTGATAGGGATTGCATTGAATCTATAGATTGCTTTGGGTAGTAGAGTCATTTTCACAATGTTGATTCTTCCAATCCAAGAACATGGTATATCTCTCCATCTATTTGTATCACCTTTAATTTCTTTCATCAGTGTCTTATAATTTTCTGCATACAGGTCTTTTGTCTCCTTAGGTAGGTTTATTCCTAGATATTTTATTCTTTTTGTTGCAATGGTAAATGGGAGTGTTTTCTTTATTTCACTTTCAGATTTTTCATCATTAGTATATAGGGATGCCAGAGATTTCTGTGCATTAATTTTGTATCCTGCTACTTTACCAAATTCATTGATTAGCTCTAGTAGTTTTCTGGCAGCATCTTTAGGATTCTCTACGTATAGTATCATGTCATCTGCAAACAGTGACAGCTTTACTTCTTGTTTTCTGATTTGGATTCCTTTTATTTCCTTTTCTTCTCCAATTGCTGTGGCTAAAACTTCCAAAACTATGTTGAATTATAGTGGTGAGAGTGGGCAACCTTTTCTTGTTCCCGATCTTAGTGGAAATAGTTTCAGTTTTTCACCATTGAAGACAATGTTGGCTGTGGGTTTGTCATATATGGCCTTTATTATGTTGATGTAAGTTCCCTCTATGCCTACTTTCTGGAGGGTTTTTATCATAAATGGGTGTTAAATTTTGTCAAAAGCTTTTTCTGCATCTATTGAGATGATCATATGTTTGTTTGTTTTTTTATTTTGCGGTACACGGGCCTCTCACTGTTGTGGCCTCTCCCGTTGCAGAGCACAGGCTACGGATATGCAGGCTCAGCGGCCATGGCTCATGGGCCCAGCCGCTCCACGGCATGTGGGATCCCCCTGGACCGGGGAACGAACCCATGTCCCCTGCATCGGCAGGCAGACTCTCAACCACTGCGCCACCAGGGAAGCCTGATCATATGGTTTTTATCCTTCAATTTATTAATATCGTTTATCACATTGATTGATTTGCATATACTGAAGAATCTTTACATTCCTAGCATAAAGCCCACTTGATCATGGTGTATGATCCTTTTAATGTGCTGTTGGATTCTGTTTGCTAGTATTTTGTTGAGGATTTTTGCATCTATGTTCATCAGTGATATTGGCCTGTAGTTTTCTTTCTTTGTGACATCTTTGTCTGGTTTTGGCATCAGGGTGATGGTGGTCTCGTAGAATGAGTTTCGGAGTGTTCCTTCCTCTGCTATATTTTGGAAGAGTTTGAGAAGTATAGGTGTTAGGTCTTCTCTAAATGTTTTGTTAGAATTCACCTGTGAAACCATCTATTCCTGGGCTTTTGTTTGTAGGAAGAGTTTTAATCACAGTCTCAATTTCAGTGCTTGTGATTGGTCTGTTTATATTTTCTGTTTCTTCCTGCTTCAGTCTCGGAAGGTTGTTCTTTTCTAAGAATTTGTCCATTTCTTCCAGGTTGCCCATTTTATTGCCATAGAGTTGCTTGTAGTAATCTCTTATGATCATTTGTATTTTTGCAGTGTCAGTTGTTACTTCTCCTTTTTCATTTCTAATTCTATTGATTTAAGTCTTCTCCCTTTTTTCTTGATGAGTCTGGCTAATGGTTTATCAATTTTGTTTATCTTCTCAAAGAACCAGCTTTTAGTTTTATTAACCTTTGCTACTCTTCCCTTCATTTCCTTTTCATTTATTTCTGATATGATCTTTATTATTTCTTTCCTCTGCTAACTTTGTGGCGGTTTTTCTGTTCTTCTTTCTCAAATTGCTTTAGGGGGAAGGGTTGGTTGTTTATTTGAGATGTTTCTTTTTTCTTGAGGTAGGATTGTATTGCTATAAACTTCCCTCCTAGAACTGGTTTTGCTGCATCCCATAGGTTTTGGGTCATCATGCTTTCATTGTCATTTGTTTCTGGGTATTTTTGATTTCTTTTATTTCTCCAGCGGTCTCTTGGTTACTAAGTCGTGTATTGTTTAGCCTGCATGTATTTGTATTTTTTACAGATTTTTTCCTAAAATGAAAATAAATAAATAAAGTTATTAAAATAAAAAATAAACAATTATTATTAAAAATAAAAAAATTAAAAGTAATAAAACAAGAAAAAGAAAGAAAGAACGAAGAGAGCAACCAAACCAAAAAACAAATCCACCAATGATAAGAAGTGCTAATTATGAAAAAACAAACAAAAAACACGGACAGACAGAACCCTAGGACAAATGTGAAAGCAAAGCTATACAGACAAAATCACACAAAGAAGCATACAAATACACACTCACAAAAAGAGAAAAAGAAAAAAAAAAAAAAATATATATATATATATATATATATATTATTGCTCCCAAAGCCACTGCCTCAATTTTGGGATTATGCGTTGTCTATTCAGGTATTCCACAGTTGCAAGGTACATCAAGTTGATTGTGGAGATTTAATCCGCTGCTCCTGAGGCTGCTGGGAGAGATTTCCCTTTCTCTTCTTTGTTCGCACAGCTCCTGGGGTTCGTCTTTGGATTTGGCCCCGCCTCTGCCTGTAGGTTGCCTGAGGGCGTCTGTTCTTCACTCAGACAGGACAGGGTTAAATTAGCAGCTGATTAAGGGGCTCTGGCTCACTCAGGTCTGGGAGAGGGAGGGGTACACAATGTGGGGCGAGCCTGCAGCGGCAGAGGCCGGCGTAAACTTGCAGCAGCCTGAGGGGTGCCGTGTGTTCTCCCAGGGAAGTTGTCCCTGGATCACAGGACCCTGGCAGTGGCGGGCTGCACAGGCTCCCGGGAGGAGAGGTGTGGATAGTGACCTGTGCTTGCACACAGGCTTCTTGGTGGCTGCAGCAGCAGTTTTAGCGTCTCATGCCGGTCTCTGGTGTCCACGCTGTTAGCCGCGGCTCACTCCCAACTCTGGAGCTCGTCTAGGCAGTGCTCTGAATCCTCTCTCCTCAGGCACTGTGAAACAATGGTCTCTTGCCTCTTAGGCAGGTCCAGACTTTTTCCTGGACTCCCTCCTGGTTAGCTGTGGTGCACCAGCCCCCTTCAGGCTGTGTTCACACAGCCAACCCCAGTCCTGTCCCTGGGGTCTGACCTCCGAAGCTGTAGCCTCAGCTCCCAGCCCCCACCCGCCACAGCAGGTGAGCAGACAAGCCTCTCGGGCTGGTGAGTGCTGGTCAGCACCATTCCTCTGTGCAGGAATCTCTCCGCTTTGCCCTCTGCACCCCTGTTGCTGCACTCTCCCCCGTGGCTCTGAAGCTTCCCCCCCTGCCCCCCGCCCCGTCTCCACCAGTGAAGGGGCTTCCTACTGTGTGGAAACTTTGCCTTCTTCACAGCTCCCTCCCAGAGGTGCAGGTCCCGTCCCTATTCTTTTGTCTCTGTTTTTTCTTTTTTCTTTTGCCCTACCCAGGTATGTGCCTTTTGGGAGGTCTGAGGTCTTCTGCCAGCATTCAGTAGGTGTTCTGTAGGAGCTGTTCCACATGTAGATGTATTTCTGATGTATTTGTGGGGAGGAAGGTGATCTCCACATCTTACTCTTCCGCCATCTTGAAGGTCCCTCCCCATCATACTGTTAAGCCAAGGACTTACTAAATATTGAGGAAATGGAACCTCAGAAGGCTTCATACTTGCTGCTCTGAACGTTTGACATGGAATCCTCCTTCAACAATATTGGTCCCTAAACCCGGGTCTCTACCTGAGTCCTTCAGAGAAACTTAACTGAGAGGGAAGAGGTGAATAGCAAGGCACTATCAGGTCAGAGAACCATAGTCATAGACAATTACTTTTAACACAATTTCAGCCACTTAACTTTTTCAAGAGGATCTTGGAAGGCTGGCATGTATACCCACAAGTCATTTCCAAGGGAATTGCTGCAGGCAGACACGAACAGCCAAACACTGTTTTGAAACAAATCAGTTCTTTTCTTGGGAAACTATATACTTCATCATATTCTAATTTCTTTAAAAACTGGTCATTACAGACTGAATTATATGTTAACAGTTATTCATTATCTTCAAATGAAGCTGATCCTAAATATCCCGGATAATCAAGCATCTTTTACACATGTTTTGTAAAATTCTGATATAATGAACCCTGCAATATTATCATAATTATACCTAATAAATTTATAAAGGGAAATCATTTTAATATTTTTATTCATCTATTTTGTAATTATTAAGTTTTAAGAATATTATGTTTACCTCTTAAGTATGATTAATATTGACCAGGGGAGACAAAGAGTAGATGTTTGTTGTTTTAATTTTATTCCTATTTAATTTGTGTCTTTTATAAATTCCAGGAAATTATTTTGAATCAAGTGGTGCTTTATTAATAACTAAATATACTTATTATGTATTTATTATGAATTTAATAGATGAATCATGACAAAGACCTTAAGTTTCTTTAGTTCAGAATTCCTTAAAGACTAAATCCAGCACCACCATAATCTGTTTTATTTCTAAATATAAGTGTACTAGAAGTTTCAGAGATAATACCCAAGGTTTAGTCAGTATTATTAAGTAACTCCTTCCTAAGAATCAGTTATAACTGGTGTGTGTGAGGCTCCTGATGTACAGTCAAGATTTTAAATCTTGAGAGGAAAAGAACATTTTAGAGCTTTATGTATTAGTCTCGTCCTGGTATTTGTTCTTGCCAGGAATTCTGGTGGAAAACATGGACATAGAAATTGATTTATGTGAAAAAAATAATTTTGATGTCATCTTCTCTTTACTTTCAACATTTTTCTTGAGTATAAAAATTATAGTCACTGTAAATGTTAAAATACAGAAAGTATTAAAAAAATAAAAATCACCTAAAATTATGTCACCACAATGTAACTACTGTTTGTACAATATTTTGGTGTATATTTTTCTTGTCTTTTTCCTCTATTAAAAAGTGTGTGTATGTGTGTTTGTGTGTGTGTAAGGAACGTGTACATAACACATAAAAATTTGGATCATACTTGCAAACAATTTTGTAACCAGCTTTTTTACTTGCTTAATAATATATTGAGAACATTTGTATTTGCTTGCCGAGAGTTGTGAATATTTTTAGAAACTATTCTAAATTTGCTCTTGTTCAGCAAAGAACTATTCATTGAAAGCATTATTTTTAATGGGCACAGAATATTTAAATACTATCGTATATGTAACCAATTGCTTACTGTTGTTCATATAAAGATGACTTAAATAGCACAGCAGTGCTATTCCCCATAAACAGCACAGCAGTGAGAAAGTATCTTTGTACATAGATTCTGTATACATTTTCAAAGCTATAGAAATGTATTGCAAAATTCTTTTTCATCAAACTATACAAGAATGCCCTTACCTCCAACCCTGCACATTGCCTATTATCATTTTCTTAGTCCTGCACCCTTTATATGCTTTTTAAAAAGGTTATTTAATGGCTTGATAAAAATGGAGTTATTTTTAGCAAATGGAGAAATTGTCATTAATGATGCAATATATCAGTGTCAAATTAAATTCTTACTGGAAGTAAAGCCATTTATTTAAAGGCTCTGGATGATCTGCTGTAGCTGTACTTCTGTTTTTAGAAATATAAGGGTTACCTTATTTAAAGATTGAGGAGCAGGACGTTGAAATGTGCTTGATGGAGTCAACTAATTGACTTTTTCGTCAGTGGAATTTTTATCCCAACCCTCTGTGTTCTGGGAAACAATGTTGGTTGTTCTCAACATGGGGTCATTTAAGGCCATGGGTTATTTGGTTTAATGGGATTTATATGGTTGGATAGGGAAGGGATTAATTCTTTATGGAACTTTTTTGTTGTAAGGTGGAAGGTAAAAGTTTCACTTAAGAAAATCCATAACTGAGCCATGGTGCCTGTTTGTTTACTTGAAAGCTGTATGTTATCAAGTGGAAGCAAACGCTTTTTCAGACAAATTCATTTGTTCACAAATAGAAACAAAAAGTGGAGAACGTCTTGGTTGGCTTGGGGGAAGTTGCAGGGTTTATTTAAAGTTCGTATTTATTGCTGAGGTGCAAAATTGTTAAATGGCATTTGGATCCAGGGGAAAGATATACTGTAGAAATTACTTTTCAAAGGGGTATTGGAATAGAAGGACAGGAGTTATCTGAGTTCATTTCTAGATGAAATTCTATTCTACTTTTCTTTCTGTCTTTCTTCGATTCAGTTGAACAAACACATGTTGAATGCCCATCCCTCAAGGCAGAGCTGTCCTTTCTCCTTTTCAGATTGATTTGGCAACTTGCTATGCCCAGCTTCAGAGGGCCCACTGTATTTGTTTCCTTGAGCTGCTGTTAAAAAAGTTACCACAAACTCGTGGCTGAAAGCAACAGAAGTTTATTCTCTCATAGTTCTGGAGGCCAGAAGTCTGAAATCAAGGTGTCTGCAAGACCACACGTCCTCCAGGCTGGAGGGAAGAACCCATGCCTTGCCTCTTCCAGCTTCTGGTGACTGCCAACACTCCTTGACTTGTGGCTGCATCACTCCAATCTCTGCCTCAGTGGTCACATTGCCTCCCCTTTCGTCTGTGTCAAATCTCCCCTCCTCCCTTTTACAAGGACACTTGTGATAGCATTTAGGACTCCCTGGGAAGATCTAACAGAATCTCTCCATCTTCAAGATCCTTAACTTAATCACATCTGCAAAGTCCTTTTTTGCTATATAAGGTAATGCCTATAGGTTTCAGATATTAGGATATAGGTATCTTTTGGGGGCCGTGATTCAGCCTGCGATACCCAGGACCTTAAATATACCTGATCTCATGTACATCCCCCTGTCTGCTCTCTACCAGAACATGAGGCATAGGTCCAGAAACAAAAAATTATTTGCCAAAGTTTTGACCCAACTGGCCTGGGGAGAAGAGTTAACTCCATAATTGAGCTAGCATATCTGGGATAGGTAGTCTGGTGAGCTTTGAAGACCACCTTCTAGATAGCAGATTTAAAGATGCGGGGCAGAGCAGACCAGCAAACAAAGAGGTGCCCTTCCTCGGTTCACCCCAACTGAATGGGTGAGTGGATGGAAAGCCATCTGCTTGGGTGATGGGCACATCCTCCTTGAGTATTTGGATCCCCACAGCTGACCTGAGCTCCCTGGTGGTCCTCCCCACTAACGCTTTCAGTCCCTCACCATCTTTAGAAGGAGCTTTTTGCCACTTGTTCTGAAACGAGGTCTTCTAGCGACTCCCTCTCTCTCTCTGGTCCCCTCCCTGCAACCCTGGGAGTTTTTCCTCTGTCGCCAATGTAACAGCTAATCCATTTCAGTTGCGTAAGAATTTAGAAACAAGGAGACTATTTAAAAGCCCACTGGCCTCCCTCCAGTAGTCACTCAAGGTGTTTACTCTGGAAAAAGTACCAAGTTCTATATCCATTCTTTGTGTAAATTCTCCTTTACTTCCCGTGTTCCTTAAGAAGGACACTTTCCTGTGGGCTCTGTGGGGTGAGGTAATGTTCTTCCAGGAGACAACTGAACCATGAAGTATCTTGTAAATGAGACCTTAGAAGGCCAGCCAGAGAATTTGAGGAGAGGAGCCTTTGGCATTGCAGTGAAAGCGTTTTGTTTTTTGTTTGCTTTTTGGTTTTTTACCAGTTAGCTGTGGGTGGAGCTTTGAGATCATTGCAAACAGAGTGGCCAGTTCCCCGCTCCCTGACTTTTAAAAGAAGTAACTATTTGTCCTTTTAACTTTTTCTGGAGTCAGTTGGATTGTGACACATACCTCATTTATTCCTGTTTAATAATCAATTACCTGGATCAAACTGCTATTAAACATGACTGGCTGGGCCAATGTTTTCTGGTCTGCAGGTCATAGTTGTACCATCTACATAAAATAAGCCAGTCGCTGCCCCTAATGCCAGACCTGAGGAAGTATTTCTGAGACAATTCAAGGAGCAGTCCCCCTCCCCCCAAATCCTGTTTAAAACTGGGAAAATTCAGGATACTCCAATGTCATTTTTCTGAAATGCCATCTAACTTTTTCAGAAATCCAAAGCTCAGGAAAAGTAAGCAGTGAGGTGAGCTCCTACCTCTACTGTCAACCTCTTTAGAGATTAAGGTCACAATTACCCTCCTCTTTGCATTAGCTCCCACCAACATCCTTCACATAATTAGACCATTATGATGAAATTAGTATCCAAGGTAGACATGAATATTTTAATAGTAAGGATAGTAGTGAAATCGGAGAAACATCAGGTACTGAGGACGTCTGCCATGTGTCCTTTTGATCCTGGGAGAACCGGAGTTAAGCCAATGAATGATGATACAAGTTGATATAAGCTGTCTTTTAATTTCATTTTTGGTGTGAGCATTTCATATTGCACGCCCCTTGTTGCTATTCCCTCTACAATAAAACCAAAGGAAATATTGAAAGGGATGGTTGGCAGGAGTGGAAAGATCATAGAACACATAAAGTCCTGCAGAGGAGAGGTGTTTTGCTCACCGGGGAAGCCACCATGTTGTTTCTTCATCCTTCTTTAATGCTAACACTTAGGTCCCTGTTGTTGACTCATCTTATTATAGGTCACTGAACAACACGTCCATGATAGCCTGAGGGGGGTCTGCAGGTCCGTTTTTCTCTGCAGATCTGTTTTACGACATAGAAGGCAGGAATGCACATCACTGCACTAGAAGCTTGCTTTGACACTGCCTTGGGTGGAGGGGCTGTGTTTGTGGACACTGAGAAATGGGCATGGAAAGACACAGAGAGAGGCAGACAAAGAGGAACAGAGAAGTAGAGAGAGAGAGGAAGAGAGACCCAGTCACAGCCATTGTGGGAGACTGAGACATGGACCAGCCTACTCACAGATGGACTCTCTTCTCCCACTGGCATGGCTTGTCTGCCTTGGCTTTCCATGGGAGGCCTTGGTACTGACGAATAGAGGGCTGCTTCCTGCCTCAGTCTGGGCTGGTTAGAATGCCCTTCATGCTTTGATCAGTTTTTAGCCTGGTCAGTAATAAATATTGGATGAGTTCCTCCTTCAAACACCTGTGGTTGCCATTGTGAAGAAACTATCTTGAAACGTGACCTAATGTGCTCTTCGTCTGCTTTAAATTATTTGGGACTAAAGATTCATGCGTCTGCCTATCTGTGTGATTTCAACTTTTTTTTTTTCTTTTTGAAATTTGCATTATTTTTTATTTACACAAGCAGCACATGAATGCAGGAATATATTCCCATAATAAAAAAGTCCAGGACAGAGATAACATGAAAGATATCTTGACTTTCAGCCCCAAGCTTTGTTCCCTCCCCAGAAGTAAGCAGAGTCATAAATTTGCAAGGTTCTTTCCAAACTTTTTAATAATGTATTTATATGCATGAATATTTACCTAGAAAAATATATAGTTTTGCCTTGTGTGTGTGCGTGTGTGTTTACTACACAGTTCATGTCATTCTGTGGCTGTGTATTTAGGTAAATGGTGTCACACTGTTCCTATTCCATATTACTACATGGCTTGCTGCAAAAACGTGGTTTTCATTTAATGGTATGTGTTAGAGGCTTTTCAAGTTCAGCTTCACATCACCTTGTAATGTGTACATGTATTAGACTTTGCTCCTTAGTGAATCACATTGATTGTTTTCAGCGTGGAAACATCCCAAATTATTCTTTCAGTAACTTTCTGGAATAGATTGGTTTATATTTTAGCAGAGGTTTTTCTCTGTGAGAATAAGCTCTAGGGTTGGTTGGTTGGTTGGTTGGTTGGTTTCTTATTAACCCTTTGTGGTGTCATTGTCAGAGTCTGACAAGACACTTGTGAAATGAGTTGGGTAGTAGCTTTATTTTATTATTATTATTTTTTTTTATGTCCTAGAAAAATGTAGGTACACAGGATTTACCTTTTCCTAGAAGATTTGGTAGAACTCACCTGTAAAATCATCTGGGCCTAATCTTTTACTATTTTTTCAATTTCTCCCAAGATTACTGGTCTGTTTAAGCGTTCTGCTCATTTGTTGAGCCAAATTTATTTTAACTTTGAAAAACATCCACTTGAAGTTTTCAAATATTTTGGTTAAAGTTATACATAGTATCTCTTACGGTGTTCACCTTCTCTCTGTATTTACACTCCACCTTTCATCATGGATATTGTGAGTTTACGGTTCTTCCTCATCCTCCTTCCTACCCCAACTCTCTCTCTGTCTCTCTCCCCAATACCTGCCAAATTTTATCTAATATATGCATATTCAGAAAATAATTAACTTTTACCAGTCATTATTTTATTATTTGGGGTTAGGTTTTAATGTATATATAGTACTCCCATCTTTCATTTCTAAGAAGTTTATAATTTCTGCTTTGACTATTCTGCTCAAATCAAGAATTATTTAGAAGTGTGTATGTTTATGTTTAATTCCTATGTGTGTAGGTTTTACACACTCTCTATCATTAATTTATAAGTTGGCCTAGTCATGGTCAGTAAGCATGGCCACTGTAATTTCTGACTCTTGAAAAGTACTGAGATTTTCTCTGTGGCCTAATCATGATCAGATTTTGAGATTGTTATATGTGTTTGGGGAAGCCGGGTACAAAGAGAGAATGAAGGAAAGATATATGTGTGTGGGGGGGCTAAACTCATTAAGTAATATATTTAAATTATGTTAACTTGAGTCATTTAAATTGTTTTGGTTAAATTTGTGTGATTTTCAAATCCTCAATATTCTTCCGTTAATTTCTGAGAATCATTATCTCCTAATATGTTTGTGACTTTACCTGTTTCTCTTTGTATTTTCAGTTTTTCAATCTATGTTTTGATGCTGTGTGGTCACATATCTAATGTTAATGACTTGAAAAATTTTGATCACCCCTTCTCTTAATATGACATATCACTGTCTCTTGCTTTTTTCCTTGAAGTCTATTTTGTCTAACATTATTAGTGTTACATCTAACATTATTAGTGTTACATCTGGTCCTTTCCCAGCGTGTGCCTATTATATCTTCTTTTCATCCCTTCATTTTCAAACTTCCTATATAATTTTTATTTTATAAATATTTCTGGTAAACAACTATAATGTTACCTAATTTGAAAGCCTCTGTCTTTTATAAATGGATTTAGCCAAATCATATTTATTACAGTTAGTAATACGTTTACTTTCTGTTTTCCAGTTATTGTGTGTTCTTCTTTTTTCCCTCTCCCTTCCCACATCTTTTATCTGTTTCCTTTTTAAAGGAGGCTCACATTTCTTCGTTCTATTTTTTCCCTCATTTATTTGCAAGTTATACTTTCCATTTAAAATTTTCTATTAGGAAAATTATTAAATTTTTAACACTCATAATTGATCTTCTATTTTTCTGCCAATATCTAGAGTTTTAACTACCTATATTGCACTCCCTAAAATGTTTTTTACCTCCCTTTGTTCCATATTTCCTTGCCTCCAGCACCTACCTGTGTTGATATAATCTGGAATTTGGATGCTAGATTGTAATTTCTATATCTTCTTCTTTTTGTATAATACATAAGACTTAAGAGTAAAATTCGTCTCTTTTTTAAACTTCTTTCTTCTTTCTTTCTTCCCTTCTTTCTTCCTTCCTTTCTCCTTCCTTTCCCCTTCCTTCCTGCCAGCCTTACTTCCCATATCTCTTATTTTTCTATATTTCTTTTTCTTCTTGACAGAATATATAATACATTAACTCTTTCAGAGTAGGTTATTAAACCGTTTTGATACCTTGAAAGTCTGTAAATATATCTTCTCCTAACAATTAAACCATTATTCCATTGGTCACAGAGTTTCTAGTCCACAGTTACTTTCCCTCAAAACTTTGCAGTTATTGCTCTGCTGTTTTCTCATGTGTAATACTCTGATGTTGTGCCTGATTCCATGCTGATTGCCATTCAATTCTAAATTGTCTCCTCTCTATGCATCTCTGAGAAATCTCATAACTTCTCTTCATATTGCTTGTTCTTAGTCACCTCAAGGAATGTTTAGGTGTGTGTATCTTTTTCCCCCATTTATACCTAGTGCATCACTGGATTTTTTCACACTGAGAGCACAAATATTCAGATTTCAGAAATGTTTTTCTACTATTCCTTTAATTGTTCCCATTTTTCCATTGGCTTTACTTTCTCTCCTTCTAATAGAAGATATCCTTCTATAAGGTGGTTTTCGAATCTTCTGTTTCCATTTTCCATCTCTCTTAATTTTTCAGTCATGCTTTCTGTTTCTTTTTGTGTTGTATTCTGTGATAATTCCTTGGCTCAGCACTTCATATGAATTCTCTTTACAGTGCAGGTCACCTATTTATTAGGAGTTTGACTACAACAATCTTTTTAAAATTTCTAGAATCTGTAGTTAATTGTGTTTTGGGAAGAGAATGCACTCTTTCCTCCCTCTGAGGATATCAGCCATCCTTAAGTCAAAGTCAGATTCTGTTTGTCCTGTTAACTCTGTTTTCTTGGGTGTAAGTTCTTCTATTTACTGTGTTTGGTGTCTGCCTTCCCTGTTCTTTGCATTGCTCAAATATTTGGTGATTCTTATTGGTGATTCTTTTCATTTAAGATGCCCTGTTTATAGCTATTGCATGCACACCATGGTGCAGGATGCTAAGAAGGGTGGGTAAAAGGAACATCCAGTTCTTCCTAAGTGTAGGCAGCCACTCTGGACAATGCCAGTCTCCCTTCAATGTCATACTCACTGCCTATGCTACAAAGCAGACATTCTGTTGTTCACTGCATGGCCCAAGGGAGGAGGGGGTGAGAGAGGGCTAAAGACAGGACCAAGAGAAATAAAAATTACAGCTACTGCTACTTGATTCTACAACCCCATCACCTGTCAACTCCCCCTGGCCGTGAGTTCACCTTGTGGTGGAGGCTTGTAGAACCTCTTGCTCTTTACAGCAGTCCTCTGCTATATGTAGGTTTAGGTGTGTGGTTTTTTTCTTTTATCTGATGACATCAGATTTTATATATACATAATTATTTTATAGGATTTGAAGAGGAAGGGGGAAACTTCCCAAACAATCACCAAATGATCACCAAACAACCAGGAGAAGGGAATTCAGGGTCAGATGAAGGGAAGAAGAAAAAAAAAAAGACAATTTATGGACTTAGTCCATGTGTATGAAGAAAAGCTTTTGCAAACACGTAAATATAAAATGATTAACCTTTGATCTTCACTTGTTTTTTAATTGTGTTCACTAATGAGATACCCTTTTTCATTTTCAGGTCTTAAATATAATCATGGCCAAACCTTATGAATTTAATTGGCAGAAGGAAGTTCCTTCGTTTTTGCAAGAAGGAGCAGTTTTTGACAGATATGAAGAGGTAAAGAAGCGTTATTAATCGTTTCTCTCAAAACATTCTTCTAATTATTTCATTTTAATCACAGTATTGAGTAAATAGTCTTTGACATAAGAATATCCTGGAGATTTATAAGTTGGAATATTTGGAAAGAGTCAAAGTTATGAGATATAATAATAATGATAATAATACTATAATTTACTGAGCACTCTCCCTGTGCCAGATATAATAATAATGATGATAGTATAAATTACTATGTGCTTACTGTGTGCCAGACAACTTTCTAAGCACTTCCTGTGTATTATTTGTTCAATTCCTTATAATAACCTTATAAGGTTGTTGCCATTATTATGCTTGTTTTACAGATGAGTTTCATGGAGTAATAGTTTTTGCTTAACGAAGTGCTTCTGTCAGGCTTTCCTCATGACACTTTCTATTTGTCATAAATGTAGTATTGATTGGATTTTGTGCTGGTCACGTGCATTGCTCGTCTCATTTATACACATCAGCTTGACCAAAGCTTTGCGTGCCTCTGCTTCTATTATTTATTGCTTGTGCCCTTGCAAGGTGGTGATGGCTCCAGGCTTTCTAGAAACCAGGGGCTTGGGGCCACCAGTCTGTTCAGAAGGTTTAGGACAGAGAGTGGAAGCCTCCTTTGCATTGTTAACATGTTGTTTTTCTTAGAGTTTACTTGAATTTGAGGTGACTTGTGGAGGGGTGTGTGATGATACTGTGTTACCTCTAAGGCGAAGTAAGATGCAAAACTTGTTCAGACTTCATGCAGAGTCAGAGTTGGTTCCCTTCAAAACCAGTGGAACGTATGTGGCTCATCGTGGTGGCCTCCCAGGGGTTCAGGTCATCAGGCCTTTTCGTGAGGTCTGTGGGCTGACACAACTCACTTACTGGTTGACTTGGTTTTTCCAAAATATGTATCATAATACTCTGTAGATTTATACCATAGTTGTTTTGTGTAAACAGAATTGAGAAAGGCAAAGGATAGACCCAAATGTAGTCAGTATTCTTCATATTGAATTAAAGTATTGTGGTGACAGCTATCTATACTACTGAAACTTTATTGCTTCCCTGAAAGAACAGCATTCTGCTATAAGAAGAAACAAAACAATTTTCTACCACCTGGAGGCAACCACTGTTAACTCTTTTGCAGTTTTCTTCTAGTCTTTTTTCTAATTGTTTTTCCTCTTCCATAGTTGTCATCATAGAGTAATCTTGAAAATACAAATCAGAACCTCTTCTTCCTCTATTTAAAAGTTTCCATGACTCCCTCTTATAGGATAAAGATGACTCATCAGAATGAAATACAAGGTCTTCCATAATTTGTCTCCTGCCTAATTCTACAGCCTCATTTCCCACCAGTTTTCTACAAACACTCTCTGCTTTAACCCTAAGAATACGCTTAGAATTCCCCCAATAAACTATTCTATTTCATGCTTTGTGCTTACTGCTGCCTTTTCCTGAAAGGCACTTATCCTTCCTTGTTTGACTGGAAAACTCCTATTTATCCTTCAGAACCCAGATGAGAAATCTTTACTCTTTGATATCTCCCTTGACCCATTTGATAAGAATTGATCACTCGTTTGTGCTACCACTAAACTACCCTTGCACATACTACACTGCACTCACATTTCATTTAATGTTTTTGTCTTTCCTAGTATACTCTGAGTTTCTTGAGGTCAAGGACCATATTTTACTTATCTTTTTCTCTCCAGGGACTAGCAGAATGCCTACAATTGCCAAATTCACTGTAAATATCTAGTATCAAAAGGGATTTTTAAAGGACATGGAAGCAACCTAAGTGTCCATCGACAGATGAATGGATAAAGATGTGGCACATACACACAATGGAATATTACTCAGCCATAAAAAGAAACAAAATTGAGTTATTTGTAGTGAGGTGGATAGACCTAGAGTCTGTCATACAGAGTGAAGTAAATCAGAAAGAGAAAAATAAATACCATATGCTAACACATATATATGGAATAAAAGAAAATGGTTCTGAAGAAGGGGGAGGACAGGAATAAAGACGCAGACATAGAGAATGGAATTGAGGACGGGGGAGGGGGAAGGGTAAGCTGGGATGAAGTGAGAGAGTGGCATGGACATACGTACACTACCAAATGTAAATAGATAGCTAGTGGGAAGCAGCCACATAGCACAGGGAGATCAGCTCCGTGCTTTGTGACCACCTAGATGGGTGGGATAGGGAGGGTGGGAGGGAGACGCAAGAGGGAGGAGATATGGGGATATATGTATAACTGATTCACCTTGTTATAAAACAGAAACTAACACACCATAGTAAAGCAATTATACTCAAATAAAGATGTTATTTAAAAAAAGGGGAGATTTGAGATACAATTGATTCCAACTAAGTTTGGTTTTATTATAGTTTGTTCATTTTCTTGATAATTGAAATGGTGAGAGGTCCTTGAGACCTGTGTGGAAAGCTGTACTTCAACACATTCAAAATATTACAGTAAATCATATCTAATTTTCATCTTTTAAATTAAAAATTATCGATATCAACAATTTGAGAGTTCAAGCCAAATGCAATTAAGTGCACTTGACTACTTTTGTCCACTTTACACAACTTGGCAAGAAGGCCAAGGGCTAACTTAGAGGCATTTCCAAGCCTTTTCTCCCAGGTAACTCAGGTCTAGGTTGAGTACCAGCGCCACCATGATGATGGCCATTGCCCTTCATTTTAAGCTGGCGAGTGACATCTCTCCCTGAATCTGCTAGAGTATCCCAAAATATTTGTGGTTTTCTGAGGCAGTTTCCCAGGCTCTGGAAATCTATAGGATAATTAAAGAATACTTCCTGGCTTCCAGTTCCTCAGAGAAGGTCATTTTGAAGAGATTAAATGTAATCACTGGCTGAGTATCTCTTCTGCTGTCATATAAGCAGAAACCAGTTAGAGAAAGAGTACTATTTTTTGATAAAGTGAAATGTGATTTGATGAACTAGAAGTTTATCATCATTGAATCATTTTTATTTCTCATGATTTTTTTTGGTTATTAATCATCATAACTCACTTATATTTAGAAAATACTGATGACTTGCACTTCTAAAGGCATTTACTTTTCTTCCAGGTTCCTCTGAAAATGAGGTAAAGCTAGGAAAGAAATCTTAACAAGTATTAAATACAATCTCGCTAAGCTTTCAACTTTCTTAAGTGCTATTTTACTAGGATTATAAGCAAAAAATTTTCAGCTTCATAAAGTAAATAATGCCTCTTCATAAAACATATCAAACTGGTGTTGACCTTAAAAATAAAAGTTATTTTATCAGCAAAAATGTGTTTATTTAGGAATAGCAGAGGAGTTGCAATTCAGGACAAGCAAGCTATAGCAAAAGCCATAGACAAGTCCATAGAACAAAGGAGGGGAATATTATTGTAGAGAGAGAAAGGAGGAAGTCAGGAGGGGTTGTTTTGAACAAAAATCCATGGGAGAAAAGTGCGAGTTCAGGGAGCTGGCGGGTTACTCAGGGGCTGAGTTGCTGGGCTAGTCAGTATCTTGTGGGAGATGCCACGCACTTCTTTTCCTTTTGGGGGCCTGTAATTCATGATTCTTTCCTATTGATGATTCTTCTCTGGGGTCTGTAACTGATAATTCTTCCCATAGTTGATGTCCAGTGGTACCTTGTGAGAGCTTCTCCTTCTAGCCTCCTGACTCCATTTTAGTAAGGTTTCCCTTTATTAATTTTCAAACCAGAAAGCCAAATAGTGTTTCAAATGGGGCTGTAGCCAGTTGTTCTTATTACAGCTGACCTTTGAATAACACAGGTTTCAACTGCATGGTCCACTTTTATATGGATTTTTTTCAATAAATACCTATCACAGTACCACACAATCCGCAGTTGGCTGAATCAGGGGATGCGGAACCACGGATATGGAGGGTTGACTGTAAAAGTTATATTCATATTTTCAACTGCACTGGGGTTGGCAGCCCTGAAACCTCACGTTGTTCAAGGCTCAACTGTATTTCCCTATTTTGTAAGATTTAGTTCTTTAGAGTCACGGCCATTAAAATTTTCAAGGCACCAAATATAAACAGAGAAGGTTTGTTTCTACAGTTTTTTGCATGAACAGCAGGGAGAAGTGACAGCTGACAGCAAGTGGGAGGAACAGGAATTAGAGAAAACACAACCTGATCATCCCAAAAGTGCCACGGCAAAGGGACCATTTGTGAAGGGGCATAAACGCCTTCAGCACCATATGGCAACTAACATTATCATGATGGTCTGAAGGATCGGGCAAACATTAAATTGTGTTCCACGTATTGGTTTAAAGAAGGCAGGGAAGTGTTTTAATCAGTGGGTGAGCATTCACTAGGTCAGAAAAAAATAGCATTTACTAACCACTGTTTTAAAAATATGTATTATTTTGCCAATAAATGCAACTAGTGCAACTGTATTTAAGCATTATTTTATTATTCCTGCTGAGGGATTTCTTCTGAGGTAGCCCAAAATTTCAGGAACTGCAGCCTGCATTGTAGCCTCTGATTGTATTCTCCTGCCACTTCAAAAGCTGTTTTTAATCTAACTTTACTTGACTTTTAAGTTACTTACATGAAAAATATATTTCGTTTCCTAAGTGGTACAAGTGGTGTAAAAATCTTTAGACATTTTTCTATCACAGAGGAGAGAAACAGCAGTGATTTTTAAAACCCATGCAGCCCAAATGTCTCTAACTCAACTGGCATCCTGACTTGCCTTTCATGTCCTTATTTTTTTTTAACATCTTTATTGGGGTATAATTGCTTTACAATGGTGTGTTAGTTTCTGCTTTATAACAAAGTGAATCAGTTATACATATACATATGTTCCCATATCTCTTGCCTCTTGCGTCTCCCTCCCTCCCACCCCTCCAGGCGGTCACAAAGCACTGAGCTGATCTCCTTGTGCTATGCGGCTGCTTCCCACTAGCTATCTACCTTACGTTTAGGTAGATGTATATATGGTAGTGTTTAGGTAGATGTATATATGGTAGTGTATATATGTCCATGCCTCTCTCTCACTTTGTCACAGCTCACCCTTCCCCCTCTCCATATCCTCAAGTCCGTTCTCTAGTAGGTCTGTGTCTTTATTCCTGTCTTACCCCTAGGTTCTTCATGACATTTTTTTTTCTTAAATTCCATATATATGTGTTAGCATATGGTATTTGTCTTTCTCTTTCATGTCCTTATTAAAGGGCTGAAGACCCCATCCCCTGGCTATTCAGGGCTCACCCCAGCCTTTCCTAGAATTCCTAGGTGCCTACGGCCGCCTTGTGATCACTCAGCTCCTCAATGCCTTCTTACCTCTCTGTTCCCAGGACTGTTCCCTGCTCTAATTTCTCTCCCTAAACCCATTATATCACTGAACCTCAGGAACAAGGATGTTGTGTGAAATAGGCTTTTATTAAAAATTTGGTGGTAGCAGAGGAGAATTACAGCATGCAGTAGGAGACAATAGGTATCATGAGGAATAAATTTCAGAGGTCAGCAGGGCAACAGGTGTCTCTCTCATTGCCTTCTTTTTTGCCCCACTCTTCCACCAAGAAGCATTTTCCTGTTTCTTTTCTTTTTTGATCTCTCCCTCAGAATCCTTTTCTAATACACCCTTTTCCTTTTTCCCATATGCCTCTTATTCCAATTAGAAACAAACAAACAAAAAAAACAACAAAAAAACAACTCCCTCTCAAACCAAGGAGGAAAATGGGAAATTCTGGTCCCTTCTCATCCTGAGAAGTGTGGTTCCTTGTCCAGCTGAAACTCTCCCATCCAGACTCTCCTGAGACCTCCGCTTTTGTGTAACTTTGAAGGGCAATGGATATACTTAAACACACAAAAATTTTAAAGACCTTTCTCCCTTGAAAGAAAAGTGGTCTGTCGTCCTTCTAGAGAAGTGGTCACCAGCAGAACTTTGCAGTGATGGACATGGTCTGTACCTGGGCTGCCTGTTACCACATGTGAAGAGGGTTGTGATGCACAGTTGGTAATCTCAGGGCTTTGTCCTCAACCTGTGCACAAAATCTAGACTGCACTTATTTTTCTTAGAGTGCGAGAGTTTCTCTTTAGCAAAATTAATTCAGTTTGGCATTTGGAAAACAAACAAACAAAACAACAACAACAGCAAAAGTGGCCAGTGAGACTGAGGAACTGAGGTTTTATCTTAATTAATTTTAATTAAAGCTTACATAACAACATGTGGCTGGTGGCTCTCTTATTGGACAGCACAGTTTTCTAGACAATTAGCTTAAATTACAACCAGATTTTAAAATACCATCCTCTTTCCCCAGCATGCAGAAAGAGCTCTCAGTTTGCTTAACTGGGATCTGCAGTTTCATCAGCCACGTCTTCTTAGTGGCAGCCAGAGCAGAGATTTGAATGTTTTATAGCTGACTTCCCTCCCCCACCACCCCACATCCCAAATCCCAGCTTGGGTTGGGCTGCCCCTTTTCCTCACCTGTGGGATTTTGTATCTGAGGCAGGCTGCCGGGTTGGAGTGTCCTTTTCTGGAGAAGCCTTGGTCTTTATTACTAACCGCTCCCACTCACCATCCCCAAAACCCTCCCCTGCACACACACAGAAACGGAGCCCCTTGATGCTCACAACTGCTGCCAGGAAAACAGAAACAGTTATGGTAGCTGCCAATCCCAGAGGAATATGGAAGTGCAGCATCAATAAAAGCTGAAGTGAAGCCAAGTGGGACAGGCCGAATTTGGCCTCTTTCCAAGGTAGCTCTGAAACCAAACTGTAGGGCACTCAGTGAAGCTCCAAAAGGCCCAGGCACCCTACATACCCCAGGCTGCACATCGGTGAAGCAAATAATTTAACAAGTGTAATTTGCAAAAAACTAAAAACACATCCTCATAGAAAGTATTTTGACTGAAAGATTTATTTAGCTCCTCAGTGAGGATACCAGCAGGATGATAAGTCTAGTTATAAGAGCACTGGAGGAAAAGAGGAAAGGAAAGCTGCAACAAGCTTTGTCAATTAGATACAAAACCGGTTACTGCCCTGGAGGGTAATGAAACCATAACCCCTGAGGCTGTCTTTTCTACCAGACACAAATCACATGCATCCCTTACAGAACAAAAAATGACTGCAACTTATCTAGTTAACTTCAGAAAAGCTGGGCCCTAAACTACAGTAAATAATAAATCAAACAAAAGGGCATTCTTCTAGAGAAATAAATCATCCTTGGGTGGGTCTCTAGACAGCGTTCCTGTATAACATGGAAAGGACACATAGCCATCTTTTTATCTCATTCCCAGTTTCGGGTGATTTAAACTCAATTGCACCCACAGAGTTAGGATATCCAGCTCAAAAAGTAGAAAGTGGAATTGTAGCACATTATTTGTATTTACAGTGAAAGATTCTTACAGGGTCGTCATAATGATAACAATTCTGATCATATTTATTAGTCTTTCAATGTTTAGAGTCAACCTAATGGTAGACAAAATATTTAATTATTATTGACGAAACAGAATGAAAAATCTATTAACTTTGTCAGTGCAAAGTAAGGGTACAGACAAATCTTGGAAAGGAGAACTAGTTGGAGACACAGAGGAAAAACCAGAGGCTTAATATTCTCAGTGAGAGGAAATGTTGATAGTTGACGGTGCATGAAATAGAGGCTTCTGTCTATTATTTAAAACCAATCACAAAACCAAAAAGAATGTGATTTCACATTTGGAAGGGAGAGGAGGGAAAGTAGGGAAATGAGTTAAATTGAGTTCCATTTCTGAGTTGTTATCCTAAGGAACCTATCAATATTCCTACGTGTGCCTGGTGGATAATTAGTTCAGTTATTCACTGTCTTGCCATGAGTCCTGCTTTCTTCAAGCTCCAGTCCCTACTAGAATTGGACATTTAAAACAAAACAGAAAATGTGTTATATCAGTTTATTGTCCACCAAATTACGTCCAGATGTCTTGGTTTGATACTGCAGGCCCTCAGCATGTGGCCCCAGATGTCCTACCACCCTCACCCCCGTGCTTTCCCCCCAACAGTCACATTGCAATGAGGAAGGTGGTAGATTGTACCCCTTGTGGGGTGAGGAGACCAAGGTGGGCAGTGGGTCCAGGGGACTGACCGAGAAGGCCTCAGAGAGCAAGCCCCCTTCGGTCTGCATATTGGTGGGTGAGTCCATTAGCGGATCAAAGGACAGCTAAGATGAGGGGACAGTCGAGCTCCTGCAAGGGCATGGGTGTGGGATGGGGGGCGTGGCTTGTCTGTCTGGGGTAGGAGGGCAGGTGGTGAAGGCAGGAGCTGCAGCTGCAGAGATGAGCAGTGTCCCACCATAAATGCTTTACTTTCCAGCCCAAGCATTGGCACTAGATCCTGAAGGCTCTAGGGACCCTTCGATGGATATTTTTTAGCAGGAAAGAGTGAGGTCTGAATATGACTGGAAAGTGGGTCTGGCTGATTAGTTGTATCTGGGAGGGTAGAGGTGGGATTGAATGGCTGGATAGACAGTCATTCAGACACATGGGAAATAAGAGGAGGGGTGGAAGATGGAAATGAATTAGAGGATTTTCTAACCTGGTGGATGTAGAAGGTGAGGGAGAGTAAGAAGTGTAAAACAAGGTTGGGATTTCCAGCCCAGGAAGCTGGGTGGGTTCTGATGCTGGCACAGAGAATGTCAGAGAAGGGGTAGTTTATGGATGTGCTTATGTGGTTCTTCTTCATGAAATGAATGGTACTTATCACTGTATGTTCTGTTGTACCCCAGAAGCATTTTGCATATACAGAAATCACATAAGTTTTAGTTTAAAATAAACTGCACAAAAAGAGAATTGACAAACATAGTAAACTACCCAAGAGGATGAACAAATGGATGCATTCTGTTCCTTCCTCCGTCCTCCACTCCCAGGGGTGCTGTTGGCATCCTGGCTGGAGTAGGCGTCATGAGCAAGGGCATGGTATGAACAGAAGTCTGAGAAGTAGGCAGAAGCCTCATTGCGTACAGCAGCAGTTCTGAAAGTGTGGTCCCCAAACCAGCATCGTCAGCATCACCTAGAACTTTATCAGAAATGCACATTCTCAGCCCATCTCATAGGTGAATCAGAAACTCCGGGAATGGGCCCAGCAGTGTATGTTTTAACTAGTCCTCTAAGAGACTTGGATGCACATCTGAGTATGAGTTCAGTGGTCATAGGACCGGGATGGGGAGCTTGGATTTCTTTCTGAGTGTTATGGGAAGCCATTTTCAACAGGGACTGACGTGATCTGGTTTACGTTCTTGTGACAGTTACTTTGGTAGCTGTGTGGAGAATGGATTTGTAAGGGGCGGGGTGCAAAGTGCACACCAGAGGTACAGAGTACGGTTAGAGAACACCAGAAGTTTAATTTAAGGAAGGTGAGCTAGAATCTTAGCCCTTCCTTTTACTTGGTGTATCTCTACAGGCAATTTTCTTAATATCTCTGTGCTAGAAAAGGGGAGCTAGGAAGGTAGGTGGGTCTGAAGAGTATGTATTATATTTCAGCTAAGGATCCTATGATTCTACACCTACCCGCCTTCAGTTACCTCTCTCTTCATCATCATCTTGCGACCTCTTCCTCATATGGTAAGAAAGGTGTGGCCAGAGCCTGAGCACTTAATCACTTAATCACGCTGAAACAATCCGGAGCTGCAAGAGCTAGTATCAGCCGGGGTTTTGCAAGAACGCCCGGACCTGTTCCTTCCTCTAGACCCTCCTTTGAAATAACAGTGCTAATAACATTATCTGCGCTCTCAGACCCCCCAAAGCTTAGAGACCATTGTCATCCAAGCAGGAAGTGTTTAAGGAAAGGACTGTATGGTTTGCAAAATTCTGGGAAGTAAGTGCACTTGAAGACAAAAGACTGATTTGAGCCTTGACCCTGACATTTACAAGTTATGACCTTGGGCAAGTCCTTTCACCTGCCTTAGTGAGCTTAGTGGGCTTCTAGGGGCAGGAAATTGTGGGACGGTAAATACATGGTGAAACTAATGGAACATCAGGGTTATTTTAAGTAAGGTTTGTGCAGACACATCTTGGTGCTGACTTTCTTCTTCATGGCCACAAAACACCCTGGAGGGGGGGCTATATGGAAGGCTTTATTTCTCAGAAGTTTCTGCTTTAATTAGATAAGGGAAGCTCTGACCAGGTTTCTTTCTGCATTTGTTGATTCTCAATTGCCTTCGGCTCAGAAAAATCCATATTCAAAGTGGCATATATTGGGATGACACGTTCTAATTCCCTTCAGTGATTTAGGACAGCAACCATTTATGTAGTCTGAATCTGTGGGTCAGCCATCTGGGCTGGAACGGGCACACTCAAGTGTTTGCTGGTCCAACTGGGGGCTGGCTGATTTAGGATGGTCTTAGCAGGACCCTCTCATCTCCACCCCACCTGGTCTGTCATCCTCCTGCAAGCAGATGGAGCTTGTTCTTTCCTGCACACAGCCGAGTTTCTGCTGCATGCTGTAGACCAAAGTAAGTGGGGACATTGGGAGGGGCTGCAAAGTCACCTTGCGAGCAGCGAGATTCAGGGAGGGGTGAAGGAGTGTGTCCCTCTCTGCAGTCAACCACGGTTATTGTAGGTACTCTTTATGTAATCAGTCATCTTGCATTGAAAAGGCACAGAACAGGGGTCAACACACTTTTTCTGTAAAGGACCAGATATTAAATATTTTAGGTTTTGCAAGCCATAGGGTCTCTGTCACAACTACTTAACTTTGTAGCATAAAAGCAGTCATAGAACATTCAACAATCTGTAAATGAATGAATGGGCTGTGTTCCAAGAAAATTTTATTTTCAAAAACAGGGCTGTGGTCTGCAGACACCTAGCTTAGAAGACGAATAATGATACATAGAAATGAATAACAAATTAGTTTGGATGGTGATGATGATACTTTCAGGTAATTACTTTTAGCTCAGTCATTTTCCCTTATGAATGTACTATTAAATTTTCAGTTTAGTCTTCCTTAATTTTGTTCCCTTTTCTCTATAACTGTATTGGCTTTTGCTGAATAATCAGTTACTCTTGTCTAAGATGCTCCAGTTTTATTTACTTGTTTCTGCTTACTCTTCTCACTTTTATGTTTTTTCCCTCTCTGTGAAGTTTCTTTGGGTTTGCATTTCTTCATTGCTTCACAAAGGTAGAAGATAACTCTATTCCCTGGAGGAATAGGGGCATCTCACCCATGAAATGGTGTCTGAGTCAGTCTCATGGAAAACTCTAATACTTGAGATTCATGCTATTCAAGGGTGTAGGAAGGACTTATTTGTGGGAAGATGAGACATGCATCCACTAGGAAGCTAGAGAAGGAAATCCGGGAGGGTGTTCAATTTACAAGGAGCTGGTGAAAACAAAATGAAGCAATACAACACAAAAAGAAAGTGTATAAATAATCAGTAAATCAAATGTAAGGAGCTAGCTGAGGAGCTACTTAGGTCTCTGGAGTCTGACTGCTATGCTAAAGAATTTAGTTAAAATTCAGTGGCTAAAATGACAGTGCTTGTTTTTTTTGTTTTTAACATTTGTTTTTAATTGAAATGTAGTTGATTTACAATATCATGTTAGTTTCAGGTGGACAGTGCTAGTTTTTTATTGCTTTTTTCTACCTGAGTGTAAATAGTAAAATGCACAATATCTGCTCCTTCAAATCTTGTCTATAGCGGCAGGGGAGCAGGAGGTCAGTGGCTGTGGTCAGGCATCCTTTAATTAGGGTTGACGAGCGCAGCCTTGTGGATCTCCAGCCTGATGGCGATGGGGCCCAGAGAACATCCTGGCTGCATTCTGTTTGGGATCACACTCTGTTCATGCGTGTGGCCTGGCCATTGAATTAATGGAGTTCATTCAAGTGTGAACAAATGAACAGTCAAATGAAATATACAGCATATTTTAAAGTGAATCATTTTGAAGTCCGTTCTCAAGTAAGAAAATGGCATTTCTTTAAACTCAGTTTCATGTGAATGAATTCCCTACTTCTAAAAATGATGATAAATGTTTTCGTTGTTACTGGTTTTGGTTCTTTTTAGGGAGGATGCTTTTCAGTCCTTATGTTCTCAGAGAGACAGCAGCAAGTGGTCTTGAAAAGCAGGGTTTTAGTTTCCTGCCCAGAAATTGAACCTGAGTAGCGTGGATGTAAACCAGGAATTCTAGCCACTAGTCCACCAGGGGCTAAAGGCTAAAAGCAAAGAGGCCCTGGCTCTTGCCCCATTTGAAAACAAGAATGTTTCAAGGAGGCAAAAACTGTAAAATCAGGTACAAAATTTATTATTATTAGCACGGCACAACCTGTGGGAGAGCACACAGGGAAGCTGTTTATGTAAGGCAGAAGCAAGGCAGAGATGCACACCCAGAGAGAAAGGGTGTGAGCATCCTCCCTAATGAGGAGTGCAGCAAAGAGGCGGTTAAATCATTTATATAGGGCAGTTTTTCCAGGTCGTTGTTTACCTTGGGCCAATTATCTCGTTTCTTTTCCACACCTCACCTGTCCTAGGACCCTCTCCAACATGCATGCGTGTGTTTTTGCCAAGATGGATTCCAGCACAGAGGCCTGCGGGAGGTTTGAGATCACCTATTATGGGGTGGTGCCCCCTCCTTTTTGGTCCCGGAGGAGCCTTTCTACACATGTGCAGTCCAGGGAGTTCTCCTTGACCTCAGGAGTGGTCATCTTATCTCTTTATTCCAGCAGAGCTCAGCTCCTGCCATTAACTTTGTCCTTGGCGTGTCTAAGGAAAACAAAGCTCTAATTTTACTTCACTTGGTAAATACCAGCTGTCCAGCCAGGGCCCACCTCCCTCCTACCTCACTTCCAGTAGAAATATCTGCCATTGTGAACCCTCACCAGGTGCTCTACAAATGGTATCACTGTGTAAATGCTCTACAGACATTATTTCATTCAAACCTCCTAAGAACCCTGTTGTTAGGTGGGTTTTTGTAGCCTCGTTTTACAGATTACAAAATCAAGGCTTAACGTGGTTAAACACCTCACCTGAGGTAACATAACCGTTCACAGGCTGAGCTGAAAGATGCCATGCTAGCTAGCCTGCAGTGGTTCTCAAAGTGTAATCCTTGCAGCAGCCTTAGCTGCACATGCAGAACTTGTTAGAAGTGCCAAAAACAGGCTCCACCCCAGACCTACTGAATTGGGAATGGAAACTGCAGGTGGACTCCAACAGTCTGTGTTTTAAGAGCCCTCTGGGTGATCCTGATGCAGCTCGAATTTAAGAACCACTAGGCATAGGGCAAGGGAAGGAGTTTTAGACTTCCTTAGAAGGAAAAATAAATCCATTTAAAGTCCTTTACAACTAATCTCCCCAAACAGGCAATTCAGATAAACAGGGGAAGACTGTTCACTAAAAGAGACTTTTCTTTTTTCCAGAGGAGTTGAACCTATTAGATTTTATTGAGCTCTTCTAGGTGCCAGGCACAGTGCTAAGCACTTGATGTCAATCATCTCTTTAAACCCGCAGGTGGTTGCGAGGATTAAATGAGATTGTTTTCCACGTTATACAGGTGGGGAAAGAGAAGCTTAAATCAGTTAAGAAGTTGCCTACTACCCAGCATGTATTCATGGACAGAGCCAGTCTCCAGAACTGATGTCTTGATGAAGAGAACGTACAGGAATCACAGCCATCAGTACGATGACTTGACATCTTGGAATGGCTGCCATTTGCAAATGATGGGGTTCGGAATATGCCACCCCCAAATATGGCACCTTTAGTATATTGAGTATTTTAAGGTGAAGGAGTTTGAGAAAACAATAGAAGCAGGAAGGTCACTCTGACCTTCCCATCTACTCCCCTCCTCTCCTCTGAAACAGGTCGTAAAACCCACATGTGAGAGGTATGCTTCCTACTCCTGGGTGAAAGGGGGGTCCTTATCTTCTGAAGAAAAAGGGGCTCTGAGAAGAATCTGAACAAACAGGACTTCCAAAGCCCCCCTTCCTAGTTTATTACACTTACCTCATACTCCTTGACTCTCGTATTTCTCCACAACTGTCTACTTTTCCGCAAACCCAGCACAAAAATACTCAAGCTTAACTGTTTCTTCTAGTCCTCGTTTTCTTATAAGGGCTCCCAGGTCACCTAAAACTTACATTAAATACATTTATATGCTCTTCTCCTGCTGCTCTGTTTTGTCAGTTTAATTTTCAGACCCAGCCGGGGACCCTAAGTAGGTCAAGGAAATCTTATTCCTTCCCTACACAAAGAAACATATTTTGGGGAACTATGTATGATTGAAAAAAAAAAAAACTACCTATTGAAAAAACACTTTCTGAAGTTCCTTAATGGAGGCTGTTTAACTCTTTTAGTCACCGATTTGCTTTATCTATTTAAGACCATAATTATTATATTACTACAGCCGGGCGTTCTTAATTGGATTCTGCTAAAGAAATGAGGATGGGCAAAAAAATTATTTTTCATTTATTTGCCCCTAAGGGCAAATAACTGCCTCATAAGCAACCCTAAAAACGCTAATACCTCTACCTTAGACTCAGTGAAAATCAGCATTTAAGGATAGAAAAGTACTAAGCAGGACTTTCTTAGTCTTTACATTTTGGGAGGAGAAGACCCCACACAACTAGATAAAATGTACTATATGAAAGGAATATAATATTTCCTTTCTTTACTTTTTTTTTTACATTTCCTTTTTTTAATGAAATCTTTTATTTACTTTTAATTTTTATTTACCTACTTATAACAATTTTTATTGAAGTATAGTTGATTTACAATGTGATGAACTTATTTTTTTAATTTAATTTTTATTTTCTATTGGAGTATAGTTGATTTACAATGCTGTGCTAGTTTCAGGTGTGCAGCTAAGTGATTCAGTTATACATATTTCCATTCTTTTTCAGATTCTTTTCCCATATAGGTTATTACAGAATATTGAATAGAGTCCCCTGTGCTATTACATTTCCTTTCAATCAGTAGAAATAGACATAACATATCCTCAGCAGGGAAACCTGTCTTTTAATACTGAATATTGATTCTGATAAATTAATAAGAAACACATGGTTTTTAAACTGCTTATTCTTAAAACCATAAATAGTAGGCAATTGCTCTGAAATCCTGCCTCATCAAAACATTTAATGAAGCAGATAGGCTGAGCCAGAATAGCTTCCCAGGAATGTAAGCCAACATACTCTTTCTACTGAAGAGTCACCCTGAGGACACTTTTGCTGCTGCCTCCAGTGCTCTCCTACTGTGGACTGTCTTCTTCCAAGTACCTAAAAGGGCAGATGATTCTCTCAACTTTGGTGAGATGCAAAAAGGAGCCTAGTTTTTGGATGCTCAGCAGAGACAAGTTGCCAGGATATTGTTTGCAAATAAAGGGTTTGTACTAAGTGGTATTTAGGGTAAAATCTTTGCCAGAGAACTCTTTCTTGAAGAGTTTGAAGTACACATAGTTGGTTAAGGGCATGGGTTTGGAGTTAAACAGAAATAACTTCATCTTGGGCTTTGCTGCTCAAGAGATCTAACCATGAGCCAGTCTTAAACCCACTAGGTACTAAGCCACAGCTTCCTTGTCAGGAACATGGGGGTGATAATACCTACCTCACAGACACATGATGAGGAATAGGTAAGATGGATCTTTTTACAGTGTAAGTTGGAATATACGCCTCTTCCACTTTAAACCTTCAGTGGCTTCCTACCTCATTCCAAATAATTTCCAGGGTCCTACTTGTCCCCTTACAAATCCCTTACAAAACCCATCACTTCATTGTCCCATTGATGTTCCCTGGAAGTATTAGACACAAACCTCAGGGCTTTTGCACTTGCAGCTTCTGCTCTGACTGCTCTTCTCCATGTATCATCAGTTCTCCTGGTTTACTTCCTCACTTCTTTCCAGTTTTCCTCAAAGTCACCTCATCTAAAGAGGCCTTCATCATCATCTTACTTAAAAAACGCATGTGCCCGTGCACACACACACACAGCCCTTACCCTTTAGTATTTTTACCTTTGCATTTATCAATTCCTGATATATTATTTATTTGCTTGTTGTTCATTGTCAAAGTCACACATAGAATATAAACCAAGAGACAGATACATTGTTTTTGTTTACTGCTGTGTCCCCAGCAGGGAATTCATTCATCACCTCACAGATATTTAATAAGCATCTCTGATGATCCAGCAATTCCTTGGTTACATATCTGGGACTCAAATTGATTGTTATTTAAATGGTTCCTAATTTGTAAAGACTTTTAAGGGTCCTAAGAAACTGGAACTGGAGCTCCTTTAGGGTGATCTAGGGAAGGGTTAGCAAGAGATCCCATCTGTGGCAGCCGTGGAGCTGTGCCATTTACATCTCCCTCCAAGACAAAACTCACTAGGAGTGTAGTCAGTGGGACGGCCTCCACTGCAGCATCCTCACCCCTGCGACGTTCAGCCGAGGCTCCCAGCCAATGAGTGACATGGCAGAGACTGGAGCCGGCCCTTTCCTGCCCCAGGTGAGGCTCCTCTGGTGGGTGGTTGTTGCTCTGGGGCTCCCATCCACCTGGCGGAGACGCTCTCACAGCTGCCCTGCAGTCTGAGACCCTTCCTACCTGCTCATCCTTCCTCCCTCCTCTGCTTTCACAGTCATTAGTCCTGCCAGTGTGGTTTGAAGGCTCTCCCTGCGTACTCCTGTTTCTTCTCCCCTTTCTCTTTCATACGCATTTCCCGTAATCAATCAATCAATTCCCCGTAATCAATCAAGTTCATCTTGATGTCTGTTCCCAGATGACCCAACTCATGCAACAGCCCTTCTCTCAGGGTAGAAGAGTCATGTACTAAACCTTTGGACTGCAATTTTCTGAAGCCAAGTCTGTGCTCAGAATTCTCTAGGGTGGTAGCAGTGGTCCTCCATGTGCATGTGCCAGTGATTTCTGCACCTCTTTTAGACACAAGAAAAAGTGATAGAACCAGGATTGGTCCTTAGAGCCAGTGGGGACTGTGTATCTTTGAAGCCTAAACATAAGCTATTTCAGAAGATAAAAGTGGAAAGGGAGCGACAGAAAAAATGCATTTTTACAAGCTGGACTATTTAAGTGGGCAATGCCGATATTCAAAGGGAAATTCCGTGAAAGTTATTTGAGATTCCTTTCCTTTCAGTTACTCTATTCAACACGGACTGTCATCTCCATTTGGCCATAGTTCAAAATGTTATTTCTTTGATCAGCCTCTTTAGATGTATGTCTTCTGTGTTGCTATATGTATAATCCCTGGCTCGTTGTAATTTATTATTCTGGAACTGAATGTGTTTTTATTAGAAGTGGTTTACTGAAAAGAAGGATTTACTAGCTTATGATCCTGTTTTAAGCACTTATGCAAAGCACATCTTCTGATGTTCTTAGAATTTTTTGGAGGGGGAGGATGTTAAAGAAAACATTATTCATGACACTTGTTAAAAATAAGACAGACTGTGTTCAGGAGACTACTACAATGGGGGTTTTGCAGAAGGGGAGAGAATTTGAACTCAGCTTTGAATACAATAAAGAAGAAAAGATTTATAACCAAGGAGCAGGTTGGGGGTGGGTCAGTGGATGGAGAATTACTAAGAGGAAACATCAGGGGTAAGGAGAGATTTGGGCTAAACCACCCTAATAGGATTCTTGCTGAAGGCAAGCCAGGGTGATCAGACATCACCTGGGAGATGGTGGAGGTTGAAGAACCAGATCAGATACTAAGGGTGATCAGATACTGAGGGTGGAGGATTCTAGCTAAATCAAGTTATTAGCAGGATTCTTGCTAACACTGGGCAATGCGAAGACAGACACAGAAGTCCAAAAGTCAAGGCCTATTTGGGAATAAGATTCAGAGGAGCCTGACTAAAGTTGGCTCAAGGAGAGAATCTTTGGGGTGGGATGTGTGTGTGGCGGTGGTGGTGACATATGTTTTTAATGTTTGTTGTAAATGTTTGTTACAAAAAACATTTCTTTTCCTCCCTGGCTCTGAGTAAGCTGGTCTTCTTTCATTTTTCTCATTTTAGTTGCTACAGCAACTGTTTTGACTAACATGACAGTTTTCCTGCCCAAGAAAGTTACTTTCTTGAGTGACCACCCACTCCATCGAAAGGCATGTTTTGTTGACTTTCTTCTTCTTTTTGCACTCTGAGAGGTAATTGCCGAATATCTTAGGAATAATTTCTTCAAGTGTTGTCTGGCAAGAATCAGGGAGCCTGTCTCAGCGCCCTGCTACAAGACAAGAGCCCTCGCAGAGTCTAAGTGTTCATACTTGGCCTCAAAATGCCCACAACAGAGATGCTTCTGGGAGAGGGAAGGACAAAGAGAGATAGATACGGAGTTTGACATCTCAAACTGGCAGACCTTAAAAGTTAAGACCCAAAGATTCAACATCTCTATCTGGAAGTAAAAGAGAAAATGGAGATTCCTAAATATTGAGGACCGTAAAGTGAGCAGACAGAAATACAGAGTTTGACTCTTTCAGGTGGATCATTTGAGCAATTCCTTCTTCTTCCCAAATTCAGATCCTAATCGAGCTGATCAGCTTCTCACAGAGCCAAGGATATGTCAGAGCCCTTGTTAATAACAAACACCATCAGGCCCAGTTTCAGTTTCTTTTTATTTTGCGGTACGCGGGCCTCTCACTGCTGTGGCCTCTCCCATTGCGGAGCACAGGCTCTGGACGCGCAGGCTCAGCGGCCATGGCTCACAGGCCCAACCGCTCAGCGGCATGTGGGATCTTCCCAGACCGGGTCACGAACCCGTGTCCCCTGCGTCGGCAGGAGGACTCTCAACCACTGCGCCACCAGGGAAGCCCCCAGGTTTTTTTTAAAAGATGACATAAGTCAGAAAAGGTGCTGTTCCTTCCTCTTGCTCATTTTCAGCAGCCTTCGTCGACTCTCCCAGGCCAGGTCACTTTGAAAGTTGATGATGTTCTTCATTTCTGACGTCAGAATAAAATGAAATGAATGGATTAAATCCTTCTACTTGTTATCAGAATAAGCGTTCGCTGTATTTCACGATCATTGCTGAAATCAGCTCTCTAAATGCTCACGGTTGGCTACTGAGAAGGAGAACTTTTCATTTCTGCTTCTGTGGAATTGAGAACCCAAGCTAGATAGTAGGTCCAGCACCTGTAAAACTTGCTTAACAATCTCTTGATCACCCCTCACTATCTGAGAGCGAAATCAAGAAGGTGCCAGGCAGGGGCTCCCAACACAGGGACGGTCTCCTCTGGTCACTACTCCCCGACACACCCTTGAAGAAGGAAGGACTAAAACTTCCTTCTGATGGCTTGCCCTCTGTGCCTGATGTGGACTGAGGCTGGCTGGGGCACAGAAGAAAGCCTGACCTCTCTGTGCAGAAACCACACTTTAGCGAGTCTAGCTCCACAGTCATTTACAATCTCTGGGATATCCTCACGTGTAGACCTCCCGATCTGCATTCTGGATCAGTGGAAATAAGCGCGCACGGTACCACTGCTCATCATGAAGACCCACGTGACAGAGATGCTCTCCCCACCATGATGTACTGATAGATACAATCCTGCCACATATTATCTGTGTCCTCTGGGGAGACTTGCTAACCTCAGAGAGAATCTGTAAGGTAGGGGAGGCGGCAGTTACCACATTTGTTTCTTGGATGATTCATCATAAACAATACTAGCAACATGAGTCATAGTCACGGTCACTGTGTTCTTATATTGATAATCAGTAATAATGTAATGGGTGCAGGTTATGCATCAAGCCCTGCAGTGCCCACAGGTGGCCCGTAAGATGTGTTATTGTTCATGCTGCCATCCCTGCTTTTGGAGATGAAGAGACGAAGCTCATATAAGCCTGTAAGTGTCCAGCCACGTTTGGATCAGGTCTGTTGGACCCTAAAACCAATGTAACATGCCCAGTAGTTTCAGGTGTTCATGAAATGGGCTTCGTGCTTATTTACACATGTTTCTTCCACATCCCAAAGTCAGCTGTAGTATAGAAGTAGGTGCCACTAGATAAAATGTATTAGGGATTTAAGTTGAAGACAAAAAAAAAAAAAAATGGGAAAGTACATCAAATTAGGGGTAAAATTAACAGGCAGCCACTCTATGGGCAGCAAAAATGTCCCATAAAATTGAAAGAAGTGAGCTGCAGATTTGCTACTTTTGATCATGGTAGCCAGAGTAATGCAGGAAAGAAAAACAGTTAATAGGATTCAAACTGTCTGTCAGATTACAAGGAACGCAACAGATTAGGAAAAATAACTTTTCTTTATACCAGGATCCAAGAAAAAATTCTGATAGCTTTCTACAACAACCGGTAATAAATACAGTCTGTACAGTTCATGGAGTTCACAAGAGAATCCTTAAACATGATGTAACTAGAACTGAAACATTTCCAAAGCCCTTCTGATCTGAGTGATGGTTACTGGCCTTCAGTGACAAGGAGAACAGCAAAGCCTCCTTCAGATGTGATGCTGAGCAGTTCCCTGGGCCCACTCCCTGACAATGTCTCTTTCTCATTTACAGGTCTCAAAGCAGGCATGATGCAAATGCCTGCTTCGGTGTAGCCATCCATCTCAGCTCTGCCCCGCCAGCTACATGACACAGGGCTGACACTTAATTTCCATACCTCAATGGCCTCCTCCTCTGTAAAGTGGGAATAATAATAGTACCTCCCTCACGGGAAGTTGGGCGGTGAATAAGTTAATGTGTACAAAGCTCAGACCATTGCCTGGTGCTCAGTTAGCATTGTTTTGGTGGTAGTGGTTTATAATGTTATTTATATTTGGTTAGACCCTTCGTGGCCTTTCTCTAACTCAGACTTCACTTGTCCCTCTTCAGCCTTAACAAAGCCCTTTCTCTTCCTCCAGTGTTGATCAAACCATGTTTACCCAAAGGTGGAGCCTCCAAGGCAGTGTTCATTCACTGACAACCCAAACACCCACTGATTTTAGGCAGACTGGGACCTGCTCGGCAAGGTTGACAGGGTAGAGCAGACACAGGCTTTGGAATCAGAGAAACCAGTTTGAATCCCAGGTCTGTTATTTATCCACTGTAGCTTTAAAGAATTGACTCTCCTTCAAACATTTTTCCCCTTATTTCTAAATACTGCGTGTCTGATAAGGTAACCACTAATCATACCTGGCTGTTTAAACGAAAATGAAAAGTTCAGGGCCCCTGTCACACTAGCTACATTTCAAGGGCTTCATAGCCCCACATAACCTTCATAGCCTCCACGTTGGGCTGTGTTCATCTGGCACGTTTGCATCATCACAGAAAATCTGTTGAAGAGTGTTGGATAGTAGCCCTGAATTACACAGTAGTTTTCTCCTAACTATTACCAGTTATTTGGCATTGACCTCGTCCCAGGCACTTGGGCTTTCTCAACTTTGAGAGCCATGTGAAGTTGGTATCAGTTTTCTCAAGTTACAGGTGAGAAAAGTGAAGCTTGGAGAGATGAAATGGCACCAGTGCAAGATTCTCTGGCAGATGCCTGGTGCGGAGGCTGACAGTCAAACCCAGGAAGGATAAGCTACAAGGTCTGGGCCCCAGTGCACATCCTAGGGGTTCACTTTCTCAGAAATCAGGAGGCTCATGATGGAATGTGGAAGTCCTCACTCATTTCACTCCTTCTATATTCTAATCTACCCATCCCATCACAAGCACAAAAGAGGCCCAGAACAGCTAATGTTTAATTGAAATAATGTGAAGTTAACATGTTTATTAACCAGCCCCAAATCACTATCCCTTCCCAGTAGTGAGACTTGACTATTCCCTGTTTGATGATGCAGACCCCACAGTAGAAAAATATAGTCATTCACAGTTAACTTAAGTAGTAATTGTGGGTGAGAGAGCAGGAGAGGGAAAGGTAAGAAATAATCACAAATCACAGTTAAAATAAAATCAACCACCTGTTATTGCCTGTTATCTAGAAATCCCACCCAAATACTTTCCTCCTATTTAGAGTATTTGGCCTGCTGAGATTTCTACCACTCCATATGCAAAGAAATGGTATGAAATGTCGTTTAACCAAATCACTTATAAAATTGAAATAAAGGAAAAATATTTTTAATCTAAATCATTTTGAAAGTAACTTGAATCTTTGAAAGATAAATTGTGATATTGAATGATGTTGAAATAGCAAGTGTTAGGGGAAAAATACACTAAAGATAATGCTGAGACCACAGCTTTTAAATATACTCTATCCTTGATGAAATGGGGGCAGCATCTCTGGAAGCCCCTAGGGGCAAAAACCCCTCAGAACAGGGATCCTTGAGGCAGGAACAGCTTCTAACTGTAGTGATTCCAGCAAAAATGATGCTTCTTGCTTCTCCCAAACAGAATGCCCTCCGATTACCAGCTTATCCGCTTTCACAGGAGTTCCTGTTCCTTTCACACTGTCTCTCCCAATGGCCAAAGGAAAGAGCTGGTTTGGGCTGGATGTGTTAACTACTCCTTGAGCTCTAAAGCGTGACTAATGAGTTTTAACCAAGTCCTATGAGAATTGAAATTCTGAGCCCCCTGGAAGAAGTTACATTATGGTTTGCATCCTTACCAGAGGATCCCACTACCATCTGTTAATTGCAAACAAACAGATTTGTGAAGGAGCAAGGGCCCAGCTTCCTTTGACATCTCCCCTGCCATGCTCAAGTCTGGAGGAAGATTTTCCTGACAAGGGAACTGGGGATATTATAGCCTCAGTGTGGTCACGAGGCCACAGTCCAAGTTCTGGTCAGTAGGTACCTGTGTGAAATTTAAAACTGCTATTAGGGGAAAAGAATAGAGAATGTGTGGGAGGTGCAGAGAAATCTAAATAGGTTGGGTTTCAGTTCCTTTCAGCGGATTGTCACATACCCCTCAGGTCTGTTCTCTGATTTTCATGGGTAGTTTGAATCCACTTGGTCTGAGAATTTTCCAGTCACAGTCGACAAGTTTATCGTGGGCCTTGTTGGAAACCTTGTCATTAGCATCTATCACAGCTCCTTACAGGTCTCACTGGAGAATTTCTGTGCTGGCAGCTGATTCTCCTAACATCTGATGTTTTTTATCTATGAACTAAATGGACACCTGGTAAATGATATTTTTTCCCCTTTTGCTTTTGTTGCTAGGGAGCCCAGTGCCAAATAGGCACCTAATTCTCCTTGTGTAGGACCTTTTAACAAGTACTTCTAAAAGCTCTTCTACTCTGTCCTTATTTTGCAAATTTGCCTTTTCTTCTCCTTCCTTAGAGTTCTTATCCCATTTTGCAAAGGATCTCTTTGCAGGGGCCACACCCAACCTCTAAGATGAGCTTATATGACTTAGAAAAAGGTGCTGCTTGCTCTAAGCAGACAGCCTCAGGGTGGTGCCCTGGTATTTGTATGTCTGTCCGTGGCAGCCCTCCAGGGACTGACCCTGATGGGCTCTGGGCCTGGTGCAGCCCCCTCAACTTGAGTAGCTTCTTGTTTATGTTTTATATATTGGCCTACTGTGATATATTTCATTTGAAAAAAAATTCTTTTCTTATTTTTTAAGACCATGAATTTAGTTTCGGTGTGTCTTTGATGTGCTAGGTGCTTGGAACACAAACGTGAGCAAGAAAGTTTCAAGGACTCTGCCCTCACAGAGGTTATATTCTGATGTGGGAGCCAGGCAATAAATCAATAAATAGTGAAATAATTGCAGACTGTGTTTTGTTGCAAGCAAGGAAATAATCAGGATACTGTAATAGAAAATAAAAATAGAAAATAAAGTATTAGGGAGGTAAGGGAAAACCTCTCTGAAGAGAGGATAATTAAGACAAGACCTGTAGGATGAAGAGGAGCTAAGGACAGTAGGAAGAGTCTTCTGGGCAGGCGGAACAGGAAGTGCAAAGACCCTGAGGCTAGAAGAATTTAAGAAGTTCAAGGAAAAGAGTCCTGATGGTTGTAATGAACAAGAGGGAACACAAAGGCAGAAAGTGGTGTGAGATCAGGTCTCTAGGACCCAGATTAATGCAGGACCTTTTAGGCCATGCTAGGAGTTGGAATTTTATCCTAAATATGATGGAGAACTATTAAAAGTCAGTGACTTTAGTGAACTGATTAAAAGTTTGGAGAATCAATATGGCTGCTGTGGAAAGAAAGAGTAGAAGTGGGAAGATCAGTCCATGGGAGATGCTAGGAGTTGGGATTTTATCCTAAATATGCTAGGCATTGGGATTTTATCCTAAATATGATGGGGATCTACTAAATGATTTTAATGAACTTATTAAAACTTTGGAGAATCAACATGGCTGCTGTGGAAAGAAAGAGTAGAAGTGGGAAGATCAGTCCATGGGAGAGATGGTGATGCTTTGGACCAAGGTGGTGGTAGTAGAGATGGAGCAAAATGGATATATATGAAAAATGCTATGAAAATGAAATCAAGAATAGAAAGTCAAGGATGACTCTTAGGGGAATTCCCTGGCGGTCCAGTGGTTAGGACTCTGTGCTCTCACTGCCAAGGACCAAGGCTCAATCCCTGGTCAGGGAACTAAGAAAAAAGGATGACTCTCAGTTTCAGTAGATGGATAGATACTAGTGACATTTATTGAGCCCAGAATGTCTTGTGATGGAGAGACTTAGAGAGATAAGGGTGAGGAGTAAAGAATTCAGCTATGGATATGTTAGTTTTGAGACATCTGTGTGGAGATGTCAAGTAGAGAGTTAGATGTCTGAATTGGGAACTCAGAGAAGACTGGGCTCCTGTTATAAATTTGGGAGTCATCAAGAAATAGATGGTATTAAAGCCCTGGGGTTAAAGGAGGTCTAGGAACATAGTGGAAATGAGAATTCCCAGAGCCAATTCCTGTGGAACATGTAGAAGTTGGGTGTAGAAGGAAAAGAACTTAAAGGAACAGAACACAGTCAGAATATCAACATTCCAGAGCTTCCAAAAGGAGGGAATAGTCAGCCACTCAGAGATCAAATCAAAGGAGAAAAGGAATGCGCACACTGCATTTGGCAGCATGAACATAAGTCATGGTGGACCTGGCAGAGAAATGTTAGCAAGTGATAGAAACAGAGGGCAGATGGAATTGGTCAGAGATGGTAGGGAAGGGAGATAGTAGAGACAATGGCTAGAGAAAGACTCTTCAAGATATTATGCCCTGAAAGGGGATGAGAGACATGAGGGAGTAAATGAAGGAGGAAGTGTTGATGGCTAGAAAATATTTGTTTGCTGATCAGAATGATCTAATAGAGAAAAAAATTGAGTATTGGGTGGTGATAAACAGAAGACTGAAATCCTTGTGTAGGTGAAAGAGGATGGAACCTGGAAGAAGATTGAATCTGGAGCAGAAATGGGGGTATTGACCTTTGATGGGAGAAAGTGTGCTTTATTAGGAGTAAAGATGGAGAAAGTTCTCATCTGAAGAGTTTCCTTTAATCAGTGAAGCCCAGTAATTGGCTGGGAGTAAAGGGGTATGAGAAGAAGCAATGAGATAGGCCTTTCAAAGAGTGGGGAACCTTTTAAGAAAGAATTACAAGGTTGAAAGTCATGTTGACTATCCTTTTGAAGCTGATAATCTTGAATTTAAACCAAAGCCAGACAGTCCAGTTTTGTGGTTTTCTTTCATCAAGTTCAACAATAAAAAAAATGGACAGGGTGGACTTAGTTTTTTGGCCAAGAAAACAGAAAATGAGACATAGGAGTTGAAGGTGTCTGTGAGGGAGTGATTGTAATATTGGACCATGGAAATAAGCTAGACAAGGATGGAAGTAAAAGGAGGAGAAGTCTGGTGGTTAGTGAGAGATTGGCAGGGTTAATGAAGAGGAAGTTGCAAGAAGTCAAATTAATACAGAAGAGTGAGGACTGTAGAGCTAGGGGCTAAAAAACATCAGGTGGAAGGGTCCAAGAGTGGGATGTTTAGGAATCCAAATTTCCAGATGGCGATGGTAAGGTCTGAGGGTACTAAGTAATTGAGAGAGGAAGAAAGAAAAAACTCCTTGCAGTTAAGAAGGCCAAGGAACTGAAAGTTCCACATCAAAATAAGCTGGAAAATCATTCTTATTTATCATGTATATTTCCTGGATCATCTCAAATCCTTATTTGGAATTGGATAGGGTGCACATAAGTAAATAATAATGAGAGTAGCTGATTCATTGTGGATCTACTCTGTAAATACCACTTTAGGTCATACTTCTGAACACTGAAATTCTTTATTACCGTTAGGATATTACTTGGGAAGTATTCTAAAATGTGTTCATTCTCATAGTTTAATTAATTGATTATTCTCATTTCTCAGTCAGTAATGATATAAGACATTTTCGTTCAAGTTCAATATCTTTTTGTATGACATACAACACCTTTCTTATCTAGCCTTATTTATGTGTCTAGTCTCATCCCCTACTATCCCCTTAAGATGTTCTAACCACACCAGCTCCTCAGAAGTCCCCACTGTTAGGTCAAGCCTACATGCCTACCATGCTGCTTCACCTGGATAACTTCTGCTCATCCTCTAAGACCCATCTGAAATGTCAACTTCTGGGTCAAGCCTTTTCTAAAAAGTTGAACCATCTAAAAGTGTATTTTTGTGGATCAAAGATATCACATATTGGCAATTTCATGTTGTTCATAATTTGCTACCAAAAATATAAAACTGAACTACATGTGAGGGATGGTAGCTACCACTTGCTGAACTGTAATTATGTGATTCACATTCCTGGTAAAAATGTAAAGGTACTTTAAATTTATCATCTCATTTCATTCCCTAAAAGGTAGGTATAAATACTTCCTTTTGTTAGATAAGGATTCTAAGACTTAAAAAGGGTCTTTGCAAGAGAAGGTAAATAATAAGTGGCAGAACTGGGTTTTGATTCCAAAAGCAAAGGTCACATTATGCCCCTTCCTTCATCTTACTCATCTCTGTGACTACAGTGCTAAGCACGAGCCTGGTACAGAGTTGAAATACCTATGATAATTCTTCACCTGTTTGAAAACTACCCAAACAAATTTAAAAGTTGGCTTTGTTCAGGGCCCCTGGTACTCTAAATTCTGACACGTTAAGGTGGCCAAGTCTCTTGACATTGGGTTTACCTTGATGAATGTTGCTGCTTCCTTGGAATTTGGAAAGATATGTTTTGGTGGGTGAAGGTGAGAGTCTGGACTACAGTTAAAATCTTGAATCCAGTAATTGCTCTTTGTTTGAAGTCACACCCTGCTCCTGTTTGCCAGGCAGGTTCTCTATAGCAGTGTTGTAATTATCTAGGAGGACAAGTTCTTTAGATCACGAGAAGAACAAGTGGATTTGTTGACACGTGGGTGCCAAGTCTTGATGTAATGCAAACGGAGGGCAGAAGGTATCTGGATTCATTCCCTGAATGCCCTTTTGCTTCCATTGACATAGAACTTTCCTGGTGTTCTTAAGAAAAGTGTTGCTTTCTTGCTAAAATAAAGACCAGGAATCCTTTGGCAAATACAACTTAGCTGCTCTGGGTCCCCTGCATTTGGCTAACATTCCATCTTTATTTGAATTTTGATTCTGTAGTTTTCAACAGAGTTCCTGATGTCCACAGCAGTGGTTCTCAGACTTTAGTGAGCATTAGACTCACCTGGAGGGCTTTTTGGAACACAGATTTCTGGTTCCCACCCCAGAGATTCTGATTCAGTCTGTCTGGCCTGGAGCCCTAGATTCTGCCAATTCAATCAGTCTCCCAGGTGAGATTGAAACTGCTGGTCCCAGGACTACACTTTGAGTAGCTTAAAATCTTGCTTAAGTTCTGGTTTATGGGACACCAAGTGAGGTTGAATATAAAAGCAAAAAGCTCAGGAATTATCTGAATGCTGAATTGTATAGACAAAAAAAAAAAAAAAATCAGTGACTTAAAAAATTATCTCCTGATTTCTGACATTTTGTTAGAGACCAGCAACAATTCCTGGAGGGATACTAGTTGGCTGGAACTTGGGAGTCCTTCTTTCCAGGAGCTCTTTTCCAAGATCTTAGAGCAAATTTCTCCTCTGTGACCTTCAGAACATTAGTGTGTTTTGTTCTTAAAACTACCCTAAAAGAAGATGCTGTATAAAATTGATCAGTCTTTCAATGCAAAAATGAATGCAAGAAATTTTCAAAATGAAAACATTACATAATATAATAAGAAATGTGGTCATTAGATTCAGGATGCATTTTTCTTTTGTTTAGAGACTAAAAGATATTTGCATTTTTATTAGATTCAAAATGGTGTGAGTCATGCAGATCAACACATTTCTTTTTCACAGGAATCCTTTGTGTTTGAACCCAACTGCCTCTTCAAAGTGGATGAATTTGGCTTCTTTCTGACCTGGAGAAGTGAAGGCAAGGTATGGCTCAGAAAGAGCAAGCTGTTCCTTCTTGCTCTCAGGGTGAAGGCATTTCATTTTTCAACAAGTGATGGAGTGCCTCTTGAGGGCATGGCCTCTATGCTTATTCATTCGTTCAAGACTTTTAAAAATGTGAGCTAGGAGTTAGGGATACATTGATGGTCAAGGATGTGATCCTCATAGATTCCAGCCTAGGATCAAAGTCGCACATCGAAAAAAAAAGAAAAAAGTTACAAGTCATTGAGAATTGTGAAAGAGAAGTTCAGGTTGTTACAAGAGCTTAAACAGGCAAGTTTGATTTAAGTCTTGGGAGTTAGAAAGGTTTCCCAGAAGAGAGATGTTCAAGCTGAAGTCTCAGGGGTGCATTTAAGGGCATTTTCATCTGGTTATACCCCACGACTTAACACACGGCACAATGACACATTTCATGAACCTTTGGGTAAAATTTACAAAAAGTAGAATCAGAGTTATATAAAAGCTAGCATAGTCCCACTTACTATTTCATGTACACACATATATTTAATAATATACATACAGTATTAATGTTATTACATGTATAAAAGTAACATTTTATAAACATTTTATAAATAATTATTCAAAGTTGCATTCATACATATATTTGAAATGGAATGTTTGAGGCCTTGACTTTCTGACTATTGGAAATTATTATTATTATTTGTTTTTAATTCCGCTTCTGCCTTACTCTAGTCAGCATTGTCTTCATCATCACAAACATTTGTCACCTTGTCTGTGCCATAGGTCTGGCAGAATTTAGGCTCACTGCTATGCTAAATTCTCTCTTTGCAGGAAGGACAAGTTCTAGAATGTTCTCTCATCAACAGTGTTCGACTGGGAGCCACACCAAAGGTACCTGTGATTGGTGTTTGCTGGTCTTCTAAACACAGAATGCTGTTTAACCCGTTACTGCCCCACAATCATCAGCTGGGAATGAAGGAGAAACACAGTTTAGAAATCTCATCATTAGCTCACCTTGAAGGCTCAGTTTGCCTCTGAGAGAAAAAAGAAGGAAAGAGCGCATAAATCAGCCTTCTTCACAGTGATTGGTTTGAATAAGAAGCTGTTTGCATAGTGGTGCTAGGAATTTAAAAGATGTTTTTTCCTAGAATATTCTAGCACAGTATTTATCCCCTTTTCCATAATAGCCCTGCAAGTTTTTAAATGTTCAAAACGAAATTATGTTCCTCACTTTGTTTTTTATTCTTTAGTGACCCTCTTTTATGTTAGTTACAATCTCTGGGTAACCATGTTGGCATTTCCCCCTGAGTTCTTGTGGAGGACAAAACCACTATTTTTTTTGCTAATTAGGGTAAACTTACACAGTTTTCATTCCAGATGAGGATGCCAGGGCTCCTAGAGGTGCACACACTCACTCTTTGTGTCCAGACTATTTGAAAGACTTAATCTCATTTTTGAGTAACTTGTGGTTGCTGGTTGTGGCAATGCCCTGCATATTTGCCTGAATCCTCAGTGACTGTTCTCTGTGAGAGATCCCTTTGACCTTTGTGGACGCAAGCAGGTCCCAGTCAGAGCCTTTCTGTCCTGTTGCCATAGTCCGGGTCCTCCGATAACTACAACCAGAAATCGAAAGAAAGACCCTCCCTCCCAGTCTTCTAAACCAATAATTTTATAATACTTTTCTTACCAAATGAGTCTCAGTCATGTGTAGTGTTAAAGATTTTACCTCCAGGAGTTTTAGAATAATGCCAGATATCTGGGCATTTTTAGATAGAAAAAAAAAAATTGCCCTAATATATGTTTTTTACATCACACATAGTTTCTTTTTACCGTCTTTCTGCCATGCTCTGTGATCTAATGTATTTTTTCCTCTTTGTCTACCTCAATAGGATCCCAAAATTTTGGCTGCTCTTGAAGCTATTGGAAAATCAGAAAATGACCTGGAAGGGCGGGTAGTTTGTGTCTGCAGTGGTACAGATCTGGTGAACATCAGTTTCACATACATGGTGGCTGAAAATTCAGAAGTAACTAAGGTATCCTCTGTGAAACAGCCTCCTTCCCTCCCCCCCCCAATATGTGGTGCACATAATTTTGCATGTATAATTGTAATAGATATTTTAAATTGTAAAATAATTTAATTTAAATTTTAAAAAATGATTCCATTGCCTTGCTGGAACGTTGGTCTAGAAAATTCAGCAAGCACAATACCCTTTTAGCACGTCCCTCACGTATGCCAAGAGCCCGAACACCTACTGTGTTATGTTGTAGGAGCTTCTCATACTGGAATGTACACAGGAATCACCTGGGATTTTGTAAAAATGCAGATTCGGATTCAGTAGGTCTGAGGTGAGGACAAATCCTCCCTTTCTAACAAGCTCCCAGTTGATGCTGCTGTTGCTGGTCTGAGAACCACACTTTGAGTAGCAGCACTGCCCAGTAGAAAAATAAGGCAAGCCACAGATGTAGTTTAAATCTTTCTAGTAGCCACAGGTTGAATTAATTTCAGTATTTTAGATTCCACATATAAGCGATATCATGTGATATTTGTCTTTCTCTGTCTGGTTTACTTCACTTTGTATGATAATCTCTAGGTTCATCCATGTTGCTGCAAATGGCATGATTTCATTCTTTTTATGGCTGAGTAGTATTCCATTGTATATATCTACCACATCTTCTTTATCAATTCATCTGTCGATGGACATTTAGATCGTTTCCATGTCTTGGCTATTGTAAACAGCGCTGCTATGAGCATAGGGGTGCATGTATCTTTTCAAATTCCAATATATCATATTTTAACCCAATAGGTCATTTTAACATGAAATCAATATAAAATCAGTTAACATATTTTACATGCTTCTGTTTATACAAAGCCTTTAAAATCTGATGTGTATTTTTAATTCAGATGGGCCACATTTCAGTGGCTGCATATGGCTAATGGCTACCCTGTTGGACAGTGCAGGTCTACGTGATTAAGATATCTACCCCCCCGCCATAAGCTATTAAAGTATTGGGTTATAATCCATCATAATACTGTAACCAGCCTACTATTGCCCTGGCAAGTGAGTCTCAAAGAGATTTTGGCCAAAGTAGAAAGCTTCAAATTTAAATCACTTTCCTGCAAGTCATTTGTCTTCAGGGTGGTTTTACCTGTGGATGGAGCGCCCATTATCTTTGCATAATGTGTGTGAAGAGGCCTGGGCCTTTGCTCTACCATTGCAGAAACGTGGCTTTAGGGGAGTGGGAAGGGGAACATTTTATTTTCCCATTGATCCTGCAGGTAGAAGCTCACTGTAGGGTCGAATGAGAAAGGCCATCATTAGAAATATTGAAATTTAGAGCCTGAAGGGAATATATAGGTAAGATTATTTGATGAAATGGAGATGAGAAGATTTAACCCCGGGCCCAGAGCTAATGGGTGCAGAATTGAGTTCTGCAGATTCCAAGACCATCTTTCTTTCACCCTCACTCACAAAGTGTGGTCCACATTCCAGCTGCATAGGCCTCACCTGCGAGCTCCTTACACATCAGAGTCTTGGGTCCACCCAGACCTACTGATTCAGAATCTTCATTTCTAACGAGGCCCCCCAGTGACTCATATGTGCAGTAAAGTTTGAGAAGCTCCCAGCTGTAGCTTTGGGTCCAGGAATGGATGTTCCATGGGAAATGAGAGCCGTTGCTTCTGTCCTTGTGGTGGTTTGGTTGGTTTCATGCTGTTTTCCCAGATCACCTCACTTTGGGGAAACAGATTTTGGCTTCAAGTTCTTTCATTATTGTGCTCAGATCAACACCTTGTTTGAATGGTTTCTTGAACCCTGCTGATCTAAACAAGCATCGTTTCTTAGAGTTCACGCTTACGTTATTTGCTACAGAGGTCTTTCTGGTTGCTATTTGCAATAACAACATTCAATCCCAGAAGTCCATGCTGACCACCCAGGAAGAAAAAGACTTGTTAATCAGACAGAGATATTTAGCTGCCTGAAGTTTTGCAAAAACACAGTTCTGTAGACCGGTATGCCCTGGTTTTTGTCAATGCGTCATATTACAAGAAACAGTATGACTCCTGTGAGCTTAAGAACATGGGCTTGGGACCAGGTTGCCTGGGCTTAAATCCTTGCTCTTTCTCTTCCCAGCTGTGTGACTGAGACATGCAACTGGCCCCTCTGAGCGTCACCTTCTGCATCCATAAAATAAGAACAATATCAAAATGCCTGCTCTTAGGATTGTTGTATAGATTACTAGTTGTTACATGGAAAGTGCTTAGTGCACGGCCTTTCTCATCCAAAGCCGTCAAAGTGTGCCTGCTATTCTGATCACAGGGTCCTAGAATTTTAGAGCTGGAGATGGAACTTAAGCAGAGCTTCCCACCACCTCATTTGTCAGATGTGGCAAATGAAGCCAAGCAGTTACACAACAGGCTAGGCCAGAGTCCAGCCTAAAGCTCAGGCCTTCTGATTTCCCGAGTGATGCTGTCCACCCCACCCCATCCCTGAGCAAGTACAGTCCTGGGAAGGTGGCTCAGATCAGTAAGCCCATAATGTTCTTACTTTCCATGGTTTGATTGTTGTCAGTCTTGGTTCCTTTTGTTTAAAAGTCATGATGTGAAACCTATACTCATGAGTATGTGGTATATATGTGTATGTTCCAGGCAGAAATTTATACTTAAAGATAAGATTTGGGGTGTTTTTGCAGTAGCATTTCCACTGAATTTAAGATTAGCTGGCCAAACAAGTAGGACTATAAAATAATTCTGTACTGGATTTTTAATTCAAACTCAATACTGTTTGACCCTGCTCTTATTAAATAAACTAAATGTTTCAGCTTCTGGGAACTATTAGTTACAATTTTATAATTCATTAATAATGTAATATGTAAATATTAATCTCACTGTCCAAACTAGACAGCCCATGCTTATTAGAGCATGTCCTTTTGGTTAATTGATACTTGGAAGATGTTGAACAGATTTTTCACTTATGTATACACGTGTGTGGATAATCTTGCCTACTTCCTGATTTCAAAACTTAACTGTCTGCATCCAGATCGTAATACTTACCACCTCCAGCATTGACATTTTCCCCATCACCACTGCCTTATTCCTATGCCTCTATATATGTTACTATCCCTAACAGAACACACAGCCATCAAAGTGAGAGGATTTATACAAAATACAGATGTAATTACCACAAATCAAAATGATGGCAGAATTCATACATTAGATCAGATCAAGTGAGAAATGTAAAGATTTCCCAGTGTGCCTGAAATGGTGTTTGGGACTCAGCCTGTGGTATCACTTTCACCTGAGTACAGCTTAGGAGCCTAGAATAGAATTATGGGACCATGGAATATGCTATCTGTCCTCTTAGCTAGCTGTATTCTGGTCACTTTATCACAGAAGTCAGTTAACGCAAGTCATTTTTTAAAAAATATTTTTATTGGAGTATAGTTTTTTTACAATGTTGTTAGTCTCTACTGTACAGCAAAGTGAATCAGCTATACACATATCCCCTCTTTTTTGGATTTCATTCCCATTTAGGTCACCACAGAGCCTTGAGCAGAGTTCCCTGTGCTATATAGTAGGCTCTCATTAGTTATGTATTTTATACTTAGTACCAATAGTGTATGTATGTCAATCCCAATCTCCCAGTTCATCCCACCCCCACTTCCCCCTTGGTATCCATACGTTTGTTCTCTACATCTGTGTCTCTATCTCAAGCAAGTCATCATTTTTAAAAATAATGCTTACAGACCTTAAACGCTTTATTTTAACTTGAAGCATATAAATGTGGTTCAATTGTTGACCCGTCTTTTAATGTTAGGGCCAAGGTCTTTGCATTCAGTATGGGTCTGTAGGTGGGGGTTGATGTAGTTTTTCTTTTTAATTGAAGTACGTATAGTTGATTTACAATGTTGTGTTAATTACTGCTGTACAGCAAAGTGATTCAGTTATACATATATATATACATTCTTTTTTTAATATTCTTTTCCATTATAGTTTATCATAGGATATTGAATATAATTCTCTGTGCGACACAGTAGGACCTTGTTGTTTATCCATTCTATACATAAAAGTGTCCATCTACTAACCCCAAACTCCCACACCACCCCTCCCCCAACCCCTTCCCCCTTGGCAACCACCATTCTGTTCTCTATGTCCATGATTCTGTTTCTGTTTCTTAGATAGGTTCATTTGTGTCATATTTTAGATTCCACATATAAGTGATATCATATGGTATTTGTCTTTTTCTTTCTGACTTACTTCACTTAGTATAATAATCTCTAGTCCCATCCATGTTGCTGCAAATGGCATTATTTCGTTCTTTTTTATGGCTGAGTAGTATTCCATTGTAGCTATGTACCACAGAGGTTGATGTATTTTTTGCCTATTCTTCAATGCCCATAATGCATTGCCTGAAATAATCCAGTTTGGTTTCTTTAAAGTACAAGTGAGACTTTAAAGGCACTCATGGAGCAAATCAAAATACAGAATCCTACAACTGCATGACTTCTTTCCCTAATCCTTTAGTTGTCTTATTTACATCGAGCTTGAGAAAAAAAATTTAGCAACTTGCCTTTAAAGAAATCTTCCCAAATACTCACCGAAAGAAACAACAACCCTCTTTCTTTCCACAAGCATATTTCACTGGTTCATGTAATTTTTATTACATACATAGACAGGTATGGAAACAAATGTAAGTAACTCATGGTAAGCATGCAAGGCGAGAGCAAAAAGGTACAACATGTTGGAAAACAGCTTATTAACTGTAAGGGTTTGGCATTCCCTGGGTGGTCAGAGTGTTTTGCTTGTTTTATGCCATCTGATAAGTCTTGGTCTGACCAGTGAAATAGAAATTTTAAGAGGGTTTCTAGTACAGAACTTGCTTAGGAGTATTTATTTGAGATTCTTGAGTCTGTTCTTAATTCCCAGGCTTTTATGATACTTACAGTCCAATGATTCTGAAAAATTCACTTAATTAAACATTTAATCCAAGCAGATGGGCCAACCTTCAATTCATGTCCTCTCCATGGAGGACCAACTTTTACACATGGAATCTTTCCTGACTCTGAGAAAGCCATCTTACTTTGTTTGTTCATCCATTTCCTAAAAGGGTTATCTGGTATTTTTTCTTCTTATTTCAAGGAGGCGTTTTAAGAATCAATAAACTTTGACATGAAATCGGACTTTCTTAGAGTTAAGCTTTCAAATAAATACAAAATGTTTTCACAGCACACAGGACAGTAAAATGATTGTGCTTTTTTCAATATAAGATGTCACCAGTATAAAAGACATCTTTGTAGCTCAGCTTGTCTTTTCTTCAATCACCCCCTCTGCTTAAAGAGTAAATAAGCTTGTCTTGCCACTCTGCCTCTTTACAAGATTTGAGCTCAATTCTATAGAACTTTCTCCCCTGCAAAATAAATGTCTAACAGTATCTAAACCTTTCACCCACATTCTTCCAGTTGCTGAGTCCGCAAACACCCTCCTCCAGTGTCCTGATCGGTCCATTAACAAACACTCTTGTATCTAGGATCTAGCTGCTTCTACCACCAGCATCACTACAGCATTCTCCAGGCCAATACCATTTCCCCCACTAATTGGCATCTGTACCTTGGCCTTGCCCCTTGCAGTCTGTAGCTGAAGGGATGTTTCTGAAATGTAATTCAGGTCACATCACTTTGCTGCTCAGAACCCTGCAAGGCTCACAGGGCCCAACAAGAATCCCTTCTCACTTCCCTTCCTCATGTTGCCTTCATCTCCCTCTTCCCTCCTTTATATTTCCTTCCAGCCTCAGGGACTTTGCATGTGCTGTTCCTTTTGCCTGGAACATACTCTTTCCCCAGTTACATGCAGCGCATTCTCCCTCACATTTCTCAAATCTCTCCTGGAACATCACCTTAGCTTCCTGCATCATCTCCCCTCAGCACATCCTAACTCCTTATCTTGCTGTATTTATCTTCATTGCACGTTCACTATTTTCATGCCATACATTCATTTACTGCCATACATTCATTTATCTCCCTGCCCATGAAGGCAACATTCTGCTCACTGCTGCATCCCCGACATCTAGAACATTCGCTGCCCAACATTTAGTAGATGCTCAATACATACTTGTTTTATTGAGGTCTTTATGTTGAGTGAATCCATAAATTCTAACCTAGGCGATGAATAGGTATAACCCTCAAGTTTTTTACAGTTTAGCTCAAAGAAAAGCTAAGAGAATTATCTTTGGACGAGAAGCCCAAGAAAATGTGATTCAGTGATAGTCCAAAAGGTCTGGGATTCCATGGCATTATTTTTAGAGTCACTTTTCAGGATGTAATGGGACTGTTGCTAAGAATCCATGACAAGCCTGGAGGTTGTAACCCCGGTGTCTTGGCGTCTTTCCAATTTAGATCATTATTTTCTGCTTCCCTAAATCTTTCCTGTCATTCCAGTTAGAAAATTCAGCTTTCATTTCCTCTCCTTAAAAACCTTCTGTTAAAAGAAATTGCTAACAAATTGCTGGCACTTTTCCCTCAAGCCCAGTGTGCCTTTGGGTAATAGGTGCATCTGTTTGGTCACATAACTTAAAACATCTATGAAAAAACAGCCGCATGAAGGAGATATTTCCCAATTTTTTCTAAACTGTGTGTAATACAACTTTTTCTCTGAATCCTACTCATCTCTCTGCCCACCGTTTTACCCTAAACCCTACGAATAATACCAAATATTGTAACAAACTTCTTTAGTTAGAAAAGCAACTCAGTTTCTCTGATGTACTTTTTTCTCTCTTGGGATACAACTAGTTGGGGAGGATTTTGTCCCTGGTGTGTTGAAGGCAGTTCAGATGTCTTTCATTAAGCTACAGCTGGCGCTACACAGCAAACTGCAAGCACAGTCGCTGTACATCAGATTGAAAGGCAACCATCATTGAAAATCTCCGCAAATAAGTCTGTTATTTTATACCAAGTTGAATTTTACTTTGATTACAAAAATAAGCTGTTACTGTGAAGTTCAAAATGCAAAGATTTGGATTTAAGTTCAGACAATTTCCAGACTGCTCATTATACTTTCTGCAGGTTGTAAATATTTGGCAAACTCCATAAATTATGCTTTGTAACCAAGTAAACAAATAAGCTCATGACCAGGTACTATAGAAATTAAATTACAAAAATGTTATGTGTTATTCTTGTAGACAAAAAAGACAAGGTCAGGTAGTTTATTACAGGGGATAAAATCTTATTTAAGTCAATTGGGTTGAATGTCACAATCGCTCTGCTGAACTTGAATTATGTTGAGTAGAAGAATTTATGCAAAGATTCTTGGAGAAGAATCGTTTTGTTTCTTTTTTAAACCTTCCAGAATGCATGGGAAACGAATCAGTGAGGGGCAGTAAAAAGCCATCTTGGGCTTCCCTGGTGGCGCAGTGGTTGAGAGTCCGCCTGCCGAAGCAGGGGACACGGGTTCGTGACCCGGTCTGGGAAGATCCCAGATGCCGCGGAGCGGCTGGGCCCGTGAGCCATGGCCGCCGAGCCTGCGCGTTCGGAGCCCGTGCTGCGCAACAGGAGAGGCCACAACAGTGAGAGGCCCGCGTACCGCAAAACAAAAACAAAAAAACCCATATTAAGGACAGAGCTGTGAATCAGAGCAGAGCAGATGCATGGGTGCATATTTGTGAGCTTTAAATGTCCCCATCTCACCTAGGTGTTTTCTTCTTGCCAAATAAAGGTAATAGGGTTCATTTGTTTAATTGCTGGGTTGAACGTGGAGGCCATCAAACTCTGGTTCGTCAGTGAATCTGTGGAATGGGTGACACTTGTCTCCTGGGGCCTCCCACGACCACCTGTCATCTCTCTTGCTCTCTCTTCCTTCCACCTTCAGTTCTCATGCTGCTCTTGCCAGACCATTTGTCCCAGGATCCAGTACTTCAGTGTCTGACCCATGGTGGTACTCTCTGCACTCTGGAATTATTTCGTTATCTCTGTATTCCAAAAACTGTAGTCCCCTTAGACCAGAAGTTGTGGACTCAGAGATGCCTGCAGGAGCCAGGGAGATGATGTGAATAATAAAAGGTGCCAGGAGACAGATATGGATGGTGTGGAATTTAGTGAAGTGGGGTGTGCATGTACCATCTGGGGGCACTTCCTGCCAGTTTTCCAACCATCAGAGCATGGCCCCATGGGAGGAGCAAAGTGAGAAAGAAGCAATGAGTGAGGCGTGGTGACCTTGTCCGCAGCCACACTGAGCAGGCTGCAAAGTCGTCTTCAACATTTGCGTGGCCCATGCATTTTTATACAGTTCTCCAGTGTTTTCTGAATGCAAAAGGAGTGTTGCTCATGGTAAGGCACGCACTCCCACCACATTCTGGTCGAAAGCACAGAAGAGCGAAAAGAAAGGAAGCCCCGTGTCCCCCTTTTCCCCTTCCTAAAACCCCCACCCCCTCTCTAATGTGTCTTTTTAATGCACACACAGTTTTCTTTTATACTAAGTTGGGCTCATGCTGTTTATGCTGTATTTTGTCATTAATAGTTTTTATCATGTGCATTTTCTTTGTCTTTAAAATGTTTTCTTGGGCTTCAGTGTAAGTCCCCATGACCTTTGAGGTGGGCATTTTTAGTTGTTACCCACTCTTGCTTCTTTAGAAACCTCCCAGCCTCTTAGGTACTTCTTTCAGCATGCTGAGATCTTCACAGGGGACATGTTTTCACTGCTGAGGGTTTCATGAACTTGAAGGTTTCCTAAGCAGAGACTCCATGCTGGGCCCAGTCCACAGCTGCTGGGCTTGCCCTAATTGCAAGTGTTATCAAATGACTCCATCAAGGGAATGCAGAATGAATTACTCTAATTGCACCAGAAGTTTGGATTTCACCTTTTGGCCCCTGGGACAGAAAAATGTCACTAGCTTTAAATTGCTTCTCCATTTACCACATAGCTCCAGTTTTTACTGCTAGCAAAAAATGTCATTGTGAACATAATGTATGTGTAACATGGGACTACACGTGTTTGTATGTTTTCTAATCTTTGGGGTATAATTGAAAGATGGGACACATGAGGCGGTGGGTCGGACGCCTTGCCTGAGATGAGACTCTTGCCTCTGAGCACTGTGATCTGGAACAAATAATTTAATAATCGTAATCATAATAGTGCAGCCCATGGGCCAGATCCAGCCCTCGGCCTGATTTTGTGTGGCCAGTGAGCTAAGAACAGCTTTTAACTTTTTAAAGGATTATTAAGACAAAACAAAACATAAAAACTGTGCAACAGAGAACCATATGTGGCCCTCAAATCTTAAAGTATTTATTGCCTAGCCCTTTACAGAAAAAGTTTGCTGGCCCCTAATAATTATAATAAGAGCAGCAGCAGTGATATTTTTATTTTATATTGAATGCCAGACACTGTTCAGAGTGCTTGGCCTGCATTATCTCATTTAATTCTCACAACAATCCTGTGAGGTGGATTATTCTCATTTACAGAGAAAGAAATAGGTCCAGAGGGGTTGAGAAACTTGCCCAAGGTCACACAGCCAGTAGGTGGCCAGCTGGTGTCTTGAACCCAGGCATTGGGTTCACTCCAGATCCTGTGTTCTATCACACCCTCTGCTGCAGCTCACAAGTTGAGGAATAGCCTCTTCCACCTGTAACATTGTATGATTTTACTGTACTTTTCAGGTAAATGTTTAATGTCATTATTTCTGGAAGGTATAGTCATAGAGCAGCACTTCCCAAATTGGTGGCCCACAAAATGGATTCCTCAAAGAAGTCCACATATAAAGGGGGTTCTCTGGTCAAATGAGCATGAGAAAACCTTGTTTAGATGGGTTTCTTTACTATAGCACTCTCAGAAGCAGAATTATTCTCATACCAGTCTCAGCAAGGAGGGGGGATATTCAGCTATTTCCCAAGCGTACATACATTCATTCATTCATTCATTTATGCCTATTGAAGGGACACAAAATCTTTCAGAACTACTGCTTTACAGAAAAAAAGTCAGTAATGATGTCATAGAGGCATTGTTCAGCCCAATATTTTTCCAGATGTATCAAAACAATGTAATCTAGACATTCATTTATTCATCTTTGCCATTAACATTCTTTTTATTGTCCTTGTTTTACTGCTGCCATGTTTCCTCCTTCCCTCCCCCTTTTTGGGAGGCTAGAACAGGGGAAGGGTGGAATCTTTTCCATAAATGATAGGAAATTAGACAGTGAAACTCAAACCCATTGATTTAGCTTCTTTTTAGTACCTCTTATCTTAAAATCATGTTTACTTTGTAGGATTACCTATAGATTTGATTTGCCTGAGCTGATAGGTGATGCTGCCTAGAAAAGGGCAGCCAGAGGTTCCTTGATTGTTGATGCTTATCCCAGACCCTCAGCAGGCGGTTTTGTCTGCACGTTGAGTTCTGCTCATTTTGGCATGGCTTAATTTACCAGCGTTGTCAACTGACACATGTCAGGAGGAAAGTGACCTCGGGGATCTTAAGTACAGGCATTAGCCAAAGAAACGACTTCATGAACACCTTTTAATTCACCAGCTGTTCACTCATCCCTTACCATCAGGATTTTGAAAATTTGACAGTTGAGACCAAAAAATGCACTCTTACAAAACTGGTAGTTTCTGACCAGCATAAAATGATGCTCTTGGTTTTCTTAAAATCTTAAAATTCTTCAATTATTTTAGAGTTCTCTATATGGATGTCAAATAAGTGTTACATAAAATAAACCAAATATCTCATTTTCTTTTTGAATGATTTCTGGGGTTTGTAGGAATGGAGCTGCTCTGTGAACTTTGAGGCATTAAAGAACATCACTTATTGCTTTACTGTATATTGTTTATGTAGAGTGAGCACAAGTGAACACAAGGCATAAATGTATTCTGAATGTATATATGTATGTATGATTTCTTAGGCTGGGTCTGTGAAATAAACTGATAACAGACAAATTAACAGGAGAAAAGGCATACAAATTAATTAAGTTTTCATTTTATGTGAACGGGGGCATCACAGAAAGGAGTGAATACCCAAAGGAGCAGTGAGATTTTCGAGTTTATATAGCACGTTAATAGCGGAAGGAGAGGGGGCAAAGGGTAGATGTTTTTTAAGGAAGGTAAATGGGCCCTTAGGAGAATAGACAGGAGGAATGATTGTCTTGTGACAATTTCTATTTGGATGTGGTGCCACCTTTTCATTTTCCAGAAGAGGAGATTAGTGTTGCTTCTGGGGAGAGGATTTATGACAACTGAGTTCTGTTGGGAGGCTCTGCTTTTAGGCAGATAAGGAATTTCAGGAATTCAGATGCCTTCAGCTCAAAATAATTCTTACGCCAAAGTGGCATATTTTGGGGTGTCATATCCTGATTCTCTTCAACAGTATATTTATTGGAGTAAGTATTTGGAATTAGATGTGGTTGTTTGGGACAAGGTTCTATAGGTCCAAAAGAACATTGTTACAAGGTATCAGGTTGTCACAGGTAGAGTGAGCCTTAGGCGAAGCAAAAAATTGTCTCTTAGAAATGATAGTGAACAGAAACCCATTTGGAATGGGAATTTGACACTTCAACTTCTGGGTAATGACCAAGAATAGCACAGTGTCCCCTCCTTGCTGTGACTATTTAGAGATTTTTTTTTGACCTAGTGTTGTCAAGATAACCAGCCAGGCTGACAGACTGTTTTGACTATCTGTGAGTGACTAAACTAATTTTGACTAGGGAAGTTATAAATATTATCCAGGCCCATCCAAATCGATCTTTCAAACACAGCCACCCATACTCATATATGGCAGCTCATTTCCTGCGCAAACACTGGTTCGCTGTGCTGTGAAGGTGTGTTGAGAATCAGACGGCACCTAATGCTTAATGCATTCCCTTTTTCAGTGACTTAGTATTCTTTGTGAGCAGAGAACAGCACATGAAAAATGTATTCTCTGGAGGACACTCAGACTACATCAAGGAAAGAAGGCCCCCATCACTCCTTTTTTCTCCCCTAATTCTCTTTTAGATTTGAAAATTTCATGAGAACTATTATTAACTTCCTAAGGGCTTTGAGATCACTATTGGGTTGTCTGTCTACTGATTTTTTTTTTTTTTTTTTTTTTTTACAAAACCCACATTGCTGTTTGGCTACCTACTTCAATAGTTTGCTACTGTGTGATTATCATAGGCTCATTAATTTAACCTTCCATCCTGGGTTTATCAACTGACTTTGTCTAGGACTGCAAGCATAGCTCCTTCATTATCCATGCAATTCTGTTCTGTCTCTGTTACCTTGCCCTCTTTCCCTGAGTCAGCGGTTAAGGTGACTTTCAGGTTTCTTTGCCTGATTTGTTCTCATTGTCACCACTGTCATTGCCTCCCTGTTGGCCTTCTGTCCCATGACCATGAGGGAGTTTTCAACGTTGACATTGATCTCTTGCTAGGCTGACACTTAGTACATTTTACCTGTACTTCTTTCTCTCCTTATTAGGGCCAGGAGAAAGTAGCTGACATGAAAGAGAAAATTTGTTTTCTTTTTAACATGATATAGAAGTCAGTCTGTGATATATATAAACAAACATCGGTAGATCTGCTACTTAATTTTAGAATGGCTTTAGCATCCCCTATGAACACAGTCAAAGGGTAAAATGTTAAATTTTGTCAAGTCCTGCCTAAATCACCAGCCTCTTCACTCTCCTGCTTCTACCCCTGGGGTTTTCTAATTCCTGAGCCAGGCTCTGCCTCAGTCCAGGGTTGAATACTACAGGGACCAAGACATTAAAGACAGGGGCACTTAGCCTCTAATCATTCCTGCCCACTGTGTTGGCTTCAGCCTTGAGGCTGAGGTCTGATCACTGCCATTTGGTGCCCTGAGTCATGCTATGATCATGTACCCCATTTCTGGGAATCATACCTCTCTCTTGTTTTTGTACCAAAAACAAGAACCTACAACTGGTCCTCAGTTGTAGGTTCACACTAGAATTATCTACATTGTCTACAAAAGTAGATTGGTGGCCCAGCCACACTCAGATTGTTAATTAGAATCTCTGTGGTTGATGTTGAGGCTTCTGAAGTATTCCCTGGGGGATTCTACTGTACAACAGCCTCTGGGAACTGCTAATCTAGTCTCTGCATGCCATCCACGTAGTTTGCTTTCCACAATGTACCAGCTGCAAGTGTCCTCCCCTTGGCCTGCCCTCTAAGTTAAATGTTGACAATTTAATGCCAACTAATACCTTATCCTAACCAAAATGAAATGATATCATTTGCCTCAGTTATATAGACCCATAAGAGATACCTACAGCATCCTTACTTTAGAATCTGAGCCACTGCCTATATTCAGTGGCAGTCTAAAGCCCAAATACTGTCCTAAAACTCAGTTTCTAGTTTCATATAAAGATATCTTTATACATTGACTATTATTAATCTGGAGGTTTGTGAAATGTTGCAACTTTACACTCTAAGACCCTGTGGAAGGAAATCTTCACTTGCAAAGCCTCATAGTTTACCCCAAGTACATGGAAATGAGTCTTATTGCCCTTCTTCAATGCCCTGTAGTCTTACAAGAATTCACAGTACAAAGGGATCAAAAGATGTATTTTGAATTGTATCAATTCCTGGCTTATGTTGTTTGAGCAGATGAAAAGTAATCACAGTTGACCCTTGAAGAATGCAGGAGTTAAGGGCGCCAATCCTCTCTGCAATCGAAAAACATCCATGTATAATTTATAATTCACCCTCCAAATCCATGTTTCCTCCGTATTCACGGATCCTCAGTATCCACAGTTCAGCATCCGTGGATTCAGGCAACCACAGATCGTGTAGTGCTGTCATATGTACTGTAGAAAAAAATCTACCTATAAGTTGACCTATGCAGTGCAAACCCATGTTGTTCAAGGGTTGACGGTAATTAGTAAAGCAATTAAGCACCTTGAGAATAACCAATTGAAACATGCCCTGACTTTTTGCCTCCATTGACATAAACAAACAAACCCTGTATGGATCAAGGCTTATGAGTTACAGGTCCCATGAAGTTCCCATGTTGTAGGTATTTCAGATGGCCCATCCATAGATGATGTTCACAGCTCAGACAGGGGGAAGTTGAAAGTCACTACCTACAGCATCTCACCTCATCTCGTTTCTACCCTTTAACTTCCCCTAAATGTTCGGGTCAGAACTTCTATTCTAGTGAGTGCAGATTTGTTCAGCCCAGATTGGGAGGGCATTGACAAAACCAAATAGTGATTGGGCTCTGTAAGGCCCTCACTAGAAGATTGGATATCCCAGCTGAGGGCACATGCAAAAACTTCAGTTCCCTTAGGAAACCATATCAGCTCTTCCTCAGTGGGCAGTGGGAAGAGGTGCTCAAGCTGGGAAGGCCCCCTCATAGCCCTGTGCTTCTCATAGGACCGTGCACACAACTCACATGGGGATCTTACCAAATGCAGGTTCTAACCCTGTGGGACTGGGGTGAGCCTGAAGATGCTTCCTGGACATCTTGATGAAGTTAGCCACCCCTCTGAGTGGCCTGAGTCTAGAACAGAGCTTCTTAAAAGTGAGTTTGCAAAACAATCACTTGGAAAGCTCATTTCAACACAGGTTGCTGTTCCCCAGGGTCAGATTTCATAGATGGGGCCTGATGATTTGCATGGTAAAAGCTCCCAGGAGCGTCTGACTGCTGGTCACTGGACTACACCTTAGGTGGCAAGTCTCTAACTTCTGAGCCAACTTAGTTGAAGATGCCTCCACTGTCTCCACCATAGCCTCCTCTTTGAAAAGAAACACCAGATGATTAGGGAGGTTGCTACTGAGTCTTCCCTTTAGAGAAAATTACACAGCAGATTTGGAAAGTGTCACTGAGTTTCTGTGATTTTTTGCTTTGACAGTATGCTACTTTGACTAAAAACTAAGAAGCATGCTTCTGGAACAAAATCTAGAGATAAGATTGAGTTGAAGGAACAACAACTCTGCTTGAAGTGGTGCTGACTGGAAAACAACAGAACTAGTTATTTTAGGAGGACAAATCTATGTGTATAGAAGAAGGCTAGAAGTGCAGATAGCAAAGTGTTGTCAGCTCTCAATATCGGTAATGGAATATGGGGTGATGTTGACTTTTTGCTTTATGCTTTTTTGCTTTACCTTTTTCTACACAGGGCATTTAAATATTGCTTTCATAACCTTAAAATTTTTTCCAAATGTTTTTAAAGGTAAAAGCAAGATATGTGCTCTGTAAATTCACATATTTTTCAGTTAAGTTTTGTTCTGTCTGTGTCTCTATACATTTGGGGAGTTTTTTGTTTGTTTTTTGGTTTTTGTTTTTTTTCTGTAGAGAGTAATTTTTAATTTCATTTTTTTATTGTTTTTATTTTTTATACAATTTTTAAAGGTTACTTTCCATTTACAGTGATTGCAGAATATTGGCTGTGTGCCCCGTGTTGTACAACACATCCTTGAGCCTATCTTACACCCAGTAGTTTGTACCTCCCACTCCCCCACCCTATATTGCCCTCCCCCCTCCCCACTGGTAATCACTGGTTTGTTCTCTATGTCTGTGAGTCGGCTTCTTTTGTGTTATTCTATATGTTTGCTTTTTAACAGGAAAGGGATTATTTTGTCTGTGAGAGTCCTAGTGTTTAAGGGTGAGGCCCAGCCCTTTACCTGGAAAATGGACGCCACCTGCATGATGAAAATAAGTTTAAGGAATCCCAGAGGAGAGGGTGAAAATTCTCAGGAGAGAGTTAGGGGCAGCTGCCATTCCTCACTCCTTTCCCCTCGAACCATCCAGCACAAGCCCCCAAGAGTTCCTCAAAGGACATTTTCTTAGAAGGGCTGAAATAAGCTTTAAGTTAATTTAGGCAGAATTGGAAAATATTGAAAAATGAGAGAACAATAACCATTACAGCCTCCTGGGGAGGTGCAGAAGCTGCCCATTTGGACACTGGAACCGAACTGATACTGTGGGCTGGTTCCCCTGCATCCAGGCCACGTTTGCCCACTCAGGACAGCCGACCAGAGGGAAGACACCCAGTATAGTAGGAATGACACCCTGTGTCACCATGGAGCAGTGTGTGAGCTCAACATGTGTTGGGGAATGATCTAGAAACACTCATCCTGGGGCTTGAAGACACACCTCGTGGGGCGTTACGTAGACTATTAACGTATGTGCTTATATTCAGCAATTCAAAAACAAAAAACTTAAGTCAGTTTTTTCTGATTTTGTTAATCTGGAAACAATCAAAGAAGTTGATATGTATTTAACTCACTTCTGGCACAACTTTCCAACTAAATTCTAGGGTTCTACTGACACCTTCTGGCATTTCATCTATTTTATGTTAAAAACAAAACAAAATGCTTAACATATTTCCCACAGTCTTTTGGCCTTATTATGCCAGGTGTACATTAAGATAACAGACAGAAGGAAAGGTCTGATGGGAAGGAGACATTTGGACGAGCCCTGAATACAAATTTCCCAGACACAGAGGGCAGAGGCCGGCTGCTCAGTGACCTTGGACAAGGCTGTGGACCTCACTTTCAGCATCACCAAGAGGAGAAGCTTCAGGGCCTTCCCCATGCCTTTTAGGGCTTGTGGGGATTCGGGGGCCTTTCTACTAACTAAAGCATAAGCCGAGTCACTGGTGTGAAGACCTTAAAGGTCACACTCAAGGACTGTTCCATCACAATAAACAAACAAATTATTTTCCACATTGTATTTTCAAAAGATGGATGAATGTTGTTGAAGCCCCCTCAAAGCCTGATATCTCTGTAATTGATTTTAGAAACAACTAAATCAGAATGATCAGAAAGAACCAGCAAACAGTCTCAGAAATAATCCACTTTTTTGCCCCAGGAAACCATGGACTTCGTTTTGTGTTTTGGAACATGTAACAAGGCTTCAGTGCTGCCCAGTTCATGCCAACGAAATTATTTGTGCTTTATCTGTCCCTTCTTGGGAAACTCTGTGTGGGCCTGTGGTTTGTTTGGCCAATCACAGGATATTTGATTGTCCCCAGGGAGTTAGAGTCCCTTTTTTTTTTTTTTTTTGGTACATGGGCCTCTCACCATTGTGGCCCCTCCCGTTGCGGAGCATAGCCTCCGGACGCGCAGGCTCAGCGGCCATGGCTCACGGGCCCAGCTGCTCCGCGGCATGTGGGATCTTCCTAGACCGGGGCATGAAACTGTGTCCCCTGCATCGGCAGGAGGACTCTCAACCACTGCGCCACCAGGGAAGCCCTAGAGTCCCATATTTATCCTGACAGAGGAAGTGAGGTCTGATGAGGAAAATAATTGAGGCATTTCTTCAAGGCTGCTATTTCATTTCTTCCTCCTTCCTCAGAACCCTGACTTCACCATCATGCTTGCTGAGGCTTTCAGTGCTATTTACAGTCCTCAGAAAATGGCCTTTTCTCTTTGTGAAAGGAAATTTTCCTCGTATCACTCCCAAGTCCCCCTTCAGAAGTCTGTTAGGTATGACTGGGGCTCAAAGAGGAAAGCACAAACTCGCTGGTAGACTCACATCCATTAGGGTGGCTTCTATCAAAACGCAAGCGAAACAGAAAATAAGGGATTTGGTGAGGCTGTGGAGAAATTGGAACCCTTGTGCACTATTAGTGAGATTGTAAAACGGTGCAAGTGCTGTGGAAAACAGTATGGCGGCTCCTCAAAACTTAAAAATAAAATTACCATACAATCCAGCAATTCCACTTCTGGGTATGTATCCAAAAGAATCGAAAGCAGACTCTTGAAGAGATACTGGAGCACCCATGTTCATAACAGCATGAGTCATAATAGCAACACAAGGATCCATTGATAGATGAACAGATAAACCTAATGTGGCCTATACGCACAATGGAATATTATTCAGCCTTAAAAAAGGAAGGAAATTCTGACACCTGCTACAACACAGATAAACCTTGAGGAGGACATTAAGTTAAATAAGCCAGCCACAAAGGACAAATACTGCATGATTCCACTTACATGAGGTACCTTGAGTAGTTAAATTCAGAAAAACAAAGTAGAATGATGGTTGTCATGGGCTGTGGGGAGAGGGAAATGAAGAGTGGTTGTTTGATGGGAACAAAGTTTCATTTCTGCAAGATGAAAAGAGTTCTGGAGATGGATGGTGGTGACGGTTGCACAACGATGTGACTGTTAGTTAATGCCACTGAACTGATCACTTAAAAATGGTTACAGTGATAAATTTTATGTTATATGTATTATATCACAATTAAAATTAAAATCACACACACGTATAGAACCCAGGCATCACCTCTGTCCCTCGCAAGTGACTTAATCCCTTGGCCATGTTAAAGCTGGTAATACTATGCAATGCTGTCCAATGGAACCTTCGGTGATGACAGAAATTGTTCTTTATTTGCACCGTCCGATATGTTAGGCGCTATGCCCATGTTGGGTTTGAGCACTTGAAGTGTGATGAGTGCGACAGATGCACTGAATTTTATTTTTATTAGGTTTAAATTTAATTAATTTAATTTAATGAATCTTTATTCAGTTTAATTTAGCCACGTGCGGCTAGTGGCTGCCATGCTGGACAGGGCAGGAAGACTGTACGTCTACCTTACTGTCTATTCCAAAATATTTTCCCTTCCTCAGCATAGAGCTACAGCAGTCATACAAAAAACCTAAGAAGGTAAGGTGCTGGCTTGTGTGTGGGCCCCAGTTCTGTTTGAACCCCCAGTATCAATTTGCTTCAAAGCATTTTACCAAGAGTGTGACTCTCATTTTTAGCAATTTGGTATGGCATTCACTGGCATCGGTTATTGGACCCAAGGGCAAAGTGGGCCTTAATTCATGCGCCAGCCTTTTCTAGTAAAATGCCCTTTGGAAACCCAAATTCCTTTACTGCCACGCACAGTCTTCTTCACTTTTCCTTGTAAATCCATGGAGTGATGTTATGAACTAAAACCGAGGTCCAAGTCCTTATACAGAAATCATGCAAGCACATTGCTTTGCTCTGGGTACCCTGGCATCGACGCCTGTTTTACTTTTTAAGGCTTTGCTGGAAGACACAGACAGGTAAGATAAGTAACAAATTCTTACGTTGAAATAGTATCACACAATAAAATGGATGAACCTCGAATGCCTTCATCCTCTATAATGAGGATAGCTAAGTATGCCATCACGTATTGTATAATGTTGCTTGAGAAATAATTAATGTTGCCAGCAACTGAAAGGGGCTTATATTTAAATAGGCTGCAAATAGAAGGCTTAACAAGTCAATCAGTGGGCAGCATTGCTTCGTGACAACCCAGTGTTTAATGACACTGTAGATGCCACACTTATCTTCCTGGAAAGAATGAAAGCTGTTTATTAAAGCATAAAATATGAGCGTGTGGAATGAGGATGGCTGAGTGGCAGGAAGGAGATAAAGAAGAGTTTATATTCTTCTTACACAAAATGGACACGAGCTGTCTAATAAAAAAACACCCAGTTTAGCTCTGGCAGATTTGCTCACCAAGAACACTCTTTTTCTTTCTCTTTCAGCAATGGGTCGAAGGCCTGAGATCCATCATACACAACTTCAGGGCCAACAATGTCAGTCCCATGACATGCCTCAAGAAACAGTGAGTTTTATTTGCATGATCCTTTGGCTGTTATCAAGCAAACAGTCAGATTAGGAGATGAAGGCTATGTATATGGACCAGGCAGCATCTTCCTTGCCTTCGCCTCTATGCTCCTGACCTTGGAGAAGATGTTGACCAATACGCATCTGTACTCTTCATGCCACCTGGCAGGGCATGTGTGATAAGCCCGCAGCCTGAAACCTATTTGAAAGGAATGGTTGATGGCAGAAAGATGCTGGGTTGTGGGCCCTGTCTTTTGTGTCCCGAAACTGAGTCTGCTGATAAATAGCTCTGCATGCCTGGGGCCGTATTTGGGTGCTGATGTAGCTGGAGTCTCTGTTGCATGACACTGAGAAATGGGGAGTGTGGCCAAGACAAGCACTTTTGCAAAAGCACCGATGGCTCCAGTGGAAAAGGAGCCCTGGCCCCAGGGACTGTTTAGCACCCAGTCAGGGATCCAAAGGTACTTTTGAAATTCAGAAAGCAGAACTTCCTTACTCCAGCTCTGCATTCAAAATTCAGAGAGGACCTGCTCGACATGGTAGGATTTAACCCTACGAAGTTATTCTTTCCAGGTGACATGAAAGTTACTCAAGTAGAAATTCTAGCCAAAGCCCAAATCAGCCTGTTTAAAAAGCAGTGATCCATGGAGGAGTGGGGCCACCTGTTATCTCAGGGCCCTTGGCAGGCAGTCATGAGGTGCAGGAGAGAACCACACTGAGAATCTGCAGGGATAAGCCGGCATCTCTTAGCCAGGCCCAGGTCCAGCGCGAAGGGTGGGATTCCTTGGACTTCCGGGCGATGGGAGGAGAGATCAGTCCTTCGGGCATTTTGCTTTTTACTTCTGGTCCCTTTGGCAGGTGCTTTAACAGCATGGCCTCTGTGCTGTAAATCCCAGGTTGGCCACTTCGTTTCTGGGTCAGTCTTGGCAAATTCTTAACCTTGTGCCTCTCCGTCCTCATCTGTGAATGGAGGTGATAAGATTCCACGCAGAGGAAATAAGGTCATGGGCAGCACCTAACCCGGTGCCTGGTTCCCCATCCCTCCTCGTTCAGTATTAGTTATTTTGATTTTGACATCATCCCTCCAGTGTTTTTCCCATTGTCTTATCAAAGGGGAGTTATTTAGTCTTGTACATTCCTATTTTTTGTTCAGCTGCTTCTTGTCCTCTGCAGTTGCTGTGTCATGTTTTCTTAAAAATAAAGAGCAGGGCTTCCCTGGTGGCGCAGTGGTTGAGAGTCCACCTGCCGATGCAGGGAGCACGGGTTCGTGCCCCGGTCCAGGAAGATCCCACATGCCGCGGAGTAGCTGGGCCCATGAGCCATGGCCGCTGAGCCTGCGCGTCCGGAGCCTGTGCTCCGCAACGGGAGAGGCCACAACAGTGAGAGGCCCGCGTACCGAAAAAAAAAAAAGAAATAATAATAATAATAAAAAATAAAGAGCCACCCAACAGATACTTTGAAGTTATAGAACCTCAGGCTTTTGGCATGCCCACTTATGCCTGAGTGACCCAAGTACTTGTATCTGGACACCAGATCTTATCTGCCTTCATTGGTGTCCTGCCCAGATCCCTTTCTGTTGCTGGTGTTCACCCATCCGCCAGCTGCTGGGAGGGTTAGGTCACTAAGGGCTCACACCTGCCTGCTTCTCCAGAGAATTGCCCTCTGCCTACCAGGAGTCACCGAGCCTGAGAGATCACAGTCCTCCATTGGTGTCTCTGCGGGATTGGTTCCAGGAACCCTGCTGACACCAGAATCCACCGATGCGAGTCCCTAAGAGTTGACCCTTCGTGTCCACGGAAACAGAACCCATGGATAAGGAGGGCTGACCCTAGACTCCTCTCTTCTTCTGGAAGGAAGCCCACAGCCAATGACAGGCTGAGACAGTATACAAGAGGCCAGCCCCCTTGCCACCAAGCCTGGTGCAAATCCCACTCCAGAGCTCCCTGTGGCGTCAGGACAAAGCTCCAGCTGAGAGCACAGCTTTGTATAACTTCCTCCCTGCCTGTCTGCTTCCCTCACTCCTATGGTCCTGAAACCATCCCCTTAAAAGTAGTCACGTGTGCTTCTAGGAAGCTTGACTTAAGACAGAAACTTTACCAAATCATCATGTTCTGCAGATTGTTAGAATGTTATTAACGGGAAACAGTGAGAATGGGAGTCAGTGGCTAAGAATAGTCCAAGCACCAAAGGACAAATATATGTTCTGGGTCTCCATGTGTCATGAACACCTGGGGAAAGCAAAGCATTTTTCACCATCAGTTTGAGTTGATGAACTTCTCTGACTGTTACAAATTAAGGGTCCAGATCCCTTTATGGAGCTGGTGTCCGTCCATCCACCAGTTGCTGTGAGGATTAGGTCACTAAGGGCTCACACCTGCCTGCTTCTCCATCTTTACTTCACTACACTTAGAGCAGGAGCTGGGGCTGGGGTGGAGGGGGTCCCCACTGTCCTCAAGACTAGGCTGGCTGGTGTTACCATGCACTTGCATTTCTTACCCCCTTAGTAGATTATTAAAGAACAACAATCAAGGACGAAACCAATCACCAAATAAGTGCCTACAATTTGCTTTGCTCATGCAAATTCCCAATTTTCTCATTCATCTAGGATTGCCAGATAAAATATGGGACTCTCAGTGAAATTTGAATTTCAGATAAGTAACAAATAATGTTTTAGTATAAGTACGTCCTATGCAATATTTGGAACATACTTGTAGTAAAAATTTATTTGTTGTTTATCTGAAATTCAGATCTAACAGAGTCCTATATTTTTGTTTGCTAAATCTGACAACAGTAAATTCATCTCACAGTGTGTAATTGTCTCTGGTTTTCCAAATAAATGTTCTGTGTTTGAATGAACTTTCTTTTAAAGTTCTTAACCAGATTGAAGCTCTTTCTCCCGAGAAACATTAAAACAGTTGTTACTGTTGTTTTCCAGCTGGATGAAATTGGCATTTATGACCAACACAAATGGGAAAATTCCAGTTAGGAGGTAAGTCAGTTATTCTTGTCTGCTCTGCACAGCCTGGGTCAGCCCTTGTGATACCAGCCCACAGAGAGAGCCCCCCACAAGGACTTGTTAATTTCTTTAACTAAAGATATTTCTGGAAGCTTAGTTTGAATCACATCATCAAGTGCTATGTTCAGTTTGTAAAAATCACTTATGGACGTAAAGTTGCATTTTTCCTCGGAACGGGTAGCGTTAACTCTGATGAATTAGAGAACATCTGAAAATGTAGCAGTATTTTTTAATCTTCAGCTAAGTGGGTTTTCAGGATTCAGGTATCTTTCACCTACTTGCCCTGAACAACCTTTAACTAAAATTAAAGAAGTTTATATTGTGCACCTACAGAGGAAGTGTATGGACGTGTCCTAGGAAGTGTGATGCCTCTAGACAGTGCATCTCATTCTGGGCTTTGCTGGTCCTGTTGCTTCCCTCCTTACCCTGCCCAAGGTAACAGAGACAAGGGAGAAAATGGAAGGAAAGCCTGGGTAGAGTCAAGAATGAAGAGAAGATGAACCAGAAACGGCCTTCACACCTGTGCTTCAGTACTTAAGCTGATGTGTTTCACCCTCTGAGGATTTCTCACGCTCCCCATTTTTCTGCCTCTCCACTCCTTCCGGCGTTAGGGTCATGGTCTGTGGGTCCAGTTGGAAGCTCTTGCGACAATAGTGTTGGGAATTCTTTACCCAGCTCCCCAAGTATTTTTTTTTTGTTGGTGTTTGTGTAAGCATTTCATGAAAATTCCAGAAACTGAACTGGGCCCCAGAGCATCTGCTGCCCACATGAAGCCAGGGGTATATTAGGATTCAGGAACCTGAATTAAACATGAGTTCCCCAGATACCGACCCACTCTTATAGAATTCTCCTGACTTGCATTCAAGTTGACCTCTTCCTGGACACTTTAGCAAAGAAGCCAACGACAAATAACAGACAAAACCCAGAACTACTGGGTGGAGTCATGTCTTAGAACCACTCTATCTTTCAGAGACGAGGTCGACAGGTCACCAGCTGCACAGCATTTGAGGGAATGCACTGGAGCCGAGACCCACAGATTACACTCAGCCATTTCTGCCTCCCCTTTCCCTCTGTCTCTGCCTAGACTTGAAGCTTCAATTCTGCATCCCTCTGAGAGTATCTCCATACTCCCTGAATGTCATTCTTTTCACGTTTGTCAGAACTATCCTAGAGGTCATCATTTTCCTTAACTCCATGTATTGTAACATTCATGGACTAAGATATCCATGTGACACAACTGATGTATCAATGGGCAAGTGAAAAGCATACACATCATAAAGAAGACTGTGGCAGTATTCTTTTTATTTAACCTTTTATTGAGGGCTTCCAGGGTTATTGACCTCATGCACCTGTTGTGGTCTTTACAAATCTATATGTAGGATTCTCTGCTTTTTATTTAATAACTTACTAGCAAGTCAATTTTGCATTTACTTTAGAAGTTTAAAAAAAGCCCCACTAGCACCCTTGACTGATGGTTGTTGGCAAAGGCACTTTATACTGATCCTTATTTTATTTAAAACCCTTTGCTCTGTTGAGAATAGCAGGACAATTATTTTAATGTATCTCAGCATCCTACAGCTATTACCAAATATATATTGCATTTTAATTTAAAAATCAGTATTGAAGTAATAAGTCCAGACTTAGCACAGATAGCAGTGTGAAGACCAAAAATGTAGGTTGGATCAGTTTTTACATAAATTGCTCTCCTGATTTTTCTCCCAAGATAAGTTTCAGGAAATGGACAAAATAGAAACACATAGATCATAATCAAAGCACTCCTAATGAGCAGTTCTGGTGTCATCTGTACACATCCTATGATCAAACCATTGTTACACAAGCTTGGAAGCCTTTGCTGATTCCAAAGATCTTTGTACAGCATGTTCACATACAAAATTATTACCCCGTTTTTTGTAGAAATAGTCTAGATATTTTGTCTTCTTCTTCAGCTTTCTCTGACGTGAACTTTTTGGTGCCTGACAGCATTAACAGGTGTTTGACACAAGACATCTGTGATCTGGGGGCCGTTTGTCAGAGTTGATGGAAAATTGATACCAAGCCAGCAAAAAGCGGATAAATCTTTGTGTGGATGAGCTGCCAAGGGCGAGATGGAAATTGTTCTGAATGTTTTAATGGATATGAAGAGTAAACACTTTAAAATGTCATTTCATCACTATCATTCTGGAGTTTTTAAAATGGAAACTATTAGTGTATTGTGTGTGTAATATTAGAGGGGATCTGGCTTCAGGGTCATTAGATCAGCTTGAGAGTGGCCCCTCCTTGTGAGCTGTAACCAAAATTTAATGTCCAGGAAGCTGCAGGAAGGATAAGGGAAGAAAGTCTTTACCTCCCTCTTCTCTTTTCTTTCCTTGTACATCATCTTATGCAGTCTGCCTTTCTTCCAAACTTACAAACTCACACTTAGTTTGCCTATCCACTCAGACCAAAGCTTTGAAGGTTACTCTTTTGATCACTCTTTTTTCTTTTCTTTTTTTTTTTTTTTTGCCATTTCCCATTCCTTGTAACACGGAGTTGGAACCAACAGCTATGAGTAGAAGGAGTCCCAAGGGAGAAGATGTATTAAGAGGGCTAAGACCTCAGGGGTGGTCATAGCAGCCCAGCTCCCTCATAATCCATCCACATCCTGAAAGCCCAGCCTGCCTACGACGAGGGTCTGTTTCTGCAGGGGGCTTCATTTCATGAACACTCCTTGACTGTTTCAGAAGATGGTATTAAAACCATTGGATAGATTGTAGACCCTTTGAGGGCAGAGTGAGACTCCCTGAGTTTCTAGGGTCATTGCTATCTTGGTTGCCTGTAAGGTCTGCTGGAACAGGGAATTTAATCAGATGGACTGGGTACCACTTAAGGGTATTTGCTTTTCTAGCATTTCCTTTCAGGTAGGTAGTGTGTTTTGCTTCAAGAGAAACTCTGAGCACCTGTAGCTACGAAGCACTAAACTGTATTCTTTGGGGCTGTGTATAAAGGGTTGAATAAATTGCAATCCCTTATACACACTCTACATGCCCATGAAACGCCTTCGATGGTGTCTGAAATGCCCCCAGCTTGTGATAAGTGTGTTTATTTCTCTCAGGACCCTGGTTAAATGCTGGGCCTCCAATGCAACTGGAAACTCAGAGAATTCAGCTTTGCACCACAACCCACTTGCCCCTAAGCCGAATCCATTTTGAGGCCCAAGAATGACTCTGAAAGCTGCCTGGAGAGAAGGCAATAAAGGAGCCCCGTCCCCCCTCCTCCCCACCTCCAGGGAAATGGTCTCTTCCACTTCCTTGCTCCTATTTTCTCTTAGAATGAGGGAAGCAAATCTGTGTTGAGGTTGCCCAGCTCGAGCCCCCTCGTGAAAAGATGGGCCTGAGAACGAGCTCTTCTGACCATCATACCGCCTCTTGCCTTTATTTATTTATTTATTTTGGCCCCTCGGCAGGTGGGATCTTAGTGCCCTGACCAGGGATCAAAGCCATGGCCCCTGCAGTGGAAGCATGGAGTCCTAACGATTGGACTGCCAGGGAAGTCCCACCTCTTGCCTTTATTATTTTCTGTCATGTCTCTGGGCTCTGACTTTGCCCTCACTGATATATTCCCATGTGGATTTCCCTCCTTCCTACCCCTGGGCACCCTATTTTCTCCTTCTCTCAGTTTCTCTATCTCCCACAAATGCTTGGACAGACTACTCCCAAAAGATGTCCTTGTTCTGCTTCCTATTTCTTGGCATTTCCCCAAGCCCCAGCCAAGATTCTACTCCTATGAACTCTCCCTTTCCTCCCCACTCCACCCCCTCCCCAACACCAGGTTGTTTCACCAGAAAGGCTCAGGCACTACACCTGCTACATTCATGACCGTGTTCATCAGTTTCCATCTCCTTTATGAGGCCTGTTGAAACCTAACAGAAGCTTGAGTTAGCTGAGATTCCCCTGAGATTGCTAGGCAGAGCGTTTCCTCCTGGTTACAGGTGCCAGACATCCCAAATCCTGCTGGAACCTGCAGCTCTCACATTAACACATACATACTCTATTTCAAAAAAAGACACACTGAATAGCCACTTTCCCCTATTATAAAGAGCAGATAAAGTGCTTCTCAACTCAGTCCAATGTATGAAAATTCCATGAACTCTAGAGAAGTGGGAAAATGTGGGCATAGCACCCTTGACCCTAGAAACTGGTTTACTTAATGTCATACGTATATGCTGTACCATGTCTGCAGATTTGTTAAAGAGGATTCATAGGCCTCCCTGTATTTGAATACAACTGTCTCAAACATTCTTAAAACTGTACTTCTTGAAGTATTCTTAGACCATGTATGAAACAATAAAGCTTTGAATAAACACATAGCAATTCGTTTACCTACAGCTAGTTCTTCCCAATCTCTTCTGGGAAGTTGTACTCTGCATTTGAAGTGGTGCTTTCTCCCACTCATCAAGATTAAACGGCGGTCACTGCTTACATTGGGAACTTGCCTTCCACTTAACGCGAACGGTGGAGTGCACGACAAAGTTGGGCATGGGAGGTGCTGTTACAGATCCTCCTGTACTCACAGGGAAGGCGGTCCAAAGCCAAGCTTCACAGATGAAAGTAAGCTCTGTCTTCCAGCAGAGGCTGGACTTCTGATTTAGACTTTAAGTTATTATGGTGATAAATCACCTGGGCCTCCATTCGGGGAGTGAATGAAGGCTCTTTGGGTGGCCGAGACATGGCTCAGAGTCAAGTATGGATTCCAGGGTCCAAGTCCTCTCCTCAATAGTGTTTGTTCTGAGTGTCACCAATTCATTTATCAGGAGTCTCTCTCTACTTTTATCATCATCAGGAAATATGCTCCTTAAGGTTTTATCCATCTTACTAGCCTTGATGAACACAGTACTGATTCAAAGGCACCACCATTATTCAAAAATACTGTGTCTCAGGGGAATGCCAAGATTCTGCTGAAACATTGAATAATTGTTCCCCTGCCTCCCCTCTCCCTGACACCTGTCACTTTCATAATAAAGTCCCCAATCCTTGAGGCAGCTGACATGTCAGAATAGCTAAAGGATGCTTAGCTCAAAAAAAAAAAAAATATATATATATATATATATATATATATATGTCTGATAATGCATGTCAGCTGTAGTATGAAACCAGGTAAGGGCAATCACAGGCACATGCTGTGTGCTAAGGGACCTCCTTCCTTTCCCCAAGTCAAGATATTGTCACCATGATGTTTTATTCTAGACATGCTGTTCCATCTGCCACATTCCTTTTTCCTAAGAAAGCAGTTTGATAGGATCGGAATTTATTATTGTTATTGTCCAATGGTCTGTATCCCTGGTGCATCTTACATTCACAAGTAGCCAGAGAGACCACCTGTCTTAGAATCAAGTCACCACACTGGCACAGCCAGCTCTGGTAACCAGAGAGACATTGCAGGAGCTAGTTTCGGAAGTGAAAAATACCTAAAAATGAAAAGTAATTTTATTTTCCTTTTTCTTCTCCCCTATCCCACCATCCCTAGTTTTAATGGGATCTTTGCATCAGAGAAAACAGAATTAGTAGTAACTTTATTTCTTTTTCTTTTCTGCCCTAGTATTACCAGAACCTTTGCATCAGGGAAGACAGAAAAGGTGATCTTTCAAGCACTCAAGGAGCTAGGTCTTCCCAGTGGAAAGGTATTCATTAATCTAATAATGTTTCTAAAACCACTTTGTATTTATGTTCTCATGTAATAAACAAGATTGTATTAAACTGATTCAGTTAGATTCAGAATTAGATTCAGTCACACATAGTACAGTCAATTTTTCCTTTATTCTCTTTCCTTCTATCCTTCCTTCCTTTTGTTTTCTGGGCATTTTAACCTAAACGTTTTAGTATTCAAATAGTGTACTTCCAAATGTTGTTGTCAACTTTATTAAGAAAAGGAAATGATAGCCAGGCTGCTCTTTCACACAGCTTATGGAAAACTTATTTTACAGAAATCCATCAACATTGCCTGGACCATGTACAATGTCAGCATGAAAAATGGCTCATAAATTCAGTTCTTCAGGATGGCTGTGCGATATTTTATGAAGCACCTCTCCCCAAACATACCATTTGTGTTTGTGGCCCTTTGGATTTAAAATAATTGCAATTAACGTGTTAACTGCAAGAAAGATTTAAGCCTGTTGCTGCCTTAACAAATCTGATTTGAAATATGAAGTTCTGTATGAAGAGTAAACTCTTATAGCATCCCCTTCATGTGGTCTTGTGAAAATTCACAAAATAAGCATAAGAAAACATTGGGCTTGATGTCATCATCTTTTAGGCAGGCACTTGCTTTGTTCCTTCAAGGAGAGAAGGAAAAAATGTTTCTTTGTATTTGTTCTATGGAGTGTCTCCCAGAGCAAGCCCAGCTGTGGCCGGTGTGGGAACATCTAAACCATGGATGAATGGTAACTAGAAATGCTCATTTTCATGTGCCACGTTCTAGAGGCCTGGCCAATGGCTGGACCTCCTGGCCTCTATCAGCAAGAATCAGAGACGAAGGCCCTGGAATTCCAAGTGTCATCACTTTGCTTCATGAACCTGTAGATTCTGTAGATCCTGCAACGAGAGAAAAATGTGCCCTGATTTATGACACGCTTCTATTCTTTCCAGAATGATGAAATTGAACCTGCAGCATTTACTTATGAAAAGTTCTATGAACTGACACAAAAGATTTGTCCTCGGACAGATATAGAGGATCTTTTTAAAAAAATGTAAGTTCCATTTATGAGAAAGTGTCACATCAATGTTATCCTTGTATTTTTAGATTTCAAAAACATTTTTGTCCTAATATTTTCAAATAGTATGCTGATAGTATCTAGGAATATCTAGTCAGGGTTACATTTTCACCCCTTAGTTTATTTGGTGTAAAAGTTTGCTCTGATTTTTTGAGAAACTTTTACGTAAGTTACTTGTAGCACCTGGAACTTCCCCCCCTCCCCTCCCTGCATTGGCTTTACTAACTACCTACAATGTTAACTTGCTCCTTTAGGTATTAACCCGTTATGTGAACTAACAAGATTCGATTTGGAATGTTATTATGTTGTTGAAAAGTCCATTCATTCCAATTATTTCAAATGGATGACTTACATGTTGTTTTTATAATAATGCCTGTGGATAATGCAAAAGAGGGATTGCAGACATTTTCTGTAAGCTAGTGGGAATGATTTTTTTCCTTTGTTGTTGTTGTTGGGTTATTTTTTTTTCCCCCTTACAAACAGTCTCTGGCCATTTTAAGAGTTCACCACTACTTCAGGGTTAGAAAATAAGTGTAGAATTATCATCAACAAATGTCAACATGTAAATCGTACCTCCTGTAGCATCATATACCAAAACTTACTTTTTCTAATAAATTTCTTTTCAGCAATGGAGACAAAACTGATTATTTAACGGTAGACCAATTAGTGAGCTTTCTAAATGAAGTAAGCTTTTTCATACATTAACTCCATCAGTCTGTGTGCAGTGGCTTGCCCTCCTCCAGCATCCTCATTGCATGCCTGCATCCTACACCTTCATTCGCTTTGCTTCTGACCTGCTGATCTTTCCATGATGGCTTTACCAGGTGCAAAAATCAGCTGCTGCCTTCGTGTGTCCATGCACTTCCTCATTGGCTTTGCACACTGCTTTTTTGCTGGTTTCTTGCTGTGATGTGTAGCTCCGGTTCTGTGTGTGCGTGTGAATTTGATAATATATTCATTTAATTAAATGTGTCTATGTTTTTGCAAGGTGATATTTAAGGTACTTATTTTTTTCTATTTACTTATAAGAAATAGAAAGAGAATGGATTGAGTTTACCACACTATAGTTGGATTCTCCATTGCTAACTTTTCCTCATACCTTTGCATGGACTAGAAAAGCTTTATTTTTGTCTTTTAATGGATTGCATGTAAGAAAAATATGTAGGTTCGAATAGAATATTTGGACAACAAGCACAACATGGAGTTCCTGGGTGAAAATATAGTGCATATTAGGCCAATGAGATGGCAGGTTAAATTTTTCCTTTTTATTTTTATAACAAGCTCAGAGCTAATTTTAGAACATGATTCACTTAACAACCAAAACTGATTGACAAAATTTGCTTAAGCCCAAGAGAAAGATATTTCAGAACACGTAAAGGTTGCAGTTTTTATTACAACTAAAATTAACTTCTTTTTTCCTCTGCATGTTCAAAAAAGTGTTTTCTCTTCAGTGAAACCCATTGAAGCTCTTGTTAATCCAAAAAGGGAAACTCACTTTTTGTCTAACAAACACATTAATACTAAGAAGACTTTAAGTGAGGAATGGACAGTATATTTTTGTTTCAAAACAATTGATGTTAGCCATTATACCTTATAAAGAGAAAATGTTAGGAAAGGCAGTATCATGCCAGATATGAGGTATTGCCTCAAGAAAAAACCACAGGTAGGCTGTGATTTGCCAGTTTGCAGACACAGATCACATCTTTGCCAAAGGGCTTCTCTTTTCTTCCCTGTCAGGGCTCAGTAGCTCCCAATTTGTAGGGTTGCACTTGAGAAGCTATGGTAAACAGAGCCTAGAAGCACCGATGCAGGAGATAAAAGTTCCCCCATATAGCAGGGCAGATGCCTCCACTTTTAAATAATCCTTTCAGCACATTGCAATATTTATTTTACTTGAAAACATTTCAAGTTTTTCACTCCACTAGTTTTTGGTCATGCGAATACTATGTTCATAATCTTTACCCAGATATTATCCACATTCTTACGCCACCGTTGCTTGGAAGTTAAGTTGCCTTGCTTTGCCTCCTTAACCCTTTCCCCATCTTCTGCTTCTTTTAAAAAATGTATTGTGTTATCTCCCTCAGCTTCTTCATGTACTTTGGGTCATTGGTCACCTTACGTTTTGGTGAGACAAGCAAAAATCTTGCTTTCTACTAAAGAGGGAAGACGCTTTAGTGGAGAGAAGATGTACCACCTCATCAGTTCGCCTAGAAAAAGGCCTCTTGGGTGCTCTGGGATGAAGCTGGTACCCAGCCATCTATTAAACATGACAGAGACTTAATATGCATTCTACTGTTCAAATGAGGAAACAGTTCTGAAGTCCTCAGAATAGGTGCTGCATTCATGGGTGCTTTTCTCACGCCTTTCCTTTTATGGGTGGTTTCTGTAGACCTACCCGATAACTACTCTTGTTCTTATGAGTCTTGGACAAAAAATTTAATTTTTAAAAGGTATGATCACCCACACTTTCTGGCTCTGACATCCAAATTCTTTTGCAAAATACTTACTCTTTGGTAAGCTTTTATCTATCACTATTACACTGGGCAATAGTGTTCATTTACTTATGTTTCCTTCTGTTTGGCTTCTCATTAACAGTAAGGTGGCACCTTTAATTTGGGGGGGGGGGTGGGACTCATGGAATCAGTGTGATTCTAGATTTCTTTAGGTCACAGAAACTACAAGACAGTCCAGGAAAGTATACAGCCTTTATTTTTAATCAAAGTGTCTGCCCTGAATCTCTTCCTTTTCTGTCCTAGTGAACTCAGCTGGAAGAACTAGACAGAAATCTGAATGTCTCCTTGAAGAAGGCTGTCAAACTTAGAGAACGTTCTGCCACCGCCTTGCACCCTCCCTTTTGAGTCCTACCATTGTCCCTCTCATTGCTCCAAAGTCGAAAGCACCCCTTGGGCAGAGCACCGTCAAAACCCATAATGAAAGGAGACAGAGTTCACTCAGGAAGGGAGCAGGCATTGGAATGTAAGGGTCTCTGACTTGAAAAGCTTAGACCTAAACATTTTCAAAATGCCTTAGCCACATAGTCTCAAAAAGCTGGAATTCAACATTGTATTAGAAGACCTGGATCATACAATTAGACAAGAAAAAATAAATGAATCCCAGGAACACAAAAGGACAAGGCCCTATTCATTATTTGCAGTTGATGATTATGTAACCTGAATATCAAAAGCTATCAACTGAAAAACCCTTTGAACAGATAGAGAGTTCAACAAGGTAACCAAATAAGTGATCAACAAAGAAAAATCAATACACACACATATACTAGCATTCATCAATTAGAATAGGTAACAGGAAAAAAATGCCATTTATATTAGCAAAAGCCATGCTGCCACCCACCACCTTCCAGCTTGTAAATCCCTTTATTCCTTATATGAAATTTTCTGTTCAGTGTACTAATGTGTATCTCCAGGAATTTGGAAGGTGAGGAGAGACTATCATTTACTGCCTTGGTCGCCGTGTAGGGGTTTGTACCACCTGCTCTCTACCCATGCCATCACCACTTACTAGCTTTTCACTAGTAGCTTTAGATCTGCTCCTCATTTGCTTCTCGTATGTCCGTGTTCATTGCTCCCCAGAGTGTGATCTGGGGACCAGCAGCCTCGGCATCACCAGGGAGCTTGTTAGAAATGCAGAATCTCAGGTCCCACCCAGAACTGCTGAGTTGGAATCTGCATTTAACATTATCTCCAGGTGATTTGTCTGCACATTAGAGTTTGTGAAGTGCTGGATTCCTCCTCGGAATGCTTAGTGTGAATGGAAAGAATGTGAGAGCAGCATAAACCTATTATTCTCCATAATGAATTTAGTCATGGAAATCCTCCACTCGGATCTAAAATTTGCCACAGCTATGTCTCTTGGTCCCATCCAGTGGGTTGAGGGAAACTTTCTTTGCCTATATTATGGAAATAGCAAACTGGAGTCCAGGAGAGCTGGTGGGGGCCGTCAGTATGAGCTGGCACATGGTTGGATACTGCCACCAACTCAGTTCTCTACGTATCAGGGCTAATTAAAGCTTCTTGGCTTCAGTTAGTTTCACCTCTCTTTCCCTGTTCCTAATGAGAAGCTAAATTGATTTTAGTTTTGCCTTCATTCTCCATATGACTTCTTACAAAGACGACAGCAACTGAGGGCGGGCAGAATTGAGAGATGCGTGAAGAGCTGGAGAAAGAGATCAAATTAAGAAAGAGAGGCAGAGATTTTAGATAACTGCAACAATCAAGAATTAGCTTTATTTTCTTGTTGCTGGTAATCTTTCCGCCTGCCTCACATATGTCATAGGATCACATTAGAGCTAAACCTGATTTGTTATTTTATTTTGCAGTTGAAAGAATGTAATAAAGGGCTCAAGATTGCTTTCCATTTACAATATCTTTATTCTTTTTTTTAAGGTTTTTTTTAAATTTTATATATTTATTTATTTATTTATTATTTTTGGCTGTGTTGGGTCTTCGTTTCTGTGTGAGGTCTTTCTCTAGTTGCGGCAAGTGGGGGCGACTCTTCATCGCGGTGCACGGGCCTCTCGCTATCGTGGCCTCTCCTGTTGTGGAGCACAGGCTCCAGACACGCAGGCTCAGTATTTGTGGCTCACGGGCCTAGTTGCTCCGCAGCATGTGGGATCTTCCCAGACCAGGGCTCGAACCCGTGTCCCCTGCATTAGCAGGCAGATTCTCAACCACTGCGCCACCAGGGAAGCCCTCCATTTACAATATCTTTATTCTGTAATGCATGAGCAAAGAGAGAGATGGAAGTATTTGGTGCTATAAACGTTACCAATTATTCCCTTATCTTTTTATATCTCTTTTGAATATTATTTATATCAACATCTCTCTCCCAGTGCTGCTTGGATTGAAGCCAGTTGAAGTCTTTTCTCAATAAAAGTAAGGACATAATAAAGGAGGCGTGTTCATTATCTTCTTGGTCACTTGGGCACAGTTCTGTGAACTATTTTCGGAAGCTGTTCAGTATCGTATTTTACAAAGCCCTGGACATCACGGGGTGGATGCCCTCGGTACATTGCTACCCCAAATTCCAACTGAAAACCCATGGTCTCTCCCTCAGAGGTGTGAAGCATTTGCCCCACTGTCCTTATGTCCATGTGGAAATCCTCTGCAACCTTACTACTCTGAGATTATGTGGAAATGATCTTTCTCCTCTTTGCTTTCTCATATAAAATTATATTTTTGTGACTCAATACAAGTTTTACCATTTTTTCCTTGCCTTTGGGTTATCCAGATTACACTGTGCTTCCTTTTTGAAACGTGAGCATTTTCAGGAAAGTAAAAGGTTAAGGTATCTGGTGGAGCAGATGTAAAGACAAGTGAAATTTCATATTGTCTTCTCTTAATGCTTATTTGCTGCAAATGTAGAATAGGGGATTATGATACATCCATTTTATGTACTCAGTTTTCCTGGCTATTGCTTCTGATAGGGGAATGTTCTTCTAGTGAATATCATGCCCTCTGATAAATTTTGATGGGGGTTAATTGGGAGGACACCTCAAACATTTAGCATTCTTCTATCCTTTGCAGAACTTAGGTACTTTTTTTTTTACAGATATGCAAATATATTGAAATGCAAACCTTTACATATTAGAGTAGTGCTTCTTAAATTTGAGCACATCAGAATCACCTGAGAAGCTTGTAAAAATACAGATTCATGGGTTCTACCCCAGAGAGTCAGGTTTGGTAAATTTGGAGTGGGGCCCAAGAATGTGCATTTCTAACAAGCTCCCAGGTGAGGATGATGCCACTGCTGCCATCCACAGGCCACACTACAGGGGGCACCAGGTTAGAACCCACATACCTCTGTACATAAAAAGCACCTAAGAATACCTGGATTCCCTCTCTTCCTTTCCCAACTTTGCCTCTTTCTTCTTTAGCTGAGTCTCTTCTTTCTCTCACTTTTAAATTCATATGGATTTGCCCCATGATCTCCATGAGTCCAGAACACTTACCAAAAGCATACCTTTAAATTAAAAGACTTAATTATAATAAGGAAGAAAACCTTATTAGTATAGTGGCCAACCATGAACATAACTGCCGTGGGGTCTCAAAAGGCCCTTTTCCTGCCACATCCATCTTCTTCCATGGTATTATTTACGGAGACTGAAAAGGAAAGTGCCTAGAAAATGTACTGTTTGTTTGTTTGTTTTGAAAACAATGCTTTCTCACCAGAGAGCTCTGCTTGTCATTCCCTTGGGTAGGGGCTCTGGAGTTGCATGACAGCATTCATTCCCTAAACAAGATGTCTTGTAGCATGCCTTCACCTGCTTGGTGTTCCGTGGCCCACTGCACCATCTCTCTGCATACCCCAGGACTTTTCTTTGTGGTCTCAAGGCCTGTTGCTCATGTAACAGTTTCTGCTCTAGCACACGCATGGATGTGAGCTTTTGTGAGCCGTAATTTCTTAGATTCCAACAGAAGCATGCTTCATTGGGATAAATTGACAAAGAGATATTGATTCCTTAGGAGTTAACACTCTTAACTCGGTGGGAGGTGGGAGCATCAGAGCAGGCTAGGCCACAAGTGCTTTAGGAAATTACATCAAGTGTTCTGTTGGCCAAAGGCATTCATTCTGTGTGCCCCACTCTTCAAATGATCATTTCAAAACAAATGGGGAAGGGAGATCCATATGAACTTTTAACAATTGTTTCTTCAATACTTTTTCAATAGTGCTTTTCAAAGTCTGTGCATATATTTGGGTAAAGAGTTGTTGCCGGTGTCCTACGTACTGACCAAGTTTTGCTCACATCTGCTTATATGCCATTATTCCATTGAAGTTTCCTTTATTTATTTATCTGATGGATGACCAGGGATGCAGTGTTTGGTCCTCTAATCTACCACAAACAATAAGGAAGTTTAATAGACCCACTACCTCTAGGTACAGAAAGATAGTCAGATAGACACACACACACGATTGTAGCTGAGTCAGTAAGTTGGACTTTTTTCATCACTGCTGTAAAGTTAGGATGACAGAACTGCAGAAATAGCTTTGCTCCTGGTGCCTCATATAACATAGCACCAGGAGCCTATAGGTGCTGATTTGAAAAGAATGACATCACCAACCTCCAAATTATTTATGTACTTTCTGCCCAGAGAATTTCCTCGGGGCAAACCAAGTTAGATTTCATAGTGAAATAGAATTTCTGAACTACTGATATTTAAACACAAATTTTCATATTGTTTAGAGCTTGTAAATATCCCTGTGCTGATTAATTTTCAACTATTACAATGGATTCATTTTGATAAATATTGATTCAAGAGAATGAAGTTTACAGTTCCCAAGAAATCTTTTATTCATGTAGAAAGACATAATGAAAATAAAATGATCCTTCCTGTCTAACTTTAGGGTTTTGGAGGGGTTTTTTGTTATTGTTGTTTTTGGTTTGGCATTTAAATGGGTATGTTATATATTTGGGGTTTTTTTGAATTTTTGCTTTTGTTTATCCTTTTTTTTTTTTTAAAGATTTTTGATCTCACTTTTTATAAGCACTTATGCCAAATGTCTTGCCTGTGGTATGGCAAAGCCATACCGTTTTCTCTGTCCGTCAACTTTTGAAGAAAGAAAGTATCTTCTGTTTTCTCCCTCATCAGTTCAGTGAGGGGAACCAATAAAATACTACTACCAAATTTGGACGTTTCTGAAGTCTATTTTAGGAAGAAAGGCAGGAAAATAGTGAAATCTTCTCTTTGTAACTGTAAACATGATATTCTAGATATATCTTATATTAGAAATTACATACTTTAGTGATGTGTACTGGCCCAAGGGTGAATGTCAGCCTAAATGGAGTTATTTTCTCATCATAGCATCAACGAGATCCTCGATTGAATGAAATTTTATTCCCATTTTATGATACTAAAAGGGCAATGCAGATCATTGAGATGTATGAGCCTGATGAAGACTTGAAGAAAAAAGGTAAGAAAAGTGTAAACAGAGAGAATTTTTCTTTGTTTAAAAAAATCAAGGACATATGCAACTTTTAAAGTCCTTGAATTTTTAGTTAAAGGTATCTTTAAATGCTTTGGGGCTCTCTAGAGGCAAGGATTGATAACTGACTGACTGTTTTTTTTTCCTTGCTCTAAGTATAAATTTTACCTTACACCAAAATTTGTTCGTGCTGCCTGAAGTGTAATGATAAATTTATTATTAAACTATAGTGATATTTTCCCCATGTACTTTCTTATCTTTAGTATCGCATAGTGCTTGAAATGTAAAAATGCCAATTATAGTCTCTGTTCACCATCTATGAAAACAATGGCATTTGCTATCAAAATTGACACCTTCTTCTTCTCCCTTTAGTTTTGCAAGCTAACTAAATTTAATACGCGATTTAAAGAGTCTTTTTACTCATCATTTGACCTCTGGTATGGAAGATAAATGCAATTGACATGAAATTAAATAGGAATCAATTTAGCAAATTGTTGGGGTTTTTGAGCATTTGCCTCTTTCAATGAAACTTTGGAAACAATGTGTTGTTCATTCCAACATTTAACAAAGGAAAGGTATGGAGAGGAAAGTTAAGATTGGTTCTATAGCCATGAGAAACACCTGCAAAGGATGGGAGCGATGATGCTGATAGAGTATCTCCAGGGAGTGCCAGGAGATACCTGATCTGGAGTCTCTGGCCTTATGTCTCGGTGGAGAGTGAAGGGAGATCTAGGTTAAGTTCTTTCTGTCCCATCTGCCCATGAGTATCATGGCCTCAGTTTTCTCCTCTTTAGAATAGAGGTTCTTTTTTTTTTGTACCTCAGTGAGTGTGGCTGAAAGATTTATACGTTCTCTGGACCCACATAGAACCCATTTACATGCATGCCTGGCCCACCATACCATGTGGCCTTACCCCTGATATTTTTCCAAGCCCAACAGAGTTTTCCCTTGGTTATAGTCATACATTTACACTTTTCTGCTAGGGTCTCAAATATCTATTTTCAGAAAGACTGCTTCATTACTTACCTCTTTATCAATATCCTGAGTATCATAATTAAGTCCACATGGCATGTGATTTAAGTGAAGGGAGGAGTGGCTTGGCAGAAAATCTAGTACTTTGCAGTGGTGGGAGGTGATGTGATTTTTGTTGCATCCCCTGTTGCTGTGTGACCTTGAGCAAGGAACTGTATTCCTAGACCTCAGTTTCCCTGCTTGTAAGATGGTGGCGTTCATGCAGTCATTCAGCTAGTATTTCTGTCGCCTGCTTTCAATCCTTATAGGCACAGCCAAGCACTGTGCTAGGTGCTGGGGATTCAAAATGAAATAAGGCGGTTGTGATCTACTGAAGGAGAAAGACCTATGACTCAGTAGTGCCTTGGTAGTGTGATAAATGTTATGATAGAGGTGTGTCTTATTATGTATAAGTTCCTCCCAGGTCCTAAAAGTCTATGAAATTACCACTGACACATCTAAAAAGCATAGCTTCACCATTTCACATATGACAGAAATGTTAAAGTCTGTCATTATCAAGTATGGGTGAGAATGTGGTGCCAAAGGCATTCTTATCAACTATGCTGAGTGTGTAAATGGGTACAAACAACCACCTTGATGAATATTTTGTCAATAATAAAGTGGAAAATATGCCTCTCCTACAGCCCAGCCTCTTTACTTCCAAGTATGTACCCTAGAGAGTGTCCCATGTCTTTCCCGAGTCTGGTGTCAGAGTGGCCTTGCTCAGTCCTCAGATCTCTGCTCCTTCTATCCTCACTCCTTGAATGAGCTCATCCAAGCCAATGGCTTTAAGTTTCTTCTATACACACATGACTTTCAGATTAAACTCTCCACTCCTAATCTGTCTCTTAAACTACAGACCTGTATAGTAGACCTCTCCATTTGGATGCTGAGTGGACATTTCAAATATATATATATATATATATATATATATATATATATACACACACACACACATAATATGCTTTGATTGTCCCCATCCACAGACCTGTCCCTTTCCCAGCCTAGAAAATGGTACCATGACTCACCCAGCTTTTCATGCCAAAACTCTTGGAATCATCCTTGACTTGTTTATTCTTTCACATCATCTCTGATCCATCAACAAAACCTGCAAGATCTATCCTGAAAATAAATCACTTCTCACCGTCTCCACACTTACTGGACTATCAGATCCTACATCATCTCTCCCTAGATGAGGCCAGCTGACTTCTAACTAGTCTTCTCCTTTCCTCAATGCCCTACGATTTATGTACCACACAGCAGCCATAGTAAACCTTTTAAAATCAAATCTAATTATGTTCTTCCACTCTTCAAAATGCTCCAAAAACTTCCCAGCACACTCAGAATAAGATCCAAAGTACTTAGTGAAGACTAAAGTCCAACCGATGTAGATTTGGATTTGGATTCTTCATTTCTAGCTACTTTCCCCTCCATCACATGGTCTCTGCACTTGCTGACCTTTCTGTCTAGGATGGGGCAGCCCCAGGGGTGCATGGGGCTTGCTCCCCATGCATGAATGTGACCTCGTCAGAAGGACTTTTGCTGGCCACATAGCAAACACAGCATCCTGGTCATTCTTGATTGCTTTCCTACCCTGCTTTCTGTTTCCTTCTAGCATTTTCATAACATTATATTTATTTTTTAATTTATTTGTTCTCTCACCCATAGTATATGAGTTTCATGAAGGTAGGGCTTGTCTGTTTCTTCTATCCTGCATCTATCACAGTGCCTGGGAAAGTATAAATGTATGTGTCCAAGGAGATAGACACACAAATTTTTACTGCAGTTCGTTTAGTTATAAATAGAATGACCTAAATATCCATCAACAGAATGATGGATAATGAATTGTGGTATATTCACATATGGACTACTTTACACTCTACACACTGCATACTTCTACTATACATTACTCAGTGAAAAATAAATGAACAAGAGCTACTTATATTAACTAGATAAGTCACAAGAAAACAGAAAAAATGGCAAGCTGCAAATGCAAATAATGGGGTAACTTTTATATAAATTTTAAAATAGTCAAAACTACCTACTTTTTGGATAAATGCATATAAAGTTACAGAACCACTTTGGGAATGTTAAACACAAAAACTAGATTATTGGCTGTCTACCTAGGAATAAAAAGATGGAATTGAATGGAGTTGAGGTGGGGCACACAGGGTGCTTCATGGGCATCTGTAATTATGCATTTCTTTAAAAAATGTAAAGCAAATAAAGGAAAAGGTTAAGATCTAACAAGGCTGTGGTATAGCTGTTTATCCTGCTATTATCTGTACTTTTCTGTAAGCTTGAAACCAGCTTGTAACTTGGAAATGCTTAAGTAAATGCAAGAAGCTGAAGCTGTTGATGGTTGACAGGGTAGGAGAAGATGCAGAAATATTGACACCGGCCCTGTCCCATGTCACAAAGGTGTGATTGAGATGAGTGGTGGCTCTTGGGATCACGTTTCAATGACCACTGAATACTCATCTCACTGGTCCCATATCCTATTTTTTAGATGAAATAGGAAAATGGAATTATTTGAATCCAGAGAGGCCACTCATCCCTTCTCCAATCTGGCTCCTGGTGCTGCACTTTTGAACTTAGGGAACTGATTGTTTTGCCATCATGGATGTGAAAGCAGATGCCTCCTATTTGTGGAAAGCATTAGATTACTTATGCAATGCGGGTACTTCGTTCAAGTTCTGAAAGACGAAAGTTCTTGGGAAAGAGACTATGAAGAAGTTTTTACTCCTCCTGTTTAAGTTGCCTCAAATGTCATAAATAAAACATGAGATGTGTATCTTCAGAGCCATAAGTCTACCATGATATTCCTTTTCCCCCCAGGCCAAATATCAAGTGATGGGTTTTGCAGATACCTGATGTCAGATGAAAATGCCCCAGTCTTCCTAGATCGCCTAGAGCTTTACCAAGAAATGGACCACCCTCTGGCTCACTACTTCATCAGCTCTTCCCACAACACCTATCTCACTGGCAGACAGTTTGGTGGGAAGTCTTCAGTAGAAATGTACAGACAGGTCCTCCTGGCTGGTTGCAGGTCAGAAACTCAAGACACTGTTTCTTCTTTGGATTTGATGCTCTTCAATTGAATTTAGTTTTCTCTGAAAAATAGGAAGTAGCATTCACAGTGAAAAGGACATTTGTCTTTCTCTTTAATGGATTATGATGGCCATTTAACCTTGAGAAAGGAAAATTGGTATCTGTTCCAGAAGGTCTAGAGTCCTCCTATGGGTCAAAAGATGTTTTTTTTTTTTTTACTGTAAATTTAAAATATTCCCCCAACATTACCAAAAAGATAGCATATTTTAAGAAGTCATGCTAAGTTTCCTGTTGGTCATAGACACTTGCAAATTTAGCTTTACTTAATGTTCAAAGTTCTAAAATTTCATTCTCAGATCATAAAGATTATTTTAAATGGCTTTAATTTTACAGAAATAGGAAAATATTTGAGGTTTAAAATATGGTAAAAATGCAGAAAGTGAAAAATAAGAAATGTAGTTACATTATGATTGGTTTCTTGATTGTCGATGACCAATACTTAATTTTTCAACTCACTGTTTTCTGTGTGTATGGAAATATGTTAAAGGACTTTAACTACATCACTACATCTGTTTCTGAATGCTTAAATATGAGTCACTGAAACAATGAGAACATTTTAATTTATGGCCAAAGTAACATCATCCCACCTACAAAATTTTTACAGTATTCTTTAACATCCTATAAAACCCAGCCCATATCTAAATTTTCCCAGTTGTCCTCAAATTGTCCTTTATTACAGCTTTGTCACAACTAGGATTTCATCCAGAACCTCACTGCTTGTTACATCTCTTTTCTCTCTTAATCTCTGACAGTCCCTTTTTGATGACACCAATCTGGTGCAATTTTAACCTGCATCCTCCAAAAAATAATCGTGTTACTTCCTTCATTCCATTTTCTACTTCTATAGAAAACAAATTATTCTGATGTCTTTTCATTTGTACACACACTATTTTATTGTAAAGGTTTAATATTGGTAAATCACAATGTTCCTAGATGTGTTGAACTTGACTGTTGGGATGGAAAAGGTGAGGACCAAGAACCAATAATAACTCATGGAAAAGCAATGTGCACAGATATCCTTTTTAAGGTAAGTGTTTCTTTTTTTTTTAATTGAAGTATAGTTGATTTACAATGTTGTATTCGTTTCTGCTGTACAGCAAAGTGATCAGTTATACATATATATACATATTCTTTTTCATTATGGTTTATTATAGGATATTAAATATAGTTCCCTATGCCATACAGTAGGACCTTGTTGTTTATTTTATATATAGTAGTTTATATCTGCTAGTTCCAACCTCCTAATTTATCCCTCCCCACCCCCTTTCCCCTTTGGTAACTGTTAGAAACAGACTCACAGACATAGAAAAACTGTTTCATAAATAAGTTCATTTGTGTCATATTTTAGATTCCACATATAAGTGATATCATATGGTATTTGTCTTGCTCTTTCTGACCTACTTCATTCAGTATGATAATCTCTAGGTCCATCCATGTTGCTGCAAGTGGTGTGATTTCATTCTTTTTTATGGCTGAGTAGTATTCCATTGTGTATATATGTACCACATCTTCTTTATCCATTTCTTTGTCGATGGACATTTAGGTTGCTTCCATGTCTTGGTTATTGTTAATAGTGCTGCTATGAACATTGGGGTGTATATATCTTTTTGAATTGGAATTTTTTCCGGATATATACCCAGGAGTGATATTGCTGGATAACATGGTAGCTCTACTTTTAGCTTTTTAAGGGACCTCCATACTGTTTTCCATAGTGACTGCACCAATTTACATTCCCAACCACCGTGTAGGAGGGTTCCAAGGTAAGTTTTAAAATTACCTCACCATTGCCTTTTCCAAACTATTGTGGAAACACAGACAGAGTGGAGAAAACAAATTATTCATCTTCTCAAGCATCTTACCTTTATATTCCATTCTTCCAGTTTTTCAGAGAAAGTCAAGAAAAATGTTTTCTCTACTTAATATTTCCTTCATGCTACTTTTTCTGCTTTCAAATGGTGACAGTGCCATATAATGAGATTTCTCCGGCAGAACCTCCCTTGTTCCACTTACTTTAAAAACAGTCTTTCATTTTCTTATCTATTTTTGTGCTTACTTACTTTGCATTTTTTCTGAAGGACTTTCAAAGTGGAATAAAAAGATAAATAGAATACAGGAAATAAAATAGATTATAAATAGTGCCTATATGGGTAAGAAAGTAAGATAGTGAGATTAGAGTTTAATGAATGCTTGTCAAGAGATCCTATAAACTTTCAAGCCATACCACAAATTGGGCTCCAGACTTTTTTGAATTCAGTGCAAGGAGAGAAACATGATAATTCACAGGATTTGTAAGATACATACAGAGTAGTTAGTCCAGAGAAGCACAGTTATTCCCCAGTACTGACACCAGATAGAAGTCGCCCCCCGTAAGATCCTCACAGAATGTAATCTACACTTTTATAAACTGGATTTCAGTCATGGCCTTTTGGTGATCTCTATGTACAATTTGAAGGTTGGTTTCTTAGCAAGTTCCTCAATATGCTCCAGTGATGTCCTGCCAAAAGACAAGTGAAAAAATGAAATTCTGTGGTTGGACAATATGTCAAGTACGTCAACCTCTGTCAGTTTCGTATAACTCAGGAGAGTTATTTCAGCCTCTGGATCAATGGTTCTCAACTCTGCCAACATGTGGAAAATCACTGGGGTTGTTTTGTTTTGTTTTTTAATAGATTTATTTGTTTTATTTACTTATTTTTGGCTGCATTGGGTCTTTGTTGCTACGTGCAGGCTTTCTCTATGCAGCGAGTGGGGGCTACTCTTTGTTGCGGTGCACAGGCTTCTCATTGCGGTGGCTTCTCTTGTTGCGGAGCACAAGCTCTAGGCACATGGGCTTCAGTAGTTGTGGCTCACAGGCTCTAGAGCACAGGCTCAGTAGTTGCGGTGCATGGGCGTAGCTGCTCTGTGGCATGTGGGATCTTCCCGGACCAGGGATTGAATCTGTGTCTCCTGCATTGGCAGGCAGATTCTTAACCACTGTGCCACCAGGGAAGTCCCACCAAGAGTGTTTTTAAAAACAGACACCTAGACCCTAGACCCGTGACCCTCCATGCATATCACTTCTCTTAGCCAAGATCTTGGTGAGTTTTGAACATCAATCAATTCAAGTTTACATTTCCTGAGAAGTACCAAGAGTATGTTCAAGTGGGAAGCCATGAGTTTGCATAGCCACCAAACTGACAGCAAGGGTTGACATCTTTTTTCATAGAATTAAGGAGCCTAATAGGGAAGCTGAAGCTCAAAAGGAAGTTCTTCCCTCTCAGCTTGGAGGTGAGCAAAGAAGAAACCATGGGCAGAGCCAAGATTCTCCTAAAGGAGTAATTCTAGGTCAACTCTAGTGGATAATCAAGGTCACTTGGGAAGTGACTCAAGGCATTTTTGCCTGAGAAGAAACTTCAAGCAAGAATAGCTAAAGGACCACCTGAGCCATAAGAATGCTCAGTAAAATACTCCAAGATTGTCTAGCCTAGGCCATTACTCTTTCCAATGGACTTCCCTAGATAGCTATTGTCAAATATTTTCCCAACTAACAGAATGATGGGACTTGCCCCATGGTTAACTACCAGGGTGATACAAAACAAGGGATATTGCAAATGTCACATCAATTCACAGGAGTCTTCATTGAATTAATGAAATGTAGCCCAACTCTGGTGCGAAAAGGCAGAGGAAAGTCAATAAAAGCTTCTAACAGTCCTGAGGTTTTAACCAACACATTTCTCCTCGAGGCGAGAGGGGAAGGAGAGGGGTCTGCTGTGAAAATCTCTGTGCAGAAATCTCACCTGCTCCTCAGTGAGAAAGGTGAGCTCTGAACCCATCTTGGCAGATTATCAAGCAAGGAACTGCACTGCCATTTAGGTGAAATGTCTTGTCAGTTACTAGCACCCTAATTTTGGAGAAGTAAAAGTAGCTTTGAAAAAAAGTGTCATTAACCATGAACTGTGCCTGGGTCTAACCACAGGGGACTCAGTCTGTAGCAGTAAATGGGTTCTCCAGGTCTTAATTGCCAAAACTGACTTTCTGAAAAGCTCAAATTAATAGTCTCCAATTGGTTTCAGGTACCTTAATTTTTTTTCTCTCCTCTCTCATTAACACTCTTTATCTTTCAAGGATGTTATTCAAGCCATCAAGGAAACTGCATTTGTCACATCTGAATATCCTGTAATTCTCTCCTTTGAAAATCACTGCAGGTATAATGATTCATTCTACTCCAAGTCTCTAAGTGTTGTTTCCTAATCCCCATTCCCCACCCCTGCTCTACATCTTTTTGAATAACCGAATAGTTTCTTTTGTGAAGTGGTAAGTACACATAGTCTTATGGGGGAAAAAAAAAAAGAGAAGAAACTCAAACCACTACCTCTCACCACTTCCACAAAAGAAAAGAAAAAAAAAAAAGTCATGTTAATGTGTTTTAGAAATGCTTCCTCTAAACAAAAGTTCAGAGAGCAGGACACCTTGCTCGATGTTCCATTGAGTTGGAAGACTTGGCAGTATGTTTGTAGTCAGACTTGATGAACTTGAAAGACACTTTTTACTCTGCTTACCAACTCTTAGTTTGGGGGAAGAATCGACTTCTTTTAAAACTACACCAGTTAACCCATTAGCATCAAGAGGACAATCAAACATTTTGCAGAGTGAGAGTTTTTAATCGCTAGGAATGGATGTTTCTTATTCTTATTCTGGACAGTTAATGGATGTTTGAATTTACAAATGTTGGTTCTTTCCCTCTAGCAAATATCAACAGTACAAGATGTCCAAATATTGCGAAGATCTATTTGGAGATCTCCTGTTGAAACAAGCACTTGAATCACATCCAGTATGTATTTTTAGCAAACCATATTTCTAACATGAATGGATTTGTTTTGAAATTCATTTCTGAAGGGCCAAGTAGTTCTGGAGGACTAATGTTAAAGATCTTCATGTGTATTTCAATTCGTTGGTATGGGAAGCTTCCATTGTGCTTCAGAGGGGTGTGTAGAGAGAGGCATAAAGTAAACATCTGGCTCAGTTTTATTCAGAAGATCATGGGGTCTCTATGGCTTCTGAGACCTCTGTCCTAAAATTTCACAAAGTGCGCACTGGCCAGGAGTCTAGAGTTGGTGATCATTGTCAAGTTCAGTGACAGGTTAGAATCGCCTGGGGGAACCGTGAAACATACCTCTGCCACAGCCCCACTCAGAGATTCTGAAATTGATTCGAGTTCAGCCAGATCCTGGTGTTTTTTAAGTGCTCTCCAGGTAAATCAAATGTGCAGCCAGGGTTCCGCACCCACGGGAGCCTGTTGCTATGGGAAGTTCCCTGGATCAAGTCACAAGCCAGAAGTTCAAGCTCCTAAGTCCAAAATAAACTCTTGGGCAATGTTATATGCACTATTTCGAGCTTCATTTTTACACCTACTAATTCCTTCATCAAACAAAGAATTTTTAACCTGTTCCCCATAGATAGGCTTTGTGGGGTCTGTGAACTCATTCTAACTGCATACAGTTTGCTGTTTTGAATACAGTCATTCCAGAGAGTTCATCAGATTTTTACCAGGATCCATAACCCCCAAGTGGTTAAGATCCACTCTCCCAAGATGTTGGGAGTAACACGAAAGCTACTGGAGTGAAAGAAAGTATGAAACCCTCTACAGTAGTGAAATATTTTGCCCCACTGTTGATGAGCAGCTAATAGGCCCAAACACAGTAGCCCGAAGCAGCAATAGAACATCGCCATGACTAAAGGGGGAAGGTGCTCCGTGCTACCTGGGAACACATCAGGTAGTTTAACAGTGAGTTTTGCAGAAGTACATCTTTGGGAACTGAAAAAAGATATAGGAGGATATTTTCAGCCTGCTGAAGCTTTGGCTGCAGGGGCCCTGCCCACATCCTGGCAGTGCTTCCTGCTTCCCTGCACACCGACCTGATCTCCACCGCCAGCACCTGCAGCTGCTGCTGGGGGGACGCTCTGGTCCCTGGAGCTCTGCGCACACAGGAAAGTGAGGCCAGAAGTACCAGAGAATTACCAACCCCCGCCCCGTGTTCCCTCATTCCTCAGGCGGGATGACTCCGGGCACATGGTCCCCACTGTCCCCCCAAGTTCCCCAGTGGGATCATGCTCCCGTCCACAGTGACAACTTGCCTGATAGCACAACCTTCATGGCTGCCTGTCTTCTTTTTCTCACTTTCCTACTCCTCTGCTGGAGTTCCCTGGAGCTGCCCCCCAGATAAATTACTGGTACTTTCCTCTTTGTCTCAGACTGATTCTAAGGGAACCTAAACTAAGAAACATGCTTGCTTTATTTTATTTTATTTTTTACCTAGGCCCTTTGTTTGTTTTATTTTCTTTGTTAGACTAAGGTGCTGGCTTTTACGGAAAGATCTCTGCATTCTTTGTGATGTGCACATACATGAGAGATTATGGGAGGTATAGGCAATATAAATGAGATTAAGATCTGAACTACGGAACTTTCAGTCCTGGAAGGAGGGCACAGTATACAAATGTAAAACCGTAACTAAAACAGATGGGCTTTAGTGTGGTGAATATTTATTGCCAATATCCAGGTGCAGAAGAGATCACTTGGAGTGTACTGGTTACAGCAGGCTTCCCAAAAGGAGCAGAATTTCGGCAGAGGGTTTCATTTGAGTCAGGACTGACATAGGAAGGCACGGTGCCTTGCATGTACAGATAGTATAAAAATTAGTTTGGAAAATGAGTGGACACGTGGAAGGGTAGGTGGGTATATAGATGGATGGTGGGGGGATGGGGAATGGATGACTGGATACAACACAGTTCTGTGGATCAGAAGTAATCAAATAAAGGAACATCCCCTTTGCAGACATTAATCCAAGCCAATGAAACCATAATAGAGGTCAGATTTCAATAATTAGGACCACTTCCTTCTTAATTCTCTTATTGAACCCACAAAGCCACAATCCCAAGCATTGAAGATGGATCACCCTACTGAGCAGACCAGCTTACTGTACAGCCCAACACTTGGGGGGGCTCAGGAGCCTCTTGACTTTGCCTGGGAGGGCACCTCTGACCCCAGCTGACCCCATCACCTCTTGTACTTTACCAGGTACTTAAAGGCAGCAAGGTCTGGGGTTGAGCTGGACCCCTTTCCCCAAGACCACTGTAGGTCAGACCCCACTCCCTGGGGAACGTGGAGTAGCTCTGCAAAGCTCTAGAGACCCTGTGGATGCCAAATTTGCTGCCTTAGTGTAAGGCAAGGCTCAGGCTAGTTTGGGTTGCAGAATGAAAGTGTAAAACTGTGCAGACTGCCATCTAGTGGATGTTGGTTGGCCTTCTGCTCATTCTGGGCTGGGAATGAGAAGGGAGAAGTACAACCCTGTCGTGAATTCAGCCTTTTCTCTTTGTCTCTAGCTGGAACCAGGCAGGCCTTTGCCATCCCCAAATGACCTCAAAAGAAAAATACTCATCAAAAATAAACGGCTGAAATCTGAGGTTGAAAAAAGTAAGTCAAATACACTCATCTATGGCAGAAGCATACGTATCTTGCATGTTGAGACAATTCAGCTATCTAGAATGAAATATACTTTAACACCACGGATTGAGGGGAAAGCAGGTCTAGTGGTGATGTTCTATATACTGTGCAGAGAAAAGTTGCCACATTTTTATTCAAGTTTAGGTTCCACATCAACCCCTTCCTGCAGTGGGAAAACATATTCATATATTCATAGATCAGAATTTGGAGGAGTCCCAAGGAAAGATGAGAAGAAAGCAAAAGAAGCATTTTAGAATTTGTCAGGTATAAGGAACTAGCACTTTATCATTTTATACACTCTAAAGCCTTCTTTAAAAGCTTCCCTTTGCACTTTTCCCTGTGATATATACATATCTAGGGATCCTAGGTAATACGCGAGTGTGAATGTGTGTGTGGTCGGGGGGTGGGGGGAGATGATTTTATCTAGACATTGCCCCCACTGTGTTTTCCCAGAACATTTTCTTTGAAAATATTTTCTTCCAACAAATCTCTTAGTTCAGTGAACGAATAGCATCAAATATTGGTATGATTGCATTGTGGTTTTCCCCTTGGTTATTCTAAATTAAAATTTTTAACTATTTTAGCTCGTTTATGTTTATTGCAAAAGCAATAATGCTATAGGAAAATGAAAACAGCAAAGAAAAATATAATAAAATAGCACTAAATTATATATTTTACACACATATACATGTATTAGAGACACATGTACACATGTACACTTTTAACATATACACGCATTTTTAACAAAACTGGGATCATGTTAAATATACTGATTTTTAGTCATTTTTAATTCAACCAATGAAGTATACTCATATCCAGTAGGATATAAATCTACATACTAATTTTAATTCTTATGTATAAATTTTTTTTTGATTCTAGTGTATGAAACACTATACAGAATTTATTATGTGGCACATAGTGTAATTTAAACAGATCCAAGTTGATGGATTTTCATTGCTATGAGAACAACAATGGTAAACATGTTTGGCTGTTCATTTTGTACATTCATGCAGCCTTCTCCTTGGTACAATTAGAGTTGGTTGGCCAAAGCATGTACACATTTTATATCATATGTATCTTGTTATACTGACTTTCAGAAAAGTTGTACCAGTTTATACCCTCACTATAATATATGAAGAGTGCCTGTTTCCCAACGATATTCTTTTTTTTTTTTTTGACTGCATTGGGTCTTCTGTGTTGCGCTCGGGCTTTCTCTAGTTGCGGCGAGCAGGGGCTATTCTTCATTGCAGTGTGTGGGCTTCTCATTGCGGTGGCTTCTCTTGTCGAGGAGCACAGGCTCTAGGTGCATGGGCTTCAGTAGTTGCAGCACGCGGGCTCAGTAGTTGTGGCGCACGGGCCTAGCTGCTCCACGGCATGTGGGATCTTCCCAGACCAGGGCTCAAACCCGTGTCCCCTGCATCGGCAGGCAGATTCTTAACCATGGCGCCACCAGAGAAGCCCCCCAACAATGTTCTTAATGCTGGCTGTTAGACATCTTTTATATGTGTTCACAACTAATAAAAGAAAAATATTTTTTCTTGAAGCTTTTTCAGTCTCTATTCTGTCACTTCACCATAACAGTCCATAAACCTTGCTCTGTGCCAGATGCTCCAAATTCCGGGCTTTTGTTATCAAGCTTCAAATCCTTCACAGGGACTGAGCTGTGACTTCTCAACCTGGTGACCAGCATATGGGGCATTTCCCTCACGTTCTAATAGTGGCTCAGTGTGTATAGATGATAGGGTTGTTGTACTTGCCTTAAGGACTCGAGGCCACCAGGGCTGGGGAGACAGTGGCCATGGCTGAGCCTCAGGAGCCTCGACAATAGGTTTCCCTTCCCTTTTCATTTCCTTCTCCATGTTGATCTTCAAACCTATTTTATAAGTGATCCAACACCTGTCTCCATCTCCTTCTTGTTTATTTTTAATAACAGAACAGCTTGAAGCTTTGAAAAGTATGATGGAAGCAGGAGAATCCGCTGCCCCAGTGAACATCTTAGAGGACGACAATGAAGAGGAAATAGAAAGTGGTGAGTTGGATGTTTTAAATTTACACATCACAAAAAAATACTTTTTAAAATAAGAAAAACATGAAGTTGTCTCAGTGGACCCTTTTATATAACACAACATTCTAATTCCTAATAGTCAGGTACATGTACCAACCTTAATCTTTTGTTATTTTGGGGTATTTTTCCAAATAGTATGGCTTAGAATTTACCTGCACACTAGATTTTAGTAGCTTAGTCATCTCCTTTCCTGTTGTGCGTTCAGCTATTCAGCAGAAACTCACAGCCAGAGAATCCTTGAAGCACTTGCTGTAGAAGGTCGGGCTTGGAATAAAAAGAACATTTCTGCAGTTCTTTCCCATAAACAAAACCTGAACATCAGTGCTGTTACTGATGACAGCAGTAAGGCGAGTTAAAAGGGAAGGAACCTGGATAGAGACCCTCAGTAAATGCTTGGTTTGTGTGCACTTATAGTGAACTAGAAACTCAAAGCCAGAATTAAACTTTCAAGTTCAAATTCCTTCAAATAACCAGCTCACCAGAATTGCCTGTATCTGTATTTACAGGTAGATATTTTTTGCAAAGGCAGCCTTGCTCAAAATATTTTAATATTTGTTATTAGCTTCTATTTTTACTTTGGCCATATAGCCACTACCATAATCTTTGGTTTTACATGGGTCATTTGAAAGATTTGGAATGTTTTTAGAAAATTATTTGTTCATTATGTATCATGAGAATTGATTAACAAAATGACATGAGAGTTGATTAACAGAATAGTTTGGACATACATTGAGTGTCTATTGGTTAGTGCCTTGAATTTAGATAGTGTCTTGGGGCTAAGTAATTTAGAAACATTTGTAGAAACTCTGTTTTTCATATAAACATCTGAAATAGAAGAGTAGATTTTAGGAAAGTTTGACATTATAGGTAAAAACCTAAAAGCTGTGAGAATCAACGATTCGTATTCACAACCCCTTAATAAAGACTCCTGACTATGGAAGAGACTTTATGAACGATTTATGTTGCCTGGGAACATGACTTACTTCCATATGTTTTATACATCAGGGAGGGTCTGGGAGGCCAGAGATACCTGGCAGTATTTAATCAATGCCTGTTGTGGTTATCTATTACTGTGTAACAAACCACCCCAAAACACTTTATTATTATCTCTCCTAGTTCTGTGGGTCACCTGGGCTCAGGTTGAGGGCTCTCCCTTTGGTTTCTCATGCGGTTGCCGGCAGATGACATCAGGGGCTAGAGTCATCTGAAGGTTCCACTGGGCCAGGTGTCTTGAGATGGCTCACTCGTGGCTGACGGTTGATGCTGGCTGGCTTTTGGGAGCTCAGCTGACACAAGCACCCCCATGTGGCCTCCCCAAGTGGCTTGGGCTTTTCACATCATGGTGGCCAAGATCCTTGACAGAGCGTCCTGAGAGCCAGTGCTCCAACAGGCAGAAAACAGAAGCTGCTAAACTGTTTAAGAGCCGTGCTTGGAACTGGCACATCATCACTTCCTCTATATTCTATTCATCCAAGCAGTCTTAGTTAGGGCCCACCCACATTCCAGGGGGTGGGTGAGAGGCAAGATCACGTTGTAGAAGAATCAGTGGGAAGCTGATATTATTGCGGCTGTCTTTGGAAAATACAGTCTGCCACATTGCTTATTATATTATTTCACAGTTTTTGCAAATAATAAACCCAAACAAGATTTAAGAATAAAATCTTGAAAGGAATATACTGAGTTGGCCAAGAAGTTCATTCAGGTTTTTCCATAACATCCTATGGAAATTTGGCCAACCCAGTATTTCAAAAGATCAATAAAATACTTCTAAAATTTGAAAGTCTGAATATTATATAAAAACTGTCCCTTAACTTAGGTTAAGTTTCATAGATGATCATCATACACATGTAAGGTGTGTATGATACTCTAGATACTCTAATCCAGTAAAATAAACTGAAGAATAATGGAATACATTAAGAAAAATCATAATAATAATAACTACGATTTTTGTACCAACTGTGGATTAGGTACTTTACATCAATTCCTCATCTAATCTTTATGCAGCTAAAGAAATAAGTAGTATTATACTAATTTTTCAGATGAGGAAACTGAAGCTTAGAGTGGTAACATACGTTACATGCAATCCCACAGCTGGTGAGCAATGTTACTAAGATTCAATCCCAGAATTGCCTTGACTCCAGGGTCAAGACCTTCTGTACCTTACAGTATTGTCCTTCTAATGTATAGGAATATAAAGCGAACATAAATATGCAAAATCATTGGTAAAATATTTTTCTTTATAAAAAGGAAAAAATATATAAATGATGTGAGTCAAAAATGTGAAGTTTCCTGAACACACACACATTAATCTAAAATGAGGGGTCAGCAGGATTCCACTTACTTGTCCTTAAGGGTACTTTCCCAACTTTTATGCAAATGCTAATTATTCCTATAGACAAAATAAATTTGCCTCTAGTGATTCCCATGTTATTCCAAAATGTTTGAGATAAAATTTTGATTGTTCTAACAGAAATATATGGGTTCATATGCACCTGAATTTCTCTCTAAGGCCATAGAGGTTTCTGCTATACCAGTTACATATGTGAGTCTCACGTTTCCTCAGTCATACTTGACTTCAGCTCTGGTCAGCCAGTTGGCTGTAATTACCCTGCTATCACAGTATGATCCTACTATACCTGAATGACTAGAGTCTCTCATTTAAATACTTCAACACAGCAGGCAAGAGGAAACCAAGCATAGTTCAAGAGGGCAGGCCTGCCTGGAGGCTGTAGAAAATAGAAAAGGCTCTCAGTCAGTGGAAGTGTGTGCCCAGTCATTAGGCTGGATGTAGATTCAGACAAACAGTGGAGAATAGCACATTGTGTGTGGTTATGGGTGTATCTATGCATACATACACACTCAGGAGATGCTAACCTTTAGTCATACAACCCTTTTAAAACAGTTACTAAGTCTCTCCCCCTTCTATGGGGTATACCCCTGGAAATTCAAGTAGTTTATATCTGGCTAAGCAGGTTAGACTAGATATAAAATTGAAATTCAGTAGTGATGGTGGGAGGTTTCAAAATCTTGGTTACAGACTGTAGGTCATGAAAACCCAGTGTCACATTAACAGCATTGGGCTAGAATCCTGAGAAATCTAGGTTCCTATTCTAACTCTGTGACCTCAGACAATTCAAATCATATTTGTGAATCTATTTCCTTTAAATGAAGACACTGGACTAGATTCTTTTAAGACCTCTTTCAGCTTCTCAAATCCTTTTTTCTTGCCCAAGGCCTATATGACCTACTTAAAAAAAAAAATCATCTGCCTCCAGAATACCCCCTCATCAGAATATCATTTCCAGAAGAGGAGGGTGTCTGACTCGTTTCCCTTACCTTTATCCCTTCCCGGGAATAACACTGTGCAAAAAGCAATCTAAAATTCTGAATCTAAGACACTGTCAGTTGAAAGGCACTACTATTTTATTGACTAAGAAAGAAAACTGCTTCCAGTGAATCGTAAAATGCCATCGATTAAAGGATACATTGCCATATTAGATATATTACAATGCGGGGAAAAAATGCACCTTAGAATTGGTGAAAGTTTTTCATTTACTCCTGTTCTTGAATTCTCCTTTCCACCTTTGAAACATACTTAAAACAAAAAATGTCTAACTCTTATGGGTCTGTTCACCTCCCTCAGAAATATTTTCACTGTTTGTTTTTTTTTTAATAGTAAAGGTCCCTCATGCCCAGTATAGTGACAGTGCGGATTTGTGTTGGCCTTGTCCTGTGGCCTGTGGGTGTCTCCTGATTCTGGCTAGTTTTTTGGCAAATTCCTGGGAGCCCCTGCAGGATGGGCATCATGGGAATACAGATCTCACACCAGCATGTGCCTAATTTTCCAACAGGCAATCCTTTTTCCACCTACAGCCTTGGGTGGATACCAGGGTTCTTATAATTTCCTGGACTGGTGGGCCGGGTGATGGCATCTGTGCCTCCCTATATAGCTAGGCCAGGCTCCTGGGTCACCAGCTTGACTTAGCACCCACTTCCTGCTCCCTTCCCACCATGAGCCCAATGAATGATTTCAGAGTCTTTTAAACCGCAGCCAGATTTGGCAAATGATTTAGGAGAGCAGTAAGTCCTTCCAAGCTCTATCTTTTTTATATCACACCACTCCCGGCCACAAGTTATTATGCCCATAAAATTCAAGTGGACATTTTTGACTCTTTTTCAGAATTATCAAATGTACTTTCCTTCTCTTATATCTTTTTTTTTTTCCTCTGGGTGTCATAGAGGATCAAAATACCCGTTATGAGTCACAGTTCTTCCTGAGGTGTTTGAGGCTTTAATTTTTAAGGTTAGTATACTGGAAAGGAAGTAATCATTCACTTAAGAAAAATTTGTTAAGCATCAATCATGTAAAAACCATGCTAACAATGATTTACTGTGTAACACAAGAACAATATCTGATATCTTGTAATAACCTATAATGGAAAATAATCAGAAAAAAATATATATATATAACGAATCGCTTTGCTATACACCTGAAACTAACACAATGTAAATCAGCTATATTCAATTTAAAAAGTCATGCGAGATGCAGGAGAAGTAACAAGATATGTTCCTTGACCTTGAGTAGGTAAGAGTTTAGTGAGAGTTTTATTTGAAAAAAAAAATTGCTTATTTAAATGTTCCCATTTTCATTTAGCTTCCTTCCTCTCTAGAAGTGCTTATATTTTACCCAAGATTATGGAGGAGGCCTGACCCCTTGGTGGTAAGTTGGCTTCACGGATTTTCCTTTTGTCTTTCACACAGCTGAGCAAGAGGAAGAAGCTCACCCTGAATACAAATATGGAAATGAACTTTCTGCAGACGACTTGGGTCACAAGGAAGCTATTGCCAATAGTGTTAAGAAGGTCAGAGTCTTGGTTCCCTTTCCTTTCATGACTTGCAAGGGGTAGCAGCTGTTAGTTATAGCATTTCAGAAATGTGAGAGCCACAAGAGAATAAGTAGGCTGTAATTCCCCTTCTCAATTGGGTGGCCACAATCAATACCCGAACTCGAGGCATGCACAATACTAAGTTAGAAAGGACATTTAAGTGACTCATTAGTCATGCCCAGTGTTGACCCCTACCTCTTCGGCCCATGTCCTTCAGATGTTTTTATTTATTGCATTATTATAGGTGATCAGGGAGAAAACAGCAGCACCCCAGCAGCAAAGGTTAACCTATTCAAATCATCAGGAAAATGACCCTGATCACCCCAGCAAGCCCTCATTAGAAAACCAGTCCTACTCGTTGATATCTCGTCTCCCTCTTAATGTAGAATAAGCCTAAAAATATTTCCATCCATCCAACCATTCAGCCAAAAAAATAGTAACTGTGTACCCACTATGTGCCAGGCACTTTCTAGGCCATAACAACCCAGAAGGGTCAAAACACACTTGGCTTCTGCCCTCATGGAGCTGATAGGCTGATGGGAGTTTATTGGAAGGGGGTGGGAAACAGACAACAAACAAGTAAACAGTCATTTATATGATTACAATTTGTGATAGGTGCTATTACAAAACTAAGAGTGAGTGCTCAGATGGAAAAAAAAGAGGCGGAGAGAATAAAACAAGGAAATGAGAACCCAAAGGGTAAAGAGGAACTGGCCATGCACAGGAGTAGAGGTGTTGCTTTGCCCAGAGAGGGACCACAACAGTAGCAACAACAAAGGCAGGGTGAACAGAGTGGGTTGAGTGAGAGGTGGAGTGAAATAAGATGAGATTAGACAGGCAGGTGGGAACTGGAGGATGAAGGATGTGACGGGGGGCATGGTGAGAAACTCAAATGTTAATTTAAGTGAAATGTGAAGCTACTGAAAAAGTTTAAAGAAACGGGGCAGTGTAGCCTCACATAATTACCTTTGTGTGTGGGGTAGTGATGTGTGTGTGTGTGTGTGTGTGTGTGTGTGTGTGTGTGTGTGTGTGTGTGCACGCACTGAGAACATTTGAGATCTGCTCTCTTAGCACCTTTTGAGTATACAATACAGTCTTCCTAACTGTAGTCACCATGCTGTACGTGAGAGCCCCGGAACTTATTCCTTTTATAACTGGAAGTTTGTACCCTTTGATCAACATCTCATTTCCCCCACCTGCTATCCCCTGGCAAAGTGATTGATTTTTTTAATACTACTGAGTGATTGAGTAAGAAGATGCAAGAGTCATTGGCCTAGGAGTTATTGGCGACCTTGGAAAAAGGAGTCTCAGTGCGGAGGTTGGGACCCCTGTAGCAGATAGATGTGAGTGAGGAGACACTACACTTTTGGGCAGTTTTGCTATAAAGGGGAGCTGGTGGCTAAAGGGAACCTGAGGAGTCCAGGGAGTATTATTTTTAGGATGAATGAATCTGGAGTGATAAATGAATTCCTGGACGTGGGTGGGATTATGGTGATGTGAGGGTGTGGTCTTTGATGGGAGCAGCGATACTTGATCATTAAGACAGAGGATGAAGATGCGGGTAGGTGTATGCCTTGGGTGCTAAGAAAATGGAAGCAAATTTGTCTGCCGAACAAAGCCAAGGGAATACTGCCATTACCCCTACCTTCTCCAATATAGAGAATTGCAGCTACTTTCAGACTAATAGATGCCTACTAAGACTCAGTGCTTACCTTTATGCTGCCTTTATCAACACAAGACATGAGTGTTGAATAGCTGAAGAGTGACCCTTTACATACCAGAGGAGGTGACCACATCGATTATTTCCCAAGCCCCATCACTAAATCATGTACTAAATTACCATAAGGAAGCATCAAAATAGGCAAAGACTATCAACAAAGAAGGGAGATAAGCATTAAGATGAGCTTTTATGGTGTGAAAGAGAGCTATGCCATGATATCTTCTCAGTTCTCACTTTATCTCTGCCTTTATGTTACCAGTAATTTCCCATCTTAACAAATAAATCGAATAACAAGTGTACATGAATTTATTTAAATATCTACATATGTATGGCTAGTAAATTTGGAAGTTTGCCCTTTAGAGAGGTAAATTATTTTTATCTTTCTCTAATTTAGGCTTCAGATGACCTTGAACATGAAAACAACAAAAAGGTAACAAAATAATTTCATTGTACATTTTGTTTTCATTATAAGACACAATACGTGGGCCTCTAATATTGAGCATTTTGTACTAAGTGTTGTTACTCTATCTTCCCCCACCCACTGCCCCATGAAATATCAGACTGTTTATAGGTATTATAGGTATAATATTTACATGCTCAATGCATCTACATATGAGTCTTCAAAAGAAAGAATTAATCACAGTGATGAAATGATTATATCCTGATAAAATCACAAAACAGAGCACAGGCAAATAAGATGATTTTCCTAAAAATAAGTGTTTAGTGCAATTAGGCAATTTCGTAGTTGGAATTTGAGATTTCATTCCTAGAATAAGAGTACATAATCATCAACACACTGAATTTTAAAATAAAAATGACCTATAGGTCAACAAATTCATATTATAGTAAAATGAGAAGGGGATCTTGTTCTGACTATATTGACATTCTGAAAAATTGTCAGTTCACGTTGTACACATTCTAGGAGTTTTATCTAACATTATTCGGTGTTGATTTTATTGTAAGGAAAGTAAAGTTACATTTTTAGTTTCTTTTATCCTCTTCACGGCTCATGATATCAAAGTGGTCTTTTTTAGTAAATGTATGTGGTTTATTATAGTAGTGAGATGCAAAAATTTACCTTGTCATTTGATTCCCACACTTCAGAGCTTCAGAAAATACTATCTTGTTGTATATGGGGTCTTATCTTATTTGGAGTAAAACCCTATCTTCTTACTGTCTAAATATTGTTTGGAATAATTCTGGTTAATTCTGATCCCAGTCTTCGCCCAAGATATTTGTGAAATTCTCTCCTACTAGAAATTCGTAAGGTATTGGGGTCAAAAAAGGACAGGTTGACCTGTGATCACTGATATTTATTAGCTAAGTAGCTGTGACCAAGTTATTTTAATCTTTAAGGACTCAGTCTTCTCATGTGGTCAGTGGGTCAGACTCTAATCCTTGCTACACATGATGACTGACAGGAACGAGATTGTCATGCAGGGACTCAGGCCAGTACCTAGCTTATGGTACAGTGTTACTTATCATTAAACACACAAGAAAGGAATTAGACATGCCTCTGCCCTTATTTGGGGAGTCAGGACATATGAAAAATTTATTTTTAAAAAATCCCAAGTTACATTATTTGATTATTTATCTCAGACTTTTACTGGTGCAATCAGTTTGATGATCTAGAATGTTAAGTTATCAGATAAACAAATGGCCTATTTTTTTAACCAATGAATTGATTCATGTGAGTCAGCAGTTCATTCCTCACTATCAATCTCAACTAAATGTAGATCACTTTTGAAGGCGTTATTTTTGTTGTTGATTTTGTTGCTTTTGTTCTGATTTACTATGAAACGAACTACAATAAGTTGTTTCTCTTTGCCTCTATGCAAAACAATGCAGTAATAGGTCGTGTATAGTGGGTTCTCACATTAGTTTAAGAATAAGCATTTTTTTTTAATACCGTAAACCATTTATGTATGTGGCTTGGTTTCCGAAGCAGTGTTAGACAAAGTGTGGTTCCCCAGACCACCCATATCATTAGCACTTGGGAACTAGTTAGAAATGCCAATTATTGGGCCTCACCCCAGACTCACTTTATCAGAAACTCTGAGAGTGGGTCCCCGGAATCTGTGATTTAACAAGCCTAGATTTACACTAAAATTGAAGGACCACCGTTTTTGACGTTATGCCACAATTTGTGAAATCATGAATGATAATACCTGCTATACATATTTCATAGCATTGCTATGAACTTCAGTATAGTTTCCAGAATAAAGTCCTTTGAAAATCTAAAAAATGTCCCCCAAATGTAAGGTAAACTTCATATTTTACTATTATCTCCATTTGCATTATTTGGAGCTACAGTGGACATTCACTTTTAAAGTTATCCTTTAGTTAGGATAACTGAGAAGAAAGAAGTCTTTATCTTTCGATCTGTGTGTGTGCAAATTATCGCTAGTGAGGCAGTCTGAAGCGTAAATCTGAGAGTCCTGCTGAAGTCACTGACGTGCATGTTCCCTTTGTTGTGCTCGTAGGGCCTGGTAACTATAGAAGATGAGCAGGCGTGGATGGCATCTTATAAATATGTAGGCGCCACCACTAATATCCATCCGTATTTGTCCACAATGATCAACTATGCACAGCCCGTAAAGTTTCAAGGTTTCCATGTGGCTGAAGGTAACACCGAAGGCTAAATGCTATTGCCTTTTTTGTCTGCTTTTCTTACGTTATGCTGTGAGCTGTGATCTGACTTGCTGCCATTTTCTTTTCTGGGCACGTGGACTGTTCCATCTCACCTTATTTTCATTGCGTAGACCACGTAGTGACACGTCCTTGGCATGTGGGGGCCTTGTGTTGTCGTTCCCGACATCGTCCACAAGGTGGCTCTGACAGACTATGGATTTGGTAGCAATCCAAGAGGTTAGCCTCTTGCATTAGATATACTTTTTTATAAGACTGCTTTCTGTCGAAAGCTGGTCTCCAAAAACGTATCAAGTATTTTCAGACTTTTCATAATTATTTCTGGACTGGAGAAGCTATCATCCTCATTGGAAATACATATTTCAGGGGTGGCTATGAATGGCAATTGGTATACACATAATTGGTTTAATGACTCCAAACTTAATTCATCACACTTTTCTTAAGTCAGGCATCTCCAGCCACAGGATGCTAATGAAATTAGGAGCTACTGATATAGTAAGGAAGCATCTGCCTCCAAGGCCTCATGATTCAGGGTGTAATTATATTTATCGCTTGCCTTTCTGTGAGGGTTTGATGGCAGGGTTTCTAAGTGCATCTTTGCTTTCCTTTACAGAACGCAATATTCATTATAACATGTCTTCTTTTAATGAGTCAGTTGGTCTGGGCTACTTGAAGACACATGCGATTGAATTTGTGAAGTATCCTTATGTATTAAGTGGAATAAGTGGTTGGTGAACTTTGGGTTTGGCAGGAATCTCTAAAATAGAAAAATGGCTAATATATTATTGTGGTTGTAGAACTAATAAAATAATGTATGTGAAAGACCACAGCAGCCGGGAAAACCTGCCCAAATGTGGATTGTTTTTATAATCCACACGGTGAACTGTGGTTTTTCTCTTAAGCAGCCTTTATACATGTGAAATTTGTTCTCTGTTGTCATATGTGTGTCATTTTTGGTCTAGATCTTCATTGTTTTAGCTCTTTGGCACTGCTGGAATACTCTTTTTGCCATTTTCCTTAATATGTTACACAGTTATAACAAACGGCAAATGAGTCGCATTTACCCCAAGGGAGGCCGAGTCGATTCCAGTAATTACATGCCTCAGATTTTCTGGAACGCTGGCTGCCAGATGGTTTCGCTGAACTATCAAACCCCAGGTAGGAACTGATGTCCAGTGACCTCGAATTCCACGAGAATGCTTTGACAGGACGGTGCCAACAGTTGCCATCAGTTGGTTGTGGGCATTTTTTTCATGGAAGCAGACATATGGCAACACAATGTGTTGTTGGATTTATAGAATGGTGAGAAATTAAAAATGCAAACTAGAGCAATAAAACAATGGTAGAAGACAATAGATTTTGATTTCAATTGAATATCCTTTTGGAAATGCCATGACTAATCTGCTAAACCTTGTCCCTTTTGCCAAAATATGTCTAATTTTTCTTCTTTTTGGATCAAACTTACCTTCTCGTCCAGAGGCAGAATGAAGTGAGAAGTATTTGAGCATCTTTGTACAGTAACTATGACTCATTTCTCCTTGGGAAAGTACCCTTCCCACTGTTAACATTCAGCAGGAGATCAGCAAAATAGTGGCATCTCACCATAAGAGTGCAGAATATTATGGAGTAGATTCTGCTAAAATCGTGTTTAAGGAGTTCTATACCCTTAGAGGTACTAATATATAACTTGTTCCTCCAAAGTGTATTCTGAGGCAAGTTTCCAGTATATAATCTTTTTTTTTTTTTCCCTGCAAGGAGAGCAGTCAATTTTTGTGAATGCATAAACAAAATTTGTCAAGTTTTCAAAGTTTGCTTAAGGGCCTAGGATTGCAATTAAAAATAGAAAAATAATAGGCTCTAGTTACTCACCTAAAACAGGTGAGAAATATGCCGCAAAACCTATTCACTTTCTGTGGTTAATGCCACAGCATGGTCCTTAATATTGGTTAAGAAAAATACCAAAACACCTTTCTTGTTCTGTTCTTTGCTCTATGATGGTACCTCCCATGTTTCCCCATTTGGGGGGCATTTTCTTTTCAAGTCCATCCACCATATTTTGTGGATCTCAATCCATCTTGCTCCCTACGATCTGTACTGATCCAAAGGTCCTATGACTTGCATTCCCTTGGCATGAATGCGACCTGACTGTGTTTCCCACCCCTTGGTGATGCTGCCTCAGTGATCAGGAACTGGGTTCAGATTTCTGCTCAGCATCCCTATCAGTGCTCACTCTGCTAAACTGTGACCAGGTACCAGCACAGCCCTGGAGTGTTTCTAACAGAGACAAAGTACGATTAAAAGGCACTGCTGATTTTACTTACTTAAAAAGAGGTCAAGTTTTATTATTTGTTGTCAGTGACTCTGTTATATGGATTAAATGATCCAAAGGCAGCTTATGATCTAGGTCAGCTTATGTTGTATTCTATAACGCTAGGTTTAATCACTGCACTTTTAGAAGAAAAAAAAAATCCATCAGCTGCCCATTTCTTTTGCTGATGAAAAGAAAGAACATTGCGTTTGCCTGCAAGAGAAAAACCATAAGCCATGCCCTGCCACTAGACCCCACTAGAAGAATTCTCCTGAAGTCACCTTAAGTCAATTTTTACATACTTACCTAGTTTATTTTTTATTTTAATCGAGTTTTATATTCACATGACCCTACTGGGTATGTCCGGTGTACCCTTCCTCTGGGATGGTAAGGCACATCTCCTCTAACTATATATCAGCTTGGACATCTGTACTCTCAACACTAACTCAACAATCATATGAAGCATATATTGAATCCAAATTTTAAAGCATTGCCAACATGATCTCTATGAACACAGATTTTTTTGTTTAGTTTAAACACAAGGTCATTTCAACATGGAAGAGAGAGTTGTATGCCTTAAACAGACCCTTTAACCTTGTGGTGTTAAAAAAAGACCTTTCAGCCAGGGGTCAGTATCTGATTTCCGTTGTTTGAAATCACGCCATCAAGATCTTCTTTGTCCGAGGAGACGAGATGCTAAATTATTTTTGTCTCTTAACAGATTTAGCGATGCAATTGAATCAGGGAAAATTTGAGTATAATGGATCGTGCGGGTAAGTAATGTGATTTAAACTGTAGTCACTGTGTTCCACACTCCATACTACAGCTGTAATGAAACCGTGTCATTTTTAATTAGGAGCTGCTGAATTTAAGCTGGGTTTGAGGGATGGGATAGAAACAAATGAAATCCCCAGGTAAATTACATCTGCAACGTACATTCTTCACGGGACCCCTGTTTAACTAAGCAGATTAAAAAAAAAAAATAACGACTAGTTAAGGAGTTTATTATACACACTCTAGAGTTTAGTGCTCTCACTTTAAATTCAGTAGCCGAGGTTTTTATAGCTAGGACAGATAATGAATCTGCTCATTTGGACATCAGCAGTAGACAAAGACATTAAATATGTGTATTTTACATATGACCTAGAGAGGAATGAAGTTGATTTAATATATAATGAAGTCCTAGGTGTCAAGTGGAATTTATTTCAGCTAGGAAGAAGGTTTGTCCTCCTTTGATAGACATGTTTTGTATGTCTTGTAAATAGCAGTTACCAAAAAATAACACTATAAATGTTGTTCCAGTTACTTAAATAGAGCTCGCTAAAATCTGCAAACCAAGTAGTGAAATAGGAAATGTTCATTTCATTGAAACACTGAAAGGTTAAATGAAAATATGAAGTTAACATTCTATACATTTGAAAAAAAACTGTGTGACCATTTTTTTTCTCCATGCAAATGTCCCCAAGCAGCACTGCAGGTAAATAATGACGAACCACTGCCCAGAGACCTCTAGACTAATTCAATAGAGTACTGTCTCATCCTACCATGCTACTGTCAGGATGTTCCTGGCCTCCCTGGTTGGATATTTAATTTCCATCACTAAAAACAGTCAAGATAAAATTTTCAACACGTATGGTTTCAAAATGCCCACTCCCACCTCTTCCTGCCTGCCAGTTCACCTACACCCACGGGTGACAACCCTGTTACCCAAATCAGGATATAGCAGCTTACAGGATATTTGCCTCTACTGTGTATTTTGAAAGAAATAAAAACTGTACACCTTAAACTAATACAGTGTTATATTTCAATTATATCTCAATAAAACAGGGGGAAAAAGAAAATTACGGGTCAGAAGAAAACAGCTAAATACACATTTCAGAGGTTTTTTTGTTTTGTTTTGTTTTGTTTTGTTTTTTAAGCTACTTTGTTATTTAGCGCAAAGCATTCAGGAACCAGGAGATTGTGTAGGTAAATTGATGGGTGGACCCCCAGTGGAAGCTTAGGCAATGACACTCCAGGGGCAGCTGTGGCGCAGGGGGTAAAAGCCCTTGGCTCCAGCCTGACCCGGGTTTGAGCCCTGGGTGCGCCACATGCTGTTGTTGCCCTGGGCAGGTGTGTTAGACCCTAAACCTCAATTTCCTGCTGATAAAATGAAGCTGGTAACGCCTGCCACCCTGGGTTTGCTGTGACAGCTCAGAGGGTTTGGACTGAGTCTATGTGAAGTACTTCATGAACGGCAGATTTCTGTGAAAAAGTGAGGTTGCAAAAAAGCTTAAGCCCGTATGACCGATCACAGGCAGGAATCACACAAGATAAAATGAGTGGTCTGCTCACAACAGGCCTGTAAGGAGCCCAAGAGACAGCCCTCATGGTTCACACCTGGCTGTGCTCACTCCCTGAACCTTCCTGTGGCTCACGGATGCCAAAGGAGCTTTTCCTTTCACCTCAGCCGTTTGATGGCTTCTCCTGCCCTGACACAGGGAGGGGAGTTGTTTCCACGTCAAAGGGTTCCCACTGTTACTGAGCCAAACTTGGGTCTGCTCACGCACACGCAGTAAAGTCAGTCTACTGACACCACGTTGTGGTGAAGGAAAGTGCAGCGTTTATTGTAAGGCCCTATACAGGAAGAACGGGTGGCTAGTGCTCTAAAACTCCTGAACTCCCTGAAGGGTTTCAGCAAAGCATTTTTAAAAGCCAGATGATGGGCAGGGGGAGGGTGTCACAGGGCACACACAATTGGGCTTGTGCACAGTTCTCTGATTGGTTGATGGTGAGGTAACAGGGCAGTGTCACAGGGGTTCACATTATCAATCCTTAGGCTCCAGTAGGTCTGGGGGCCACGTGCAAGTAATTAATTTCTTCCATTTGGTGGTGGAATGGCATCTGAAAAACTCAGGAAATATGCATCAGATACTGTTATCTAGGTACTTCAGAGAGGAGCTAAGGCAGAGGATGTAGCGAAGAAGTCTGTCCCAGGAAGGCCCTATAGGGTCCTGCTCTGTTACACCAACAGGAGTTCTACGCCTTCACTATGTTTCTTTTCAGGAGTTTCCGATTTGCCATAGTTCACTTGCTCAGTGTCTCACCTTCCACACCATTGTGTATTTTAAAATATGTTCATGAGCAAGGATGATGCTACATTAGCCTGAATTCTGTGCTCATGTGTTTGAGGTGATGTGACCAAAAGCTGAAGTCCCATCAGGGGGACTAAAAAATATGATTGTTCCTTGGGGCAGCCTGACTACAAGAGATGTTAACAATATTGTTCAGTCTCATGTCCCCCTGCCCCTTCCCTTTTCCCCACACCCAGCCTGGAGGAAGAGGTTGTCACCAACAGGGCAGAGAGAGGCAATCTTTCTCACGAGTGTGCTGTGCCCCTGAGGAGTCATAGCTGGTGGAGATGGGCCAGCCACTGAGCAAGGGCATCTGAGGCACCCGATGGCTCTCACTGCACTACCCTTGTCATTCTTCTGCCCACCTGCAGGGACTTTTAAAAAATCCTTGTGGATTGAGTTACTTGTAGTGAGGTAGATGGACCTAGAGTCTGTCATACAGAGTGAAGTAAGTCATAAAGAGAAAAACAAATACTGTATGCTAACACCTATATATGGCATCTAAAAAAAAAAAATGGTCATGAAGGACCTAGGGGCAAGATGGGAATAGATACACAGATGTAGAGAATGGACTTGAGGACACAGGGAGGGGGAAGGGTAAGCTGGGGCAAAGTGAGAAAGTGGCATGGACATACATACACTACCAAATGTAAAATAGATAGCTAGTGGGAAGCAGCTGCATAGCACAGGGAAATCAGCTGGGTGCTTTGTGACCACCTAGAGGGGTGGGATCGGGAGGGTGGGAGGGAGATGCAAGAGGGAAGAGATATGGGGATATATGTTTATGTATAGTTGATTCACTTTGTTAAACAGCAGAAACTAACATACCATTGTAAAGCAATTATACTCCAATAATGATGTTAAAAAATATAAATAAATAAAAAATCCTTGTGGGCTGTGTCTGAGGGCTGTGTTTCTGTACAGAGACATTCTGTGCCTTTTAGGCCTGCAGTGGCACAAACCCCACCCCCATAAAGCCAGGGCTCCAGCTCCTGCTTCCGCATCGATGCCCAGGGTCCCTGGACCTACACAGCCTCCAGGTCTGTGAGTGACAGTCTCTGCCACCTTAGGCCCGAAATTGACACTCGTTCAAGACAAGCTGGCTAAGTGTCACCCCCAAGCCAGGGATCCTATCAGACTTCTGTAGCCAAATCCAGCCTCTGTACCCTGACACCAAATTAAATCTCGAGATGGAGTTTTGGTTGAAGTAGAAAAGAGCAGCTTTATTGCTTTGCCAGGCAAAGAGGACCACATTGGTCTAATGACCTCAAAATTGTGTGTCCTAACCCGGAGGGGGTAGTGAGGAGTTTTATAGAAATGGTTCAAAGAGGGTGTGATCAGCTCATGGATATTCTTCTGATTGGTTGGTGGTGAGGTAATTGGGAGTCAGCATCATCAACCTCTTGGTTCCAACGAGTCTGGGGTCTGGTACTTGTGGGCAGCATACAGTTAACTTCTCCCACCTGGTGGGGGTTCAGTAACTGCAAAACAGCTCAAAGATATTGTTTTGTGTATCCCTTGAGGGAGGACCAGGACCTTGCCCCAAGGCTGCACTATTGTTTCTTGACTGTTCTTCCTTTGTCTCCGCATTTCCTCCCTTCCCTGATTAGCAACTGTTTGAACCTGCTCATTGGAACTCAGGGAAGGTGGTGGAGGCTGAATGAAGCCTATTTCCTACAAACAAAAAATGGGGGGACACAGACAGGCTTTTGTGTCCAGGAGCCCCACAGGGTCCTGCTCGGTATCACTTCTACACAGTCTCTTTTGTTTTTTAAGTATATAAATGAACACATTACACTGCAAGCTGCCAACTTTGGAGAATCGGACTTGGATTTCTTGCCATTTCCTCCTGACATTTTTTTATTTTGGATCACGCTTTCACAGATTAGTTTTCTTCTAAGCAGGTCTGAGAGCAGCAGGGAATGTGGAAGAATCCTTTTGGTACTGAAACATCATCAATATGACATTTCTCTGTTTTTGGTGAGAAGGGGCTCCTGACCCTTCAGAAATGACTGAGGGGCACCACAGGGAGTCCTGAATCTCTACAGCCACTGCCCTAGGAGATTCTGGACTGGATGTATGACTACAGTCCTTTATGGACCCCGAGTCCCACCTTTCGCAGAAGGCAGATTCCCTCATTTCACACAGCTGGAATCCGAATGCTGCCTCCATGTGAAAGCTAGAGCCATGATCCATGACCTCGCCTCGCAGCTAATGTCTGATGCTTGGCCAGGCAAAGCTAGTAGGCTTCCCTTGGAGAAGTGTGTGTAGAATTGTATTCACTCATCTACTTCCCATCCTAAGTCTTGAGTTTTTGCTGTATCATCATATTTTCCAATGGTTAACAGTTGCCACAATAAAAGGTCCAAATCAAAGCTCTATAAACATAGAAAACAATATCTTCTATGCAGAGATCTTGTATTGATATATTGGAGACAGGTGAATGTTCAATGTCATCTTTAATATTTTAACTATTTTATAAACTCTCTATATCCTTTATTTAAAAGTCAGTGTTGTCCTCGGGTTTTTTATTGATTATTATATCCAAGTGGAATGTGGGCTTTTTAACACTTTTTTGTTCAGACTTTGAAGATAGCAGAGAATGGCAACTTTGTCAAAAACAAAAAAAACATGACTTTAAACTTTCCTTTAAGGAAAAATATTATGCCTTGGGATTCCTTTTTTGGTTGTATTTTAAAAGATAGTAATAAATTTGACATCATCGGGAGTTGAAGCTAGTAAAAGTTATGCTCCTAAGGAATATGAAAGATTTGATCCCAAATTGCGATTCTTTTACATCTAAAAGCAAACCTAGAGTTTTGGGGAAAGTGCTTTTATTTTCCTTTATATACTAATCACATTGATGTAGAATTTTCTTATCTGTGGTTATAGTCATTCCTAACAAAAAAATATTTCTTTTAGAGAGATGAAGTTCTTTAACACGAGTTTCAGGAAAGTTATGGAATCTAGCCAAGGTGTGATTCTGTGACCATACCCAGTGGGGATAAGGGGCAGACAGTGCTGGAGATCAATTTTAAAACATTTTAGTCATACAAAAAAGAAAACTCATACCCTTTAGCTGTCACCTTCCGACATCCCCTGCCCCCATCCCAGCATTAAGCAACCACCAATCTACACACTGTCACTATATTTTTGCCTGTTCTGCACATTTCATGTAAATGGATTCATATAATATGTGACCTTTTAGGACTGTCTTGTTTCACTTAGCATAATGGTTTCAAGGTTCACCTATGTTGTAGTGTATATCAGTACTTTATTTCTTTTTATTGCTGAATAATTTTCCATTATATGGATATACCTCATATTGTATATCCATTCATCTTTTGATGGACATTTGGATTGTTTCTATCTTTTGGTTATTACAAATAATGCCACTATGAAAATTCAGGTACGAGTTTCTGTATGGACAGATGTTTTCACTTCTCTTGGGTGTATACCTAAGAGAATCGCTGGGTCATATGGTAACTCTATGTTTAACTGTTTGAGAAACTACAGACTGTTTTCCAAAGTGGCTGCATCATTTTACATTCCCACCAGCAATGTCGTATGAAGGCTCCAATTTCTCCATCTCCTCGTCCATAGTTACAATTATCTGACTTTTTTTTTTATTGTAGCCGACCTAGTGTGTGTGCAGTGGTATCTTATTATGGTACTGGTTTGCATTTCTCTGATGACTCATGATATTAAGCATCTTTTCAAGTGCTTGCCGGCCATTTGTATATCTTATTTGGAGAACTGTCTATTCAAATCATTTGCCCATTTTTTAACTGGGTTATTTGTTCTTCATATATTTTAGATACAAGCCTCTTATCAGGTAAATGATTTGCAAATATTTTTCTCATTCTATGACTAGTCTTTTCACTTTCTTGAGAGTGTTCTTTGAAGTGTAAAAGTCTTTATGATGAAGTGAAGTTTATGTATTGATATTTTTGCTCATTGCTTGTGCTTTTGATGTTATGTCTAATAATCCATTGTCAAATTCCAAGTCACAAAGATTTATCCCTAAGTCTTCTTCTAAGAATTTTATAGTTATAGCTTTTACTTTTAGGTCTTTGATCCATTTTGAGATAATTTTTGTTTATGATGTGAAAGAAGGGACTAATTTTATTCTTTTGCATGTGGCTATCCAGTTGTCCTAGCATCATTTGTTTAAAGACTGTTCTTTCCCTCACTGACTAGTCTTGGCATCCTTGTCAAAAATCAGTTGAACATAGATATGAATTTATTTTTGGACTCCCAATTCTATCTCACTGATTTATATATCTATCTTTTTGCCAGTACCAAGATGCTTAGGTTATTGTTGATTTGTAGAAAGTTTTAAAATTGAGAAGTATGAGACCTCCTACTTTGTTCTTCTTTATCAAGAATGTTTGGGGAATTCTTGGTCCTTGAGTTTCCAATTGAATTTTAGGATCAACTTGTCAATTTCTATAAAGAAGACAGCTGGGATTTTGGTAGGGATTGTATTGAATCTGTATATCAATTTGGGGACTAGCACCATCTTAACAATATTAAGCCTTCTGATCCATGAACACAAGATATCTTTCCATTTATTTAGTTCTTTTAAAATTTTCTTCAACAATTTTTTGTGGTTTTCCAAGTATATGTACTTATTTTGTTAAATATATTCCTAAGTATTTTATTATTTTAGGTTCTGTTAAAAATGGAATTGTTTACTTAATTTCATTTTTGGATTGTTCATTGCTTGGTGCATAGAAATACAATTGATTTTTATATATTGATTTTGTACCCTGTAAGCTTGCTGAACTCGTTTATTAGTTCGAATAGCTTTTTAGTGGATTCTTTAGGATTTTCTATATATAAGATCATATCATCTGAGAATAGAAATAGTATTAAATACTTCTTCTTTCCAGTCTGGATGCCTTTTTATTTCATTTTCTTACCTAATTAGCCTGGCTAGAATTGGAGAAATAATAACATCTTTATCTTCACCTACCTCTAACTGAAACTTTACATTCCCTTCGATTATGAAAATAGACAACAATCCATAGTAATGTTAATGATACCTCTGACTCTGACACTGATATAAATCACAGGTATCTCATTACTTTTGTTAGAGATCTCTCAAAATATTCTTATGATTATCGGCACTTTGAAACTATGTAGTTATCAAACTTGTCATTATATCCCATAATTTAATACATTAATTAAAACAATAAATAATATCACATATTTCCCATATTTTGATAACTATAGCTCATTTAGTTGGTTTTTCATTATTATTTTGTGTATGTAAGAGCATAAACAAGTTCCAGAGAAGATGGTCGTGTCAGGAAGTCATAGATGTCCCAGAGCCTGGAATCTAGAGAACATTTGCTCTTCCCTGCTCCTCATTAGGATTATCCACAGGGCAGGGATATTCTCTTCAGTCCTTGAGATCCTCTACCTAAAAGCCTAGCTCCTAAGTTAGAAATGGGGATAAATAAGTATTCAGTATCCTGAATAGTGGTTTTCTTAGCCTTTATAAAAATAACTAACAAAATAAACTCCTTCTGCACTTTTGTCCCATCAGGTACCTTCTCAAACCAGATTTCATGAGACGGCCTGATCGAACATTTGATCCCTTCTCTGAAACGCCTGTTGATGGGGTTATTGCAGCCACTTGCTCAGTGCAGGTAAGGTGCTTGCTTTTCACAGAATAGTATAAATGTGTATGCAGGTGGTCTTGGAAAAGTCTTAAGAAATTACAACTAAAATATTTAATGTTGGGACTTCCCTGGTGGTCCAGTGGTTAAGACTCCATCCCAATGCTTGGAACTAGATCCCACATGCCGCAACTAAGAACCGACGTGCCCACTAAGACCAGTGCGGCCAAATTAAAAAATAAATAAATAAATTTAATGTCAATTTGCAAGATCAGTGTGTGGCTCTCAACTTTGATTTTAAATTCTTTCTTTTTTTTCTTGAGAAACATGTTTTTCTACTAGTGACATTATTAGCTGCTTTTAATGAAAAACACCAGATCAAAAAGTATCCAGTAGAGGCTGTGGAGCAACGGGAACTCTTGGCCATTGATGGTGGGAATGCAAAATGATGAAACCATTTTGGAAAACAGTTTGGCAGTTTCTTACAAAACTCAACATACTCTTACTATATGACCCAGCAAGTTGTATTCCTTGTTATTTACCCAAATGAATTGAAAACTTATGTCCACACAAAAACTTAACAGGGATGTTTTTAGCAGCTTTATTCATAATTGACAAAATTTTGAAAGTAACCACGGTGCCATTTAGTAGGTGAATGGATAAATAATCAGTGGCATATCCAGACAGTGGAATAATATTTAGTTCTAAAAAGAAATGAGCTATTGAGTCATGAAAAGACATGGATGAAATTTAAATGTACATTACTAAGTGAAAGAAGCCAGTCTGAAAAAGTGACACACTGTATGATTCCAACTATATAACATTGCGGAAAAAGGCAAAACTATGGAGATGCTAAAAAAGATCACAAGTTGGGGGGGAGGGATTAGCAGGCAGAGTACAAGGGATTTTAGGGCAGTGAAACTATTCTGTATGATACTACAATGGTAGATACGTGTCATTATACATTTTTCCACATCCATAGAATGTACAACACCAAGAGTAAACCCTAAATGTATACTATGGACTTTGGGTGATAATGAAGTGTCAATGCAGGTTCACTGATTGTAACGAGTATACTACTGTGGTGCGAGATACACATAGTGGGGGAAGTGGTGGGTACGGGGACAGGGGTATATGAGAACTCTGTACTTTCTTCTCAACTTTGCTGTAAAGCAAAAACGGCTATAAAAACTAAAGCTTATTAATGAAAAGATACCTACTATATGATTCCACTTATACTAAATTCTAGAAAATGCAAACTAATGTATAGTAACAGAAAGCAAATCAGTTGTTTCCTCTAGACAGAGATGGAAGAAAGGATGAATTACAAAAGGGCACAAAGGAACTTTGGGAGTTGTTGAAAATATTTATTGTCTTAATTGTGGTGATAGTTTTACAGATGTACTCATGTGTAAAAACTGATCTCATTGTACACTTTAAACATGTACAGTTTATTTTATGTCAGTTATACCTCGAAAAACTGTTTCACGATTATTAGCTTTTAGATAACGTGAATAAACCTAATAAATGGCTATAGTCATTTGGAAAATAAATGAAAAATAGTCTCTCCATAGCTTTAAAATAGATAACATTTAATACTGGTCTTTACAAAAAATAACACTGTCCTGTATTAAGATTGTCAACATCAGTTTAGCATTGCTTTTCTTTCTGTGTGTCTCAAGACTTTTGAAAGAATTCAGTAAAAGTGTGGCGTGACAGAATTTCAGAGCTATGAAGTGACCTTAGGGCATATTTGAATCCATTGCTTCATTTCATAGGTGTGGGCACTTAGGTGAAGATGCTGTGGACAGTATTGTTTTGTAATAGATGATCCATGTATAGTTCCCTCTTTCTTTTCTAGGCAGTTCTCGGAGGCAGAACCTATGCCTAGAATAGTTTTTTGCATGCAGTGTTTGCTCAACCATGTTTTAGTTTAATAAGGAATGGATACATTATTTCCATAGCTAATTAAAATTTCTAAAGATGAACAGAGAATCTCTTCCTTCCAGATTATTCTTTGCTACTGATGATTACACTGACTTTACTTCTCTCTCATCCTATTTCTATAGGTCATATCAGGTCAGTTCTTATCAGATAAAAAAATTGGCACATATGTAGAAGTGGATATGTATGGGTTGCCCACCGACACTATCCGGAAGGAATTCCGAACACGCATGGTGATGAACAATGGACTCAATCCAGTTTACAATGAAGAATCATTTGTATTTCGGAAGGTAGGGTATTTTCAATGTGTCAGACTCACTCTGCTAAGTTGGGAACCATATTTTAGTGTAGAGACACTACATGATATAGGGACAGTTATTCAACCCTAAATGTGTTCTTCTAATGCATGAGTTCTGCAGCCATCATATGATTGTTGTTTCAGTTTTTCCCAGTCCTCCTCTTGGCTCTCCTTCCTCCTTGGAGGAGCCCACCTCCCACATGGCAGTGCCCAAGCCCCAGGTTAGCAGTCTACTCAGAGGGAGCCCTACAGGTGGACAGCCTCACATGTGGGAGAGCTCTTCCCTGCCCTTGTGGCAGCTGGTGACTTGCACTGTTCCTTTAGCCAAGAGGATAGGTAGGATGTTGCACCTAGACTGAGGCCAATAAATGTCCTTAAATGGGTCAGTTGGTATTGTCCTGTGCCTCCAGAAAGTGTGGTCCCCATTGCTACCCAAGGTCCTGTGGGTCGTGTGCTGTTTTTGTCTTTTTGTTTTTTATCTCCTTATTATACCTTGATCCTAAGACCAATCAGTCATTCTCTGTAATGATGCAGTTTTTAATCTTGTAACCATTTTTTTTTAATTTGTTTTATTTATTTATTTTTGGCTGCATTGGGTCTTCATTGCTACGTGCAGGCTTTCTCTAGTTGCAGCGAGTGGGGGCTACTCTTTGTTACGATGCACAGGCTTCTCATTGTGGTGGCTTCTCTTGTTGTGGAGCACGGACTCTAGGCATGTGGGCTTCAGTAGTTGTGGCTCACAGGCTCTAGAGCACAGGCTCTGTAGTTGTGGCGCACGGGCTTAGTTGCTCTACGGCATGTGGGATCTTCCTGGACCAGGGCTCGAACCCCTGTCCCCTGCATTGGCAGGTGGATTCTTAACCACTGAACCACTGGGGAGGCCCTTAATCTTGTAACCATTTTTTTTCCAGTTGCTTCTCTTTCATCAATGGAAGATGTATTGAAAAATCCATGCATTGGCAGTGCTATCACAAAAATGCCTGTTTCTTTCTCACTTATTCTGTTATCCAACCAAAATGCTTTCTTGCTTCTTCTTCAGGCACAGGTTTTCCAAGTGTTGCATGACATACGTATGTCATGCAACACAGATAATCAGCTTTTTATCTTAACAAAAATAGGGAGTATCAACCTCAGAATTGGCTAACTTGTTTACAGAAAGCATATTACAGAAGATCAATATAGTTCAATAAATCAAGCCATTTTGACATGTAGGCGCTCCCTGTTATGTGAATACCATTATCCGTGCAACACCCTCCCCCCATTTTCACTTTCTCTTCTACAATCAGAGTGTAGTGTGAATTGCATACACAGCTGTGATGTGTCTTTTTTTCTTCCTGTGCTTTTCAATTTGTTATAGCTGGATCTGTTGTCAGTATGGTCAGAGTTTTGGAACATAATGAATAATCCCTACACACATTTCTAGAAATTCAGAAAGCTGGCTTCAGGCATTGTTTTTGACGCATAGGGAAATATCAGAGTTGGTTTTTCATGCAGTATTACTGGCCCCAGAAACAAGACGCCAATTTTGCATCCTCCCCTGTTCTTTAGAAGTTACAATACGTTGCCTTTCATTGATACCAAGTGCTTTAACTTTAGTTTCCTTCTTGCTGGTATTGTTTTTGTTCATTGCGCTAATCTCACAAGGTAAGCCCCCATTCACCACGTGAGGAACAACATAGTGACTGAAGTTGGATGCATTTCATCTTGGTTTCTCCTGTTCATCTTCATGAAGTTGGAATTAAATTAAAACCTCTAGGCATAACTAAGCAGCCAGTTCATTGTCTAGCTTTAGACATAGTGCTCAAATCAGACGAGATATCTTAGCGGCTCATAGCCAATAAATAGGCATTCTTCCTTTTTATTTTTTTATTTTTTATTTTTTTTGTGGTACGTGGGCCTCTCACTGTTGTGGCCTCTCCCATTGCGGAGCACAGGCTCCGGACGCGCAGGCCCAGCGGCCATGGCTCACGGGTCTAGCCGCTCCACTGCATGTGGGATCTTCCCGGACCGGGGCACAAACCCGTGTCCCCTGCATTGGCAGGCGGACTCTCAACCACTGTGCCACCAGGGAAGCCCTAAATAGGCATTCTTGATTAAAAAACATAGGATTTTTTTTTTGTCATGTTGCTCTTTAATATCTGAATAGGGCTTCTGCTATCTGAGCTCAGATGTTATGGCCATGTATTAGGTTTGGGGATGGCAAGAGTAGATGTCTTGGGTATATGTTAATGTTGATTTTTGTTGGTGGTTTTTTGTTTTGTTCTGTTTTTGTTTGTTTTGTTTTATTTGTTGTGCTGCACAGCTTGCGGGATCTTAGTTCCCTGACCAGGGATCAAACCTGGGCCCTTGGCAGTGAGAGCACAGAGTGCAAACCACTGGACTGCCAGGGAATTCCCTATGTTAATGCTTCTAGCTGCCCCATCTTACTCTATTTAATATCCCAAAATGTGTTAAAAACTGAGGTGTGCAAGGAAAAGGGGAAATCTAAATTTATATATAGATTGTCTTTTATACATGAGGTGTTTCTTCAAAGATACTTTCCATATTCTTAAAAACAGAGTTTGATGTCAGAAGCAGCCCAGGTAGTAGACAGATCACAGGACTAGAAATCAGGAGCCCCAGTATCTAGGCCCAGCTGTCACTGGCCATCTCTGACATAAAGGAAAGTCACTTTATTTCTCAGGGTCTCCTTTTGCTCATCCATTACATGGGTGGGATGGGGAAAGATGCCAAGGGTTGGAGTAGTCATCTTTCACATCCATTCATTCCATCTAAAATTTTCAGGAAATGATTTCCAGGAAATGAATTCCAACCTGTTCCAATTGCCTTTCTCAATGGCTTGGGCATTGTAGCTTATACAGTATGCTTTAAGAATGCAAATTGACCATTGGCTTATTTTCACCATAAAGAAGCCTTTCAGAACATTATGAATATATTCCAGATTCCTAGAGTTGTAATTCTTGGGAGCTGCATTCCAAAAAGCAACAAAAAGTATCATTTCTTGTTTGCAGGTGATCCTCCCTGACCTGGCAGTCTTGAGACTTGCAGTGTATGATGACAACAACAAACTGATTGGCCAGAGGATTCTGCCACTGGATGGCCTCCAAGCAGGCTATCGACACATTTCTCTTCGAAACGAGGGAAATAAACCTTTATCACTGCCAACAATTTTCTGCAATATTGTTCTTAAAACATATGTGCCTGATGGATTTGGAGGTTAGTTAAACTTTTAGAATATTGTGTGTGTGTGTGTGTGTGTGTGTGTGTGTGTATTTCCCCCTCAATTGCACAATTATAAGCTATTTCAACAATTGTTAAAAAGTCTTTTGCTGGCAATGCTGCCAACCCCTATAGTATTGAAGAAATCAGGGATAATTAGTAACCTCAGGTCTCCTAGTAAGAAATGAAAGGGCAAGTCTAGATTATCTTTAAGGTTCTTTCTTATTTTAAAATACTGTAATTTTATGTTGTTTTTCAACTTTCACAAATACATTTGTGAAAAATATATTTACACCATCACTCAAAGTGGGGAAGGACATGAATGATGTAAAACCTTAGATATCTTGTCAACTGGTTTCACTAAAAAGATTTAAATTGAACTCAACTATCAACATGCCTGGATTTTTTTTTTTCCAAATCACAGGAGAGTTCATCCTCACACAAAATCCAGCCATCAGTCCATAAAAGACCACCTTTGGTTATACTAATCAATGGGAAGCATCAAAAGTTGGACCAAGTCATAGGATTTTGCTTAAACCCAAACATATTAATTTTCATAACCCCCACTGTGCCAAGAACATTAAAAGGAAACAAAGATCCTCTATATTTTCAGAGTCTGTTGAACCAGGAAACAGTACACAAAGTACATCAAATTAACAAGTGTTCAAGTCCTGACTCTCCACTGCTAGCTGAGTGACCATGAGACAGTGACATCACCTTTCAAACACCTCATTTCCTGGCCTGTAGAGTAAAGGTACCATTACTGTCTCCCTCATAGCAGCCTTATGAAATGTGTGCTCATCATTACAGTATATAACATAACAAGGCATACATGCACACACATGTATCTGGCTCTAGATGAAGATCTAGTTTCTGTGCTATACTGGAACACATCACAGTCTTGTTTGGGGAACTTTAGGTTATTTTGTTGTGTGTTTTTAACAATGCAGACTTCTCTGGAGGGCAGATTTTCTGCAACTAATGCTCAACATTAACAACTTGATTGCAGGTTCAAAAAGTAAAGTCAGCCACGAGGATTTTTCAGTTGAGAAATCAAGAGTAAAGATTCCTTCCCCCTTCCCTTTGTTTTTCGTGGAAAAGGAAGTCTATTAGAAACTGCAACACAGAGTAACAGATAATGAGCACATGGAAGAGTCTGGGACTGGGTGCTGTGGGGCTGGGTAAACGGGTCAGAAAAGAGCCAGGGAGATCTGCATGGGTGTTAAGAAGCATGTGATGGCCACAGGGCATCAGCAGATGGATAAAATCAGGTTCCACATACTTGCAGTTAGGAAGCAGGCAGTGCATAATACCTAATATGTTTTAAAGACAGTTGTATAAACAAATATGTTGGAAGACTTAAAAGGCTTTGCCTTTACATGTGTTCCTTTTCAAACGAAACTCTAATTTACTCCAGGGAAATGGGCTGTTTGAATAGAAAAGGATCTTCATGACCTTTTCTTCTTTTTTTCCTTAGATTCTTTATATATGTGTTAGCATACGGTATTTGTTTTTCTCTTTCTGACTTACTTCACTCTGTATGACAGGCTCTAGATCTATCCACCTCACTACAAATACTCAATTTTGTTTCTTTTTATGGCTGAGTAATATTCCATTGTATATATGTACCACATCTTCTTTATCCATTCATCCGATGATGGACACTTAGGTGGCTTCCATGTCCTGGCTACTGTAAATAGAGCTGCAATGAATATTTTGGTACGTGACTATTTTTGAATTATGGTTTTCTCAGGGTATGTGCCCAGTAATGCGATTGCTGTGTCATATGGTAGTTCTATTTTTAGTTTTTTAAGGAACCTCCATACTGTTCTCTATAGTGGCTGTATCAATTTACATTCCCACCAACAGTGCAAGAGTGTTCCCTTTTCTCCACACCCTCTCCAGCATTTATTGTTTCTAGATTTTTTGATGATGGCCATTCTGACTGGTGTGAGATGATATCTCATTGTAGTTTTGATTTGCATTTCTCTAATGATTGGTGATGTTGAGCATTCTTTCATGGGTTTGTTGGCAACCTGTATATCTTCTTTGGAGAAACATCTATTTAGGTCTTCTGCCCATTTTTGGATTGTGTTGTTTGTTTTTTGTTATTGAGCTGCATGAGCTGCTTGTAAATCTTGGAGATTAATCCTTTGTCAGTTGCTTCATTTGCAAATATTTTCTCCCATTCTGAGGGTTGTCTTTTGGTCTTGTTTATGGTTGCCTTTTCTGTGCAAAAGCTTTTAAGTTTCATTAGGTCCCATTTGTTTATTTTTGTTTCCATTTCTCTAGGAGGTGGTTATAAAAGGATCTTGCTGTGATTTATGTCATAGAGTGTTATGAAGAACCTAGGGGTAAGACAGGAATAAAGACACAGACCTACTAGAGAATGGACTTGAGGATATGGGGAGGGGGAAGAGTAAGCTGTGACAAAGTGAGACAGTGGCATGGACATATATACACTACCAAATGTAAAATAGATAGCTAGTGGGAAGCAGCCGCATAGCACAGGGTGATCAGCTTGGTGGTTTGTGACCGCCTAGAGGGGTGGGATAGGGAGAATAGGAGGGAGGGAGATGCAAGAGGGAAGAGATATGGGAACATATGTATATGTATAACTGATTCACTTTATTATAAAGCAGAAACTAACACACCATTGTAAAGCAATTATACTCCAATAAAGATGATTAAAAAAAAGAGAGAGCAATGAATAGAAAAGGAAAAGGTATAGTTTGTTGAGCTCCTACTTTGTGCCAAGCACATTACATAGAATCCAGAAATGTGAAACTGTTCAGAATGGATGTGAATATATGTAGGTGTATGCTGAAGAAATGTCTGTGTTTATCATGTGGCTTATTACTAGTGTCAATATTTATGTAAGTATTGATTCAAATCTCCAAAAATCATCTTGCAAGTGTTCTTTCCTAACAGTGTCATTGTAGTATTTCTATCAGAAGCATCAGAAATTTCTGTACTACATTATCCTTGATGGGATTCTGCAGTTGACATCTTAACCTCAGATGTGACATTCAAAGACTGTTTATTCAGAATTATCAGTCATTTCTTTTATATGTGAAGAAACCGAGGGCAGACATGATGAGGGTTTATTTAAGGGACTTACCTGAAAGTAACAAAATAAGAATATGGGAACTTTTTCCACATTTCTGATCTTCTTCATAGCCTCTTGATTTCCAAAATGCGTTTGTATTTCATCTGCTTAACTAACCACCCACATTCAGATCTGAACATTTATATACTGAGCCAGCACATTAGGAAGTCTACAGAGTCCCTGTTGCCTAGAACATTGATATTTGTTGATTCTATAGGAAAGAGTTCAAAATGAAATTCTACACCACTTCACTCCAGCATTTTCTGGGGAAAAAAGAAGGAAGTGGTCGATATACATCATCAGATTTTTATGTGGCTAAAGAGAGATAATATGAATTTATTCATTCATTCTGCAAATGTGTTTAGCAGGTTTTATTCTGTAAAAGGCAAAGTAGGTACAATATGTATCAGAAAGAGATTCTGACAACATAAAAAATTTTTAAAGGGTCATTCATAAATCCACTGCGCAGAGGGAACTCTGTTACTATATTGGTCCCTTTACTTCCAATCTCATTTCTTCTCTTTATTTTAATAAAATTGGATCTTACTATACATACTCAGTTGGATTAATATTTCAGAGACTTAATTTTTTTTCACATAATGGAGAGTATTTTCTCCATGTCATGAATTATTCTTATTGGCTAGATGAGATTCCATTTTATATATGCTGTAATTTATCATGTTATTGAAACATTGAAGTCATTTCTATTTTTCTTTCTTATAAACAATATTGCATCTAAGAACCCTAAATGTGAAGCTTTGGAAATATTCGTGATTGTTTCCTGAAGATGAATTCTTTGAAATGGATTTGTTGCATCAAAGTGTGTATACATATTTAAAGCTTTAGATACAGGTTGACAAATAACCCATCAGCAGTGTATGAGCTATAACTTTTGTTAGCATTTACTAGTTTAAAAAGTAAAAATGGTATACCATTCATGTATTCATTTAAGATATTTTTTTCTCAAAAGAATAGATATTTTCAACAATTATTTAGTACCTACTCTATGAATAGCCTGAGTAAGAGATATAAGGTTGAAAAAGTCATGTACACTTAACCTCAAGAATTTTCCAACCTTGTACTCATATACATTTTCGTAAGCAGGCATATATGTATACGTAGATAAGTGTAACCTGTTCTATAAATGCCCCAAGGGCAGTAACCAGATGGTATTTGGAGCATTGAACGAAGGAGTGATTAATCAGAGTAGGGAGGTTTCAGTAGCTGTCTGGGCCTTGAAAGATGAATAATACATCACAGCAGAGAGGTAGACTGGATTTCTCTCCAGATAGGGAAGCAGCCCAGGCCAAGGCCTTGATAAGGAAAGTGCTGGACTTACTGATTCATTCTGAAGAAGCTGAAATACAGTGTGTTTGGCGTTAAAACTGAAAAGATCTGGTTCCTGTTTGAGGATGTGTCCTCAAAACCTAGTGTTAGTCAGCAAGAACAGTGTGCTGCTCCTGTTGAACAGTTTGGGCACCTTCAGGAAAATATTCTCATTGTCAGGGCACTAAGTAATTTGGTAAATTATGTCGTCTCATCTTTTAGGTGGGTCAGTTTGTCTAAAATCACTCCATAATTTTAGATCCAGTTATAGAAGTAAGACCTCTTAGGCCTGACCAAGCTAAGTAAGTCCCAGCTTTTATAATCCACCAAATACTTACCCTAGGAATTATTTCTTTAATCAGATTGTTAAAGGCAAACAATTTTTAAAATTATACTCTAGTGGCATGCAGCATTATTTGTATAAAGAAGATTAGAAACAACCTAATCCATCGCTAGGGATTGGTTAAATACATTACAGCCATTCTATAGAATACTGCGTTAATAGCCATTAAAAATAATAACATGGACATATATACACTACCAAACATAAAATAGATAGCTAGTGGGAAGCAGCCGCATAGCACAGGGAGATCAGCTCGGTGCTTTGTGACCACCTAGAGGGGTGGGATAGGGAGGGTGGGAGGGAGGGAGACGCAAGCGGGAAGAGATATGGGAACATATGTATATGTATAACTGATTCACTTTGTTATAAAGCAGAAACTAACACACCATTGTAAAGCAATTATACTGCAATAAAGATGTAAAAAAAAAAACCAAAAACAGGTAAATTCTCAATGACAAATTAAACTTTGAATTTCTGTGCATTAAGAGAGTTAATAATAAATGTGTGATTTGCACTAAAAAAATAATAATAACTTGGCTCTCAGTATTTGAACATAGGAATATGACAGTGATATATTGCTGAGTGAAAAAATAAATTGCAAAACAATCTCATTATTATTTACAAAAAGCCCTATAACTCTCTGTTTATACATGTACATAAAATGCATAAAAAATTCTAGAAGGATACATACCCAACGTTAATAGTGTAACCACTATCTGAGAGTAGGGGTGAAGGTTTAGTGGAGCTTCCCCATTGCATTGGACAGCATCCAGGAACATCACAGAGAATTCACTGTCCATTATGGCAGGACTCCACTTATTACTTCTGGACTGTGGTAGTCAAAGTGGTATCTCGTCATTTCAAATCACGCATTTACAATTATGAGTCAGATTTAACTCATTTTGTATTTTTTTTTTTGTCACATATTCCTGTGCCTGCAAAATACTCTAGTGCCTTTGGTTTTGTTTTGTTTTGTTTTAAATTGGGTTGCTCCTCTTTTTCTTAAGTAATTGTTTAAATCAAATTTTAATTTACTCATAAGATCTCTTTCTATTAATTTCTAAAGTGGTCTCATATACATTTTAACGTCTAGATAAAGTTCTATGAATGTAAAGGTTGGAGATTCAAAGACTGTCTATTTTTCTTGGCCTGAAAGAATGCTATTTCACTGAGGCCACATAACAGGTACATAAGAACACTGACGGAGCCCCTTGGCTGTCTAACCTTGGATGACTTAGCATAACATTTTGTTTTAGTGTCCTCATTGCAACTCAGTGATAACAGTAGTACCCTCCTCATAAGTGAAGATCAAATGAGCTCTTGGAATAGTACCTGACCATAACAGCCCTCCATTAATTTTTTTTCATTTTATTTATTTCTAATAAGTTAAAGAAAACTCAATTGGTTCTATTTTCTTCTCCCTAACTTTACCCTTTAATTGACTGCAGTAAGTTATTTTGTCATAAGTAATTCATCATCCTAAGAAAAACCTCTTAATCCTGGGCTTGCTAAGAAGCTTCAGAATTCTAATGTTACTATGATTGTCTTTAAGCACCAGCAACTCTGTATTCTACATGATTTTTAAATGTATTTTAAATCTCAGTAATGTCAGGTGGGTGGTGTCATTTTATAGCAATAAGAAAAATGTTCTTAAATGGCTTTTCCAAGTTAAGGCAGCTCTTTAGGGAGGGCTTGGGCTTTTGCAGGAGCTTCTGGTCACTTATTTATTGGGCTTCTGTGCTCTGAGGTCACCATATGATGATGAATCTCTACTGATGAGGCAACTAGGTACTTCTGCAATTGCTCAAAATACTTCTACTTTCTTGCATGCGGTACTCTTTAGACGCCTTGAACTCTGAGCTGACCCATTTCCTCCTGAACAGGAGATAGGTCCAGAACCAGTGTTTTCCACCCTGACCCTCTTCCACTCCTATGAGTTCCCTGTTTTCATTCCTCACCCCCTCGGGAGACAGAGGCAGGGAATTCCACTTTTCCTTCTCGTTACTATAACAACTCCCAAGATATACAAAGAGATAAGCAAACAAAGATGATTCTGGAAGATTCTGAACTCTTCATAGATCTTTCTGTTCCTGAGCTGCCTAGATGTAAAGTATCTCTAGGCTTAAGAACAGAGATGAAGTCTCTCAGCTCTCGAAACTAAACTTGAACGTGAAAAAAAAAATGGTAACATTTAGAAGAAGAATGGCTAGGCATGAATCAAGCCTGAGTTTAATTTTTTGTAATATTAGTTTTCTACTGAACATAGAGTAAAACAGTCCTCTCGTTCACTTACGCACGCACACACACACACACACACACACACACACACACACAGTAGAAGTACTAGGTTGGGTGCTAAGGTGCATTTTCCTTTGTCAAATCCAGTGAGACTCAGTGTGCTGGATTGTCTTTGCTGCTTTTTCTGTAGTTGCAGGTACCACTGACAATGGCATTTACCTATCACAGCAACTTTGCCACTGTTAGCCACTGCTGTTGGTAATGGGAGACGGTTCCAAAGATGATGACAATTAAGTGAGTGTCAGTATTACTTTTTTCCCACTCACTGTTGCTTTGATGGTTTTTATCGTTTGTATTTCTTTTATCATTACTGAGTGGTAGTGAGGAGAACAAATAAGAGAGTCAAAGCTATGCTTCCAGAGTTCATGGATCACCAGTGTGATATTTGTGTCACTCCAAGCTGTATTTCATGAGCCTCTTGTCCCTTGTCCCTTGAGCAATGCTTATCACTGCTTCCACAGCTATAGATTATCTCTTCTACAACTAGGCTAATTTTATGTCAGCAAAGACGAAGTGGTTCTTTGTTTATTCGCCCAATTCCCCTTTCTGCCCCCCTTATGATTAAAGATACAGCATGGGGTGGGGGTGTTTCTTGTTCACTTGCCCGGTATCTTCACAGGGTTGCTTTCCAGCCTCTTTGCAAAGATAACTGACCATTTCTTACATCAGATGGTTCCAGAGGAGGGGCAACCTTTATTAATATGCCATTTGTAGGGTATGACCTCAGAATTTGCCAATACAATTTAAAGGTTTTCCATTTTGTCCTGTCCCTCGTGGATGCTAAAATGTCTCATTCTTTCTATCAAATATTTGTTGAAAAACCGATTCACATAGCAGTGATACCCATTTTTATGACCTCTTCTGAACTACAGAAAATATTAGTTAGAACACCAAGAAGAAAAGCTCTAGTGGGAAGGGGGCAGGATGGATTATGGTGAAATACATTGGGAGTTGCTAGGCTAAGTGAATTTATACATGTATTTATTTCATAGTTCCTTGAGATGCTCTGTGAATGTCTGAGAAGAGGGGAGATGTGAGGATTTCCCGATCTTATTCAACCACAAGATCTTCTGGCCTCTGAACCTTCTGTATCTTCTAGCATTCCTGGAAATGCAGTTTGGGAAATGATCAATCATTTGGTAGAAGCTAAAAGAGCTAATCCAAAATCATAGTTATAGAATTTGTTGATCTTTACTAGCATCACTTTAAAGCCAACAGGGAACGTGTATTTTTCTGCTGCCTTTACCTGTTGATGAGGTAGAAACAGTAGAGTGGGGAACGGAAGGGAACCTGGGCCAGGAGTGAGCACACGGAGGGAGGGGAGGGTGTCACAGGTGCCATGGTTGATGCTCACCACTGAGGCACCCACGTGCCTTGAAAAACAGTGGTTAAACAAACAAGCAAACAAACAAAACCCAGAGTTCTCCTAAAAAGCCAATAAGTATCTGGAAGTCTGTACTAAGGAACTGCCATTTTCTTTGCAGTTCTTGGGGATACCTAAATTGATGCTTTCAACTCTATATGGAAGTGAGAAAACACGGGCAGGAAGGAGGGAGGAGAAAAACAGGAATATACATGGAAACTCTTCATCAGGAGACCAGCCTTTTGGAAATGGCACTAAACCCCAAAATAGTTGGTATTTTTAAAAAATATAAATAAGTAAGACTGGTAGACTTCAAACAACAGAAACTTTTATTCTCTCACAGTTCTGAACGCTAGAAGTTTGAAATCAAGCGGTCAGCAGGACCATGCTCCCTCTGGAGGCTCTTAGGAAAATCCTTCCTTTCGTCCTCCCAGACCCTCCTGGTGGCTGCCCGCAGCCCTCAGTGTTCCTTGGCTTGTAGCTGTCTCACTGCAATCTGCCTCCATCATCACCTGGCCTTTCTTCTCTTCGTCTCTGTGTGTCCTGTCCTCTTCTTATAAACATACTAGTCATGGGATTTAGGGCCAGCCTTAACTCAGAATGGTTTCATCTCAGACCTTAACTAATTACATGTGCAAAGGCCCTGTTTATGAATAAGGTCACATTCTGAGGTTCTGGGCAGACATGAATTTTTGGAGGCGGTATTCAACCCAATGTGCCCTCTTGATTCTGCTTTATTTTCTCGATACTCATTTTTTCCATTAATTATTCTTCAATAACTATTTTAAAGCTTATTAGGAAAAAAGTTTGTTAGGAATGCCCATCAGGCATATAGGTTGTTATATTATATATCTGAACTACTAATTTCTGATTTAAAAAGGATGAAGAAATCATTTTTTGCACTAACATATTCCTTGCAAAGTCATCTTTTATAGAAAAATTGAAAGTCCATATAAATATCTAGCAGTGGGGAGTAGTTTTATACATAAACTCAATGGAACATTGTCCACTCACTAAAGATAATTTTCAAAGCTCTACATATATAACCTAATACATCTAAAAAGCATATTATATAATTTTTTCTTCCAGTTGTATTGAGATATAATTGACATACAGTGCCATATAAGTTTAAGGTGTACAGCATAATGATTTGATTTATATACATCATGAAATGATTATCACAATAAGTTTAGTGAACATCCATCATCTCATATAGATACAAAGTTAAAGAAATAGGAAAAAAACCTTTTCCTTGTGATGAGAACTCTTAGGGTTTATTCTCTTAACAACTTTCATATTTAACATACAGCACTGTTAATTATGTTTATCATGTTGTACATATGTCCCCGGTACTTATTTATCTTATAACTAGAAGTTTGTGCCTTTTGTGTAGCCACTCTGACAGGTGTGAGTGATATGTCATTGTGGCTTTGATTTGCATTTCCCTGATGAGTTGTGATGTTGAGCATCTTTTCATGTGTCTGTTGGCCATTTGTATGTCTTCTTTGGAAAACTGTCTATTCAGATCCTTTGCCCTTTTTTTAAAATCAGGTTGTTTGTTTTTTTGATGTTGAGTTGTATGAGTTCTTTGTATATTTTGGATATTAATCCCTTGTCAGATTTATCATTTGCAAATATCTTCTCCCACTCAGTAGATAGTATTTTTGTTTTGTTGATGGTTTCCTTCACTGTGCAAAAGTCTTTAGTTTGATGTACTCCCATTTGTTCATTTTTGCTTTTGTTTCCCTTATGTGAGGAGTCATATCCAAAAAAATATTACTAAGACTGATGTCAAAGAGCTTACTGCCTATGTTTTCTTCTAGAAGTTTTTTGGTTTCAGGTCTTACATTTAAGTCTTTAATCCATTTTGAATTTATTTTTGTGCATAATGTGAGAAAGTAATCTAGTTTCATTCTTCTGCATGTAGCTGTCCAGTTTTCCCAATACAAGTTATTGAAGAGTCTGTCTTTTCCCCATTGTATATTCTTGCCTCTTTTGTCATAGATTAATTGCCCATATAAGTGTGGGCACATTTCTAGGCTCTCTATTCTGTTCCATTGATCTATGTATCTGTTTTGGTGCCAGTACCATACTATTTTGATTACTGTTGCTTTTAGTATAGTTTGAAATCAGGGAGTGTGATACCTCCAGCTTTATTCTTCAAGATTGTTTTGACTATTCAGGGTCTTTTGTGTCTCCATATGAATTTTAGAATTATTTGTTTTAATTCTGTGAAGAATGTTATTGGTATTTGATAAGAATTACATTGAATCTGTAGATTGCCTTGGGTTGTATGGTCAATTTTACCAATATTAATTCTTCCAATCAGGAACACAGTATATCTTTCCATCTGTCTGTGTCATCTTCAATTTCTTTCATCAGTGTCTTTACTTTTCCAAGTATAGGTCTTTTACCTCCTTATTTAGGTTTATTTCTAAGTATTTTATTCTTTTTGATGTGATTATAAATAGATTGTTTTCCTGCTTTCTCTTTCTGATAGTTTGTTGTTAGTGTACAGAAAAGCAACAGATTTATGTATATTATCTTTGTATCCTGCAATGTTACTGAATTCATTAATGAGTTCTGGTGTTTTTTGGTGGCATCTTTAGAATTTTCTATGTATAGTATCGTGTCATCTGTAAACAGTGACAATTTTACTTCTTCCTTTGCAATTTTGATTCCTTTTATTTCTTTTTCCTGTCTGATTGCTGTGGCTAGGACTTCCCATATTGTTTTGAATAAAAGTGGCAAGAGTGGGCATCCTTGTCTTGTTCCTGATCTGAGAGGAAATGTTTTCAGCTTTTCACTATTGAGTATGATGCCGGCTATGGGCTTGTCATATAAGGACTTTATTATGTTGAGGTATGTTCCCTCTATACCCAGTTTGTTAAAGGTTTATAATCATAAATGGATGTTGAATTTTGTAAAAAGTTTTTTCTGCATCTATTGAGATGATCATGTTACTTTTTTTAAAATTTAATTTTATTTACTTTTTATACAGCAGGTTCTTATTAGTTATCCATTTTATACATATAAGTGTATATATGTCAATCCCAATCTCCCAGTTCATCACACCACCATCCCCAACCCCTGCCGCTTTCTCCCCTTTGTGTCCATACGTTTGTTCTCTACACCTGTGTCTCAATTTCTGCCCTGCAAACTGGTTCATCTGTACCATTTTTCTAGGTTCCACATATATGCGTTAATATATGTTATTTCTTTTTCTCTTTTTGACTTACTTCACTCTGTATGACAGTCTCTAGATTCATCCACGTCTCTACAAATGACCCAATTTCGTTCCTTTTTATGGCTGAGTAGTATTCCATTGTATATATGTACCACATCTTCTTTATCCAGTCATCTGTCGATGGCCATTTAGGTTGCTTCCATGACCTGGCTATTGTAAATGGTGCTGCAATGAACATTGGGGTACATGTGTCTTTTTGAATTATGGTTTTCTCTGGGTATATGCCCAGTAGTGGGATTGCTGGGTCATAAGGTAATTCTATTTTTGTTTTTTTAAGGAACCTCCATACTGTTCTCCATAGTGGCTGTATCAATTTACACTCCCACCAACAGTGAAAGAGTCTTCCCTTTCCTCCACACCCTCTCCAGCGTTTGTTGTTTGTAGATTTTCTCATGATGCCCATTCTAACCGGTGTTAGGTGATACCTCATTGTGGTTTTGATTTGCATTTCTCTAATAATTAGTGATGTTGAGCAGCTTTTCATGTGCTTCTTGGCCATCTGTATGTCTTCTTTGGAGAAATGTCTATTTAGGTCTTCTGCCCATTTTTGGATTGGGTTGTTTATTTTTTTAATATTGAGCTGCATGAGCTGTTTATATATTTTGGAGATTAATCCTTTGTCCGTTTATTCATTTGCAAATATTTTCTCCCATTCTGAGGGTTGTCTTTTCATCTTGTTTATGGTTTCCTTTGCTGTGCAAAAGTTTTTAAGTTTCATTAGGTCCCATTTGTTTATTTTTGTTTTTATTTCCAGTACTCTAGAGGTGGATCAAAAAAGACCTTGCTGTGATTTATGTCAAAGAGTGTTCTTCCTGTGTTTTCCTCTAAGAGTTTTATAGTGTCGGGTCTTACATTTAGGTATCTAATGCATTTTGAGTTTATTTTTGTGTATGGTGTTAGGGGATGTTCTAATTTCATTCTTTTACATGTAGCTGTCCAGTTTTCCCAGTACCACTTATTGAAGAGACTGTCTTTTCTCCATTTAATATCCTTGCTTCCTTTGTCATAGATTAGTTGACAATAGGTGCATGGATTTATCTCTGGGCTTTCTATCCTTTTCCAATTATCTATATTTCTGTTTTTGTGCCAGTACCATATTATCTTGATTACTGTAGCTTTGTAGTATAGTCTGAAGTCAGGGAGTCTGATTCCTCCGGCTCCATTTTTTTCCCTCAAGACTTCTTTGGCTATTCAGAGTCTTTTGTGTCTCCATACAAATTTTAAGATTTTTTGTTCTAGTCTGTAAAAAATGCCACTGGTAGTTTGATAGGGATTGCATTGAATCTGTAGATTGCTTTGGGTAGTATAGTCATTTTCACAATGTTGATTCTTCCAATCCAAGAACATGGTATAACTCTCCATCTATTTGTATCATCTTTAATTTCTTTCATCAGTGTTTTATAGTTTTCTGCATACAGGTCTTTTGTCTCCTTAGGTAGGTTTATTCCTAGGTATTTTATTCTTTTTGTTGCAGTAGTAAATGGGAGTGTTTCCTTAATTTCTCTTTCAGATTTTTCATCATTAGTGTATAGGAATGCAAGAGATTTCTGTGCATTAATTTTGTATCCTGCAACTTTACCAAATTCATTGATTAGCTCTAGTAGTTTTCTGGTGACATCTTTAGGATTCTCTACTTATAGTATCATGTCATCTGCAAACAGTGACAGTTTTACTTCTTTTCCAATTTGTATTCCTTTTATTTCTTTTTCTTCTCTGATTGCCATGGCTAGGACTTCCAAAACTATGTTGAATAATAGTGGTGAGAGTGGACATCCTTGTCTTTTTCCTGATCTTAGAGGAAATGCTTTCAGTTTTTCACCATTGAGAATGATGTTTGCTGTGGGTTTGTCGTATATGACCTTTTTTATGTTGAGGTAGGTTCCCTCTATGCCCACTTTCTGGAGAGCTTTTATCATAAATGGGTGTTGAATTTTGTCTGGGATGGGCAGGAGAGGAGATGTTTACTTTTTCATTTTATACATTTGAATGTTTATCATGTGCATATATTATTTTCTATTATAAAAGAAAAAAATTTAAAAATCATATCAATGTAATTAGGAAGGTGATTCTGCTAGGGGTAAATTTATAAACATACAACTTTTACGAGCTGTAAATTATGTACTGCTTTAAGGGGATGAGAATAATGATTCCTTCTATAATATTGATAAATTATACAAAATTGTATGAAATTCCGTTTGAAAGTACTTGGAACTCTTCAACTGATGTTATGTAAAAGACGATTTTTTTCTTTTTTTTTTGGCCACACCGGGAGGCTCATGGGATCTTAGTTCCCCGACCAGGGATTGAACCTGTGCCACCGCAGTGAAAGCACCAAGTCCTAACCACTGGACTGCCAGGAAATTCCCTAAAAGATGAAATCTTGAAATATTGCTCCAGTGTTTTCTCAGCTATAACTTGCACTCACTTTATCTACATGGTACCAAAATTGGCTTTAAATATGTATTTTCCTTCTGTATCTAAAAATAAGGCTACTGCTGGTGGCATCTACTGTGCTCCAGGTACTTTTTCATTGAATGCTCATAGTGCCTCTGCAGGGTGGGTGCTATTAGTTCTAATTTTCCTGTGAAGAAACTGAGGCTAGAAATATTGATCAACTTGTTCAAAGTCACACAAGTAGAGAGACCCCAAGGCAATTCAATTAGCTTGACCTGGCTCCCCATCCTTTTCATTTGGGAAAAAAAATAAGGGGAAACTAAGAGAAAATCATCTGGCCTTTTATTCTTGCCTTTACTTATTTCTTGTTTTCAGCAACTAGTTGTGCTTTTCTAACCTTGTCTTATGTCCTAGGAGAAGGTACTTAACAGAAGACATCACAGGGGTCAGAGATTATAAACAGTTTGTTAGCTGAATTTTCGTAGATGTTTTCAGTAAAACAGAGAATTCACAGCTCAGTGATATCTTTTCCCCCCAGATATTGTGGATGCTTTATCAGATCCAAAGAAATTTCTTTCCATTACGGAAAAGAGAGCAGACCAAATGAGAGCTATGGGCATTGAAACCGTAAGTAGCAATGGTCAATTAAAGGCAGCCGAGTTGGGGAAGTTTGGGTGTCTAACAGTGATTACAAGAGCAAGACAAAGTAATAAATTAATAGAACAAGTTCAAAAGTGGTTTTTGAAACTGAACTTATCAATTCAACAAAAGAGTTTCAAAGGTCTATGAGGACGTAGCATATTTAATAAAATGTGACCCACTTCCTCACTGTGGCTTCACTAACATCCGGGGATCCTGGCCCCATTAGAAATGAAATGGAAAACATTCATGATGCTTTTAGGAACATTTAGAATATAGGATGCTTTTGTGAGACACTGAAATACCAGCTAACCTTATTCAGTGTATTAATGAAATGGGCGTTTACTATTGTTTATTTTTTACTAGTCTTGCATCCAACCTTCAATTTCAGTGCACAGTTGTGGTGTTTACTTCTTTGTTTTTAAAACTCCCCTTACTCCTCAGTTTAGAATGGACACGGAAATGTCTCCAGTAGCTGGAAAAAAAGAAGGTATATCCTGCTTGTAAAGGAGCTACATCTGCTTTCCTAGGCTTCATCATTTGTCCCAAGCCTGAGGAAACCATGTGTTTACTCCTGCCAAGCAAAGATCTATTTAAGGAGTAGAGGCTAGGATGCAGAAGGGGAAAAGTTGATGGTACAGACTGGATTCAGTAAAAGGAAGAATGTGCAAGACATTTGAACTTGAGGTGGCATTCATTTGGGTCAGTATAAATATTTCTGTTCCAGAGTGACATTGCCGACGTGCCCAGTGACACATCAAAGAATGACAAGAAAGGGAAAGCCAACACAGCGAAAGCAAGTGTGACCCCTCAGAGCAGCTCAGAGCTCAGGCCCACCACCACGGCCGCCCTGGGAGCTGGCCTGGAGGCCAAGAAAGGTAAAGGAGAGTTGTCTGGGCTCCTTGTCTCTTCTGGCAATTTTAGAATCTTTGATGCAGGTATTTAGAATTGTTAATTTTGCCAATTTTCATGGTTCCATAAATCCCAAGAGCAGCAGGTTTTCTTGTGGGTTGAACAAACAGCTTAATTTCCCTGAGTGGTTAACAGGAAGTCAGTGTTTCATCTGCTAGATCCCCTGCACTGTAGTCATACTGCATACAATATTCGTAGATCTAGAAATGTTTACATTTGGTGTCCTTTATGGAAAAAGCATTGACAGAGTGAACTTACCGAACTCATCCCCTCTCTCCTCCAGATACTACCATAGGCATGGGCAGTGAGCTTATAAACCAACAGAATCCTGATTGTTCTGACATTCCTGCATTCCTTTATTGAGAATTTCCCCCCATCTGTAGATATTTAGCATCTGTGACTATTTATTTGTAAAATTATTGATGGGCATCTGAAGGCCAGTTCTGTGTGGTTACCTATGAATGAAACGAAAGATCATTAGAGGTGGCATTGCAAAGAATTGTGTCCCGTGTGCTGGTGTGTAGGGGGAGCAATTGTACTGATTATTTAAAGGGAACTTCCATTCTTATTGTCCAGGCCTCCATTCTGATTGGATGGTCCCCGTCCCATATGATAATTAAATATTGTAAATATTCTCCTTGACCTGAATCATTTACTAAATTCGCTCTTCTTACTTTAAGAAGAATTTCTGCTTTTCCTAATGGTTTTCTATTCAGTATATATATCTCCCATTTATATGTGAATTCAGCATCTTTGGTATAAGAAGATCAAGTTGTCTGTTTACTTAAATACACATAGTGCTGCAGTTTAAGGTAAGAAATGACAGGCTTTCCTTAACCAAAGCAGCATTGTAATTTAGCAGGAAACTAAGTGTGCACTGAGCTTTGTGAAACAAATTAGAGAATGAGACGGCACGAAAGTAGCCCCAGTTGTACTTTGCAACTTGTCTGTTTCTCCCTGGAAAGAATGTGGAACAAGGTAATGATGCAGGATTTGGGCGTTCCGTCCAGCACTGGTCGTTCTTAACATCAGCCACCCAGACAGAGATAGAGAGTGGAAAATGGAAGAGTTTTTGTTTAGTTAAAGTTCTTGTGTCATGCCCACCAGCACATAAAGACATTAGTAATTATAGTGAGTTAAGTGGCCTGCAAAAGCAGTGTGACTAGCTTTCAGAGGACAGAAGTGATCCTAGTTCTAGAAGGGACCATGTTTGTGTTTTGAACTGTTTCACTCCTGGTTCCAAATGAGATTACACAGGAAGGAGCCATTGGAAGAAAGCTCTCCCTTTCCCTCGTCCCCTCCGCAGATGCCCTGAGGAAGAGGGTCAACACACTTTCATTTTGGCCTTTTGTTCAGGGGACTTGGGAGCCTCCTCTAAGTGGCAGTACTCGGTTCTATGAGAAATGCCTTTGCACCTTCAGGGACCTCACATGGCCGGAGGGGTAAGATGGGACAGGCTTCCACCCCTCGACCAGGCAGTGTTTGTGAGCGCTGACCTCTCAGAAACAAGAGGGAGAGGGCCCCTTCCAGCTGGCGCTCAGAGGAGACTTAAGGATGATGTCCTAACTGAGCTGGGCCTTGAAATGAAGGTCTGACGTGAACAGGAAGAGAAGGTGGAGGAGCCCAGGAGGAAGCCACATAGGAAGCAGCCAGGGGTAGGAAAGGGGGCAGGGCCAGTCCTGGTCTGGAAAGGATCTGGGACCACCTGAGAATGGGAAATGACATGAGACGATTTTTTTAAGAAGATTAATACAGTCTTGGCAGAAATATTCTTTAAAAGGAAGGAATGGATGCTAAGGGCAAGTGAAGAATTAGAGTATTTGTGCCTCTACTATAACGCTTATCACCTTATATTTATATTATATATTTATTCACATTATATTTATATGACATGATAACAACCAGAGAAAGCAGTTATTGCTGACAAGACCACCCCTCTGTCATTCAGTGTGTCCCTGGAACGATGCCTAGTAAAGATCTAAAGTCTCTTCTCTTAAGAAGTAAATGGCTGATGAACGAATGAGCCATACTAATGGCCAGGAGGGCCTGAATTAGGCTGGAAGTACTCAGAGGGAAAAGAAGGATGGAAATCAATTGGTGGCTTGGATATGGGACTTAGGAGGTAACTCAGCGACTTCAAGGTCAGGTCACAGAGAGAGATGGTGCCGTTGAGTGAAGTAGAGAACTCAAGAGGAAGAAAAGCTTCGAGTAAGATGATTCTGGTCCTGGACATCATCAGGTTCAAGCTGCCAGTGGTACATCTGGGTGGAAACATGCAACAGCAGAGCTGTGGTAGGTAAAGAGGAGGTAGGAGGGAGAGAAAGAGAGAGAGTGAATGTGAGAATGCTTAGAAAGATAGCAGGAATGAAAACAAAGAAAAACAGAGAGAGATATATGTTATAAGAAGAATGAGTTTTGGAAGGTATTGTAGACAGTCCAGAGAAGTTAAGACTGCATAATTACTGTTGGATCAGGGATGCCTGGGTGATGAGAATGGAAACCAGGTTAGAAAAATTGATGATTTAAGATATAAAATGGTTGTTGTGGAGAACAGTAGCATGTTGGTAGGAACCAGTGAAGAGAAAGAGAAGGAAAATGCAAGAGAGAGGTATATAGTGAAACAGCCTCTGAGGAAGAGCTGAATCAAGAGAAAGAAAATGATCCTGCTGCATAAAGAGGGATAAAAGGTGTCCTGCATAAAAGGTGTCCTGTCTGAGCCAAGAAGAGAAGTTTCAGGGTGAAAAGGAAGCTGTCAGGGTGGAGCCCGACAGAATTTGCTGTGAACATCTGTGAAGGTGAGGTGTCCTGAAGTTCTACATGATTTCTCTTAGACACACAGCCAAATAGCAATAACTGCACCAATGATGCTTGATTTTCTCTTTAATTTTAAGGATAAAGCATTAAGGAAACTCAACTAGTTGATTTCCAAATTACGGTTTGAGAGAAAACAAGTCATTTTTAATGAGCTGCGTTGATAAAAACAAAAAATATATATACTGAACCTCCAACTAGTCAAAATCTTTGGGGCCCAAATTGTAGAAATTCACCCCTACTTTCACACCAGAAGCCTGGAGACCTACACTATCCAATATAGAAACCACTGGCCACATGTGGCTCTTTGGGCTTAAAAATCAAAACTTGAGTTCCTCAGGTACACTGGCCACATTTCAGGTGCTCAAGAGCCACGAGGAACTCATGGCCATCCACTGGGCAGCTCACAGATGGAACATATCCACTCCTGTTGGAAGTCCTATTAGACAAGCTGCTTTGGACATATAGATGAAACCAAGCATGTACCAGTTCCTGTTCTGTAGAGTGTGTTTTTTTCCTAACTAACTAAATCATTCACAGGAACTAACACTTTTATAATGTGTCTTTCTCCAAAAAAGACCAAAGGTTTATGTTTTCACAGGGTCCTGTTAATCAAGATTTCATTGAACAAACACCAAAAAAGAGTCTCATCAGACTAGGTCAAACTCTTAGTATTTGTTAGATCTCCAGAGGACCTTGCATGCCCCCCAATTCTGTGTGTTCATTTTATAGAAGAGAGAAAAGAGACCCAAAGGTAGGGAGCTCTTAGTGATGCCAGGATAGACTCCTCTGCCCTGCAGTAAAGCAGGGAATTAGCTTGTGATGTCAGACCTAAGAGATTAGAGAGTAGCCCCATGATCCCTTGACACCCCTATCACAAAATGTTATAGATCAGAAGACTGATTTCTCCCCGCCATGACTCTCCTTTTTTCTGTCCTTACCACGCTCACACTGGATGTGCACATCTTCTTAAAATGAGTACAGCTGAAAAACAAGAACCTAGAACTTGACACCTATCTTTCTTGAATATTTCATACCTAGCCTTTGGGATTCTAACGGAAATCAATTATAGTACAGAGTGCACATTCGTCTTGTTTGCCTAAGATGAAAATCTGCAGTCAAACAGAACATGTTTTGGGATTCGCCTACAAATGTGGTTGTCATGACAACACCTGGCTTAGCATCACTCCAGTAACAGGATGACTTAGTATATTAATCTAGGTCCTCATGACAGCGTCCTGTTCTACGATGGTTTGATTTCATTATTTTCATTATTTTTCTGTCTGTTAAAGGCATTTTTGGACTCAGTAGTGTATAACTTAAATGCTAAAATTAAATTCAGTTATAGAAAGCGGCTGAAAAAATGTTTTGTTCTTTGATGATGGTTACGCTGGGAATAGAGTTGGTAGTTAGTGGACTGATAGGATGAGCCTTCAAATACAAAGATAAAGGTAACTGTAATAGATGCTGCTGTGCCTGGTCTGATCTCCTCTATGGGGTTGGTGTCGCAACCCCCGGTGTCTGGGAATACTGGCTGACTGCAAATCACAGCTGCACTTTTCTCCCTAGAGTTGCCCTCAGACCATGCGAGTTCTCTTGCCTCGAAAAGGAAGATTCTGTAAAATCTCTGACACCCTTAGCTGAGTGATATGGGGTTACAAAAGCCCAGTTTCCTTACCTCAAACTAGAACAACACCAGAGGGCCGTTTATGCTAAAGAATTTTCTGTAGGATCAGACCTAGGCTGGATTTCAGCTAGAAAGACACTCAAGCTTCTTCCTCTGCCCTATCCTGCTTCTCTCCCACCCTCTAAGGGGTTTCTCCTGAGAGCCTTCCCTTGATAAATCGTGTGTACACAAATTCCCTTTTCAGGCTCTGATAGTAGGGAACCTGACCTAAAACAATAAACGTTTCAGGTAAGTGTCTAATTAATTGCTCTGTAATAAGAAACTAAGATGTTTATATCCATAACATTACATGGAAAGCTGCGTCAGCATCTTTAGATGCGATTTCAAAACTGTGAATTTGATATGATCACTTATTCTCTCTCATTTTTAATATACACAGTGACTTTTTGTTTCAGGTATTGAACTGATCCCTCAAGTGAGGATAGAAGATTTAAAGCAGATGAAGGTAAAATTACTCCGTCATTTTGCCAGCACTCTTGTGTTCTGCCTGTTGGTGAAACTGACTTATTTTTGTTTCTCACCAACTGTAATCATTGTGGTAGTACTACACAAACTTATTTGGGATCCTGTCTTTCTTCCCCCCCCCCCCCCCACAGGCTTACTTGAAGCATTTAAAGAAACAACAGAAGGAGCTCAATTCTTTAAAGAAGAAACATGCAAAGGTACAGTGTTTTGTGTGGGCAAGCAATATGTGTGTGTAGTTTTGTTTGCTTGTTTGTGTGTTTTTTCCTTTCATCTCTCTGATGAAACCTCACAGCCAAAAACACTACTTAGAAACTGATACCAGCCAACTGGGCAGAAGGACCTTCATTTTAACTGCTTAGAAATGAAATTTAAAAATAGAATCCATTTGGGATTGGTTGTCACTGATTTGTGATCTGTGTTTCTAACATTTATTTCAAAAGCATAACAAAGCTTCACCCATTTCACAATTGTTTCATAATTTGACTTTATCTAAACGAGTGGGCTGTCACCTGACTATTGAAAACCAGCGCATAGTCTTAGTCTCTGGGTACCGAAATTCCCTTAGTCACTGGCAAATAGTTTGCCATACACGGTGTGTCAGGGGAGATGCTGGCCAGCTCCAAACTTCTCACCCAAGCCACCTAGAGAAAGAGTTTGTCTCACCTTCCCCCCCATTATGTAAACTCTGCTTGCTGGCCTACTTATGGAATATAGTTGTTGTTCCTACTTACCCATAAGAAGAGGTCTTTGGACAGTGAACATGAGAAATTCTAAGTTAGCTACAAATTTAAGAGAATAGCAGGAATTCTCACGTAGGTTGAAAAACTTCACAGCACCCAGACGCCATCCTGCTTTCAAGTCTTCCCTCACCGGGAAAAGAGACAAACGTGATATCTTTTTCCTTCCTAAGATGTATCACAACAGCTGCTGCTGCTGGAAGGGTAAATATGTCCTCTTCCATTACGGGTAAGGAGAGCAAGAGAAATTTTAATTTCTTAACTTGAAAGGACTTCTGAATTCTTTTAAGCTCATGTTGCCATCCCACTTCTTTATACCCTGACCCCAGCCTCAAACCAAGGCACAGCCTGCAGAGCTGGACTTGAGTGATGAACCTCTGAGTCACTTCAAATACGAAGATGCAAAGAGTGCAGCCTGGAACTCTGTCATCTCTTTAATGGTTTGTGCTCCTTTGAGAAATTTGGCCTAATCTTGGCCTAGTAACAGTCCCTGTATTATTGGCTTCATGGATTTGCTGATATAGCGGTCACTTCAAAGACTGCTCAAATTTCAATTCTATTCAGTGGAATTCCTTTCATTGCCCACGTGGGAAACCCGCCACAGATGTTTATAAGTGTGGAGACAGAGCTCAAGTAGGGATTTCCATTTTATTGGTCATTGGCAGCAAGCTGGAATATGGAAAGGGAACAGAAAAGGGAGAGAAAAGGAAATGCAAATGCACTTTCAATGACTTTGGTTATTAGGAATGGAGTTGGTAACCATATGGCAAGGCGTCATCCACCAGATTTTCCTTCTGTTTAAGTTGGATCTCTGTTATTGAGGCAGGCATCTCAATGGCCTTTGGACTGATTGGAAATTTAAACATTTTGCCTGAGTCTCATTTAATATTTCCTTGAGGCATGACCAGGAAATATACCATGTCTGATAATAATAAGAATAATATACCATCTAGGATTTTTGTATGTGAAGTATTTTCCAGATGCTGTGCTCAGCACTTTATATTTATTACCTCATCTTATACTCTCTACCCTATAAGATAAATTCTAAGTCCCCATTGTGCACATGTGGAAGTTAAGATCAGGGAGGTGAAGCCATGTAACTAATGCCCCAGCATTAGAGGGTAGTAGAGCCAGTATTTGAACCCAAATTGTCTTGAGTCTGGAACCCATACTCTTATTGCATTATTCTGTGAAGGATATTGGATGCTTCAGTAAGTAAACAAGTTCCCACATTGCGTCAAAGGCAGTGGCAGCACGTGGGACAGTATGTAAATCTCCATCTAGTTTGGACAGTGTCAATATACTGGTTACCCGGACAGCTGCTGAGGAAGGTTGCTCCTTGGTTCTTTAGAACTTAACCTATATAACACTGAGCAGAATTGTCTGCTGGTTCCCTATCTAAAGCTTCGAGTTCAGACTGTCTCAGTTCTATTAACAGGCCTATCTGCTTAATCGGAAAAGTGGCAAAGATGGTGTCTTAGTCAGTTTGGGCTGCTATGACAGATTACCATAGACCAGGTGGCTTAAACAACAGTTTCTTTCTTACAGTACTGGAGGCTGGAAGTCCAAGGTCAGGGTGCACCAGATTCAGTGTCTGATGAGGGGCCCCTTCCTGGTTTACAGACAGCCTCCTTCTTACTGCTCCTTACATGGTGTGGAGAGCTTTCATCTCTTTCCTGTATTTTCTTATAAGGGCACTAATCCCATTCATGAAAGCTCCACCCTCATGACCTCACCACTTCTCAAAGGCAGCCCCTCCAAACACACTGGGGATTAGGGCTTCCACATATGAATTCAGAGTGGGGAGGGATACAAATATTCAGTCAATAGCAAGTGAAAAATTATTTTTGCATGAGAGAATTTAGAGGTAGCTTTGATAGCTCTTCCCCTCTGATGGCACTGAACTTTATTCCTTCCATTTTCTTCACACTTATTGGTGAGGAAATATTAGTATTTGGTAACAAATAAATCCTATATGGCAGAATAGAATCCAAGTTGCCTTCATTTGCAGAAACAACTTCAAGCTTCTTGGAGCCCCACATTCTAATAGAACCAAAACTTAAAAGGAGATTTTAAATCTCCCTAAATCCTACCATCTAAATTTGTGTGGACTTTCGTAACAGCTTTAGTGTACATTTTTTTGGAGGAAGCTTTCAAAATGCCTTCAGTCAAGTAACAGAGCCAAATTGCACAGTAAAATATACAGTGCTTGCCTGTTGCTTTTCAGAATGCTTTTTGAAAGCATTTCTTAGCAGGCAAATGCATTTCATGGCTTGTTTTCCATATCCTCATGTACTTCAGAAGTTAAAGTAACAAATGTATGATTATAAGCTTATGATGAATTCCTTCTCCCACATTAAATACACAGGGGGCCCACTTTTCTATTCAACCTGCTTTGGCAGTATAATTTATGAACTCTGAATTCCATAATCTTTTAATATAGAACTACCACTACTAATAAGGCTGACATTTATTTAATGTCACTTTTGTGTTACACATTGTATATACATTCTTAAATTCTCACAATATCCCTGAAACCCAAATGGTACTATCCACATTTTAGACATGAATAAAATGAAATTCAGAGAAGTGACTAGAGCAATATAACTCATTCATGCTGGTTATAATTAAAGTACTTTTCATCTATTTGAACTGTCCAAAGGCTTTGCAAATAATTATTTTCAAACAGTTAGACCTTTCTCTCTATAAAGTTTCTGTAACTTTTCAGTCTATAGTACTTCCCTAATCCTTTCCACTGTCTCATCTGAGCCAACTTTTAAGATTAAGGGTATATTGGAATATTTACTTGCCCAATATATACTGAGGTCTACTCAACTAATGCACTTGTCTTTAAAGCTGAAAAAAAGAAACACTGGTGAAGGAGGTGAGAGGATGTGGTGAATCTATTACCACCGGACCCACTTAGTGCCTGATCCCATTTGATCTTATTTATCCTAACACTAGTTTTTCTATCTGTCAATACTTTTCAAAAGGTAAAACTAGCTAATATATACATAAGCATTTATTATTTGGTATTCTTATAACAATTATATAAAGGAGTATTATAATTATATTAACTTGTATCAGTTAGCTTTTGCTGAGTAACAAACTATCCCCAAATGTAGTGACTAAAAACAGCCACTGTTTATTTAGCCCACAATTTTGTAGCTCAGCTGGATGATGTTCCTGGTCTCATCTGGGTTCACTTGTACATCTGCTGTCACTACCAGTTTGGCAGATGGTGGGCAGATGTGGGGGGCTGGCTGACTTTGGAAGGCCTCTGCTTTCTGTGATCTCTCATCTTCAGCAGTAGTCCAGGCTTGTTCACATGGTAGGGGTCCCAAGAGACCAAGCCTCAGCTCAGAACTGGCACAGCATCACTTCCATCTCCATCTCTTGGCTACAGCAGGTCACAAGGCTGTCCCAGGTTCAAGGGATGAGGACTCTACTTCTTGGCAGGAGGAACCACAAAGTCAGGTTGCGAAGGGGATTGGATACAGAAAGAGAAATCATTGTGGCCCTTTTTGCAAACAGTCTACCAACCATTTGCCAGATGAGATAATTTACACTTAAAAGAAACACAGCTTGACTAAATCACCTAGCTTTTAAATGGTGGAGCCAAGCTTTGGACCAAATTCTATCGGACTCCAGAACTCAAGCTCTTCATCACTGTATTGGGTTGCCTCTGAGTTTTCCCACATTAGTTTTTATTTCCACACATCTTGATGGTCTTAGTGAAAGGTTTTTAAGAGCAGTCATGAGTCTACAGGGCACAGATATCTTGGCATCCTTTGGGACTGCTTTTTCAACACATGATCCTTGGGCCAAGAACTGGAGGCTTCATAGAACTGCATATTCTTGTGCCCACTGGAGACTTTGTTATCATCTCCAAGGAGAAATCTAGGAAATATATTTTAAATAAGCTCCTCTCCTATGCACACTAAATTTTGAAAACTGTTTCTTTAGGAATATTATTTAGCACTCTTTACTGTTCCTCAGTGAAAACCCCACTAAAGGCCTGTAAGATACAGAACAGGGCTCCCTGAAAAATGGGTTTTGCCCTGTTGTCAAGCAATAGTAAGGATTAACTACCCCAGCCTTTCTGTGAAACAATATTTATATAACCCTTTCTAACAGTTACAGTGCTACCTAACTATGGCCACTAATTCAGTCTTTTTCTGAAACACCATGTAGGCAAAAAAAAAGCAATAACAAAAACTGAATGCATCCCTTGGACCACCAGTTTGCAGCATCATCACTAGATGAGTCAAATAAAATGCCTGAGAATCTGACTAAAATTTGGCATTTCAGTAAAGCCGCTAATGGAAAATATGCTCTTTGCTATGCAAGCAGTTTTGCTGATAATAAACACCAAGACTACTGTTAAACTCATCAAATGTAATTCGTGGTAAGAAGTCAGTAACAGACCTACAACTCTGTCGTGAAGTAGAAATGGGCAGAGACACAGCAACCACCCACAAAGGCAGCTTATTGGTAATCTCAGAGGTGCGTGCTGAGCAAACGCGATTTACTCAGATGTTTCAGTATCATCTGTGGCATGAGAATTTATGCCCAGAGTCACATCAGCCACAAGAATGAATTGCAGCAGCAGTTTTTCCCAGAAGAAGCTGAATTTACTCTTACTGTTTTTTTTTTTTCCACTGAGCAAATAGATATACCGTAGCTTTTGAGGTTACTATTGATTTTTTTTTCCTTTAGGAGTTGATGGTGGTAGACAGTTCTTTTTTTTGTTGTTGTTGGAGTATAGTTGATTTACAATGTTGTGTTAGTTTCAGGTGTACAGCAAAGTGAATCAATTATACATATACATATATAGAGCAGGTACTCTTAACTTTGATAGAAACATATACAAATCCTGTTAAAAGCCATACATTAATTTCCCCAAAATGTTCCAATTAAGATAGACTTTTAAGTCAACATATTTAATTTTGGTACTCTTGACCTGAAAGAATGAAAAAGGACTTATCTCTTCCATAGGGTCTCATGACTCAGTTAAGGACCAAAAGAATAAAATCAATGATAGTTTTTTTTTTTTGTTTTTTGTTTTTAGTATAAATAGGCTTAGAGATAATTTCCTGGCTCCTCTAGTTTGTACAACAGGAAGCTGAAGCTTGAGCCCACCGCCACGCCCAGCACGTGATGATCAGTAATTAGGTCCCCATTTCTTTGTGAAAGGGGAAGTGTTGTCTGGGAACCAGATTATCCCAAAACTTCAATACCTGCTACCTACCACGCAGGGATAGTTTTGAGCACAGAGAGAAACACAAGAGATAATTTTTCAAGGTGAGCTTTCTTGTTATGTGTATTCTTGTAATCATTTTAATTCAATATGCTTCTAATTTTTAAAAACTCTATATACATTAGGTGACTTGCAGCTCATAACCATGAATTAGGTTGGGCAAACAAGGTCCTGTTCAGTTTTCTAATAAAGAAATTGAAGCCTGGAAAGATTTATGTTTGTTACACAAGGCCACTAGGATGAGCTGGGACCAGAATCCAAGTCCTCTTACTGCTTTTCCATGCTAATTTTTTTAATTCATGCAACAAATATTTACTGAATCTACTTTGTACCAAGCATTGGGCCGTGTAGTGGTGAAAAAAAGAGGTTTTCCCTGCCCTTGTAGAGCATATCTTATATACTTGAAGCCATCATGAATGCCTTTATGGTACAAACACCCTCATTCCTCATATCTTAATTGGGTTAATTAAGGTTCACCAGAATACTTCCTTAAGCAATAGTCTATGTCAGCTTACTTCCAATCCTCAGAGCCTCTTTTTTTTTCCTTTTCTTGTGCTGCACTAGAATATTTAAAGAAACAATCTTCTCCACCCTCCTTTCAATGATATTTGCAAGAGACATAGGAATGTGGCACCTCTGAAATGTTTTATTCTAGACTTGCATAGAGCCCCTTATTTGCCCAGGAAAATTAATGCATGTGCCAGACAGGCATGATGATTACTAAATCTTAGAAGGAAGGCTAGTAGTAGGGTGATTTAGTGGGTTTTTTTCCCCATGACAAAGCAAGAGTAGCTAAATCCATTTAAATAAGGATACATCAACGTGTCAATCTATTCCTGTGGCAGTAGGTTAAGCTTGGAGGAAAAGTTTATTGATTTAACTTCTCAGGCTATTCTCCCTTCTCCCAGGTCACTCTCTGCATGTTTTCATGAGTACTGAATAATATAAGTAGGTTTGTATGTAATTGTATTTCGAATAAGGTATAACAGGCATTTGAAATATGATTTCTCTTATATTTAATCCTAACAACCCTATGAAGTAGGCAACAATCTCCCAATTATAAAGATTGAAGAAGGTATCACTCTCCCAATTATAAAGATGAACAGACTGAGAGGGTAAGTGGCTTGTCCTAAGACCTGAGACTGTCCATGTCCTTAACCCAATGCAGAACCCCTAGTTTATAACACAAAAGGGCACAGATATTGGTAACAAGACTGGATTTATGAGGTGTTCCAGGTTACCACAAATTAAGCAGGACATTGTTACCTATAATTCCCTAACCCCAAATCCAGAGGAAGGTAACATCACCTCGGAGCACTCATTGTCCCTGTTATCAGGTCCTATTCCTAGAACCTTCCTGCCTAGCACCACCTTCCTCCATGCCTTCTCCCAGAGGCATTTATTCACTGGACAGGAATGCTGAGACCATATGCACCAATGCATTTCTGAAGAATTTATATATAAATGAACTGTAAATCAAGTCCTGTGTTAACCTGCTAACAGTATTGGGAAATTAAGAAAATCTTGGGAAAGTTCAAAATCCCTCCCCCATTTATATTTTATGAAATCTTTTAAGATATCCATGAATTAGGTTAAAGGTGAGCCTACCTTAGGAAGAAAATTAATTTTAAATAATTAAGTCACTCACTTTTGTTACTCACTTAAAAAAATAAGCAAAAGGAAACATGACCATGAGGGTAGTTATATAACCTGAGCAAAGTCTATCTATTCCAGACTTTAGTATCATCTCATTTCTCTAAGTTTCTCAAGAGTAAGACTAGGATATAACATCAAGCATCATCTTAGAGTGGATATTACTGATTGAACTGTTTTCCTCTATGATTAGGGGCTGATCAGCTAAAGAAATCTGATTTCAGTTAAGTCCCTGGCTGTGACCAAATTATCAGGAAGAAATAATGTTTATAAAGAAATACTTATTTTCAAAGCATTGCAGCCCCATTTTCAGTGATTGAAGGAAGCATGTGGAGAAATATTTTAACTATCTGTAAAGCTGAAGGCCAGGGTTCCTCAACATTCTGTCATCCTTGTGAGTGCATCTAGATTAGGAAGCTGGCAAAAATATCAATTGATGGGGATTCAAAATGAGCTGATATTGACAACCACAGTGGAGGTTCTCACTGTGTAATGATGGTATTCAAGACCTTCCAAAAAGTGTCCGGTGTTTAGAAGCCATGCCACATAATGAATAGTTATATTCAGCATGTAAAAGAGAATAAATATGGTAGCTGAACTTGGGTTTTTGGGACTAGGTTGTAGAAGGGGCAGTGGACTCATTAGATGACTCAGCAAAACAAAGATTGATGGGTGGCAGTTCTATGGAGACATCTATGTGCAGAAGAAAGAACTTTGGGATGATTGGTGTTGCCCAGCAGTGGGCAGGGCTGCCTTTTGAGGTGGGCATGTTCAATGGACTGAGACTGGAAACCCACTTGTTGGAGAGACCTTATGGGAATACAAGAAACTCTTGGGTCGGGTGGGAGATTGGAAGTCTTTCCAGCTCCCAGACTCAGTTACTCCTTGATTTTCAAACCAAGACTCTGAAAGAGCTGTTGAAAATTATGCCAGCCCAACATGGGATAAAGTTTATCAGTTACACTACAGGTCTAACTCGTCACTACAAATTCTTCTCGTTCAGGAGCACAGCACCATGCAGAAGCTACATTGCACACAAGTTGACAAAATTGTGGCGCAGTATGACAAGGAGAAGTCAACTCATGAGAAAATCCTAGAGAAGGCAATGAAGAAGAAGGGGTAAATGCTGTTTATGTCCTTCTGGAGGCTGTTTGCCTTTTTATGTTTTGTCTTTTCCCACAGTTCAACTGCCTGTTTAGGCCAAGGAAGAACTTAGTCTTAACTGTGTTTTCATCATTAACAATGATTCCTGGAAAATAAGCGACTCACTCAGCTGAAGGGAGTGACTGAAGTGGAAAAGAGGAGCTTTATTCAAGTTCTGCAGCTGTTGGTTAATGAAGTAATAACTGTGTCTTTCCTGGTACCTTTAAGGTGAATGGGGGTCGAGGGGGAGAAGGAAGGACAAATTACAGTTGGAAAAATTCCAGAAATCATTTTGCATTGCTAGGTAATAAATAATAAGGTTGATACACTCAAGGAAAAAAATGCAATTTTGATGTTTAATATTACAAGAATCCTTAGCTTATGCCAACAGATGAAACTGTTGAATAAAACCTATCACTGCATTTACCTTGAAAGATTTTATCTATTGATAGAATTAAGCTGGGGGAATGTTTCTGTGATGCTGCAAGCTCACTGAATAACAGAGCAGGAGGGAAACACACTCAGTGCCAGCCATGGAGAAGTGATAAGTTGAATGTTTAGAATGTGCCTCTCAGAGACACTCTCTATTAATAATATGATGAAGCACTCTGACTTAGGCCATAATAAATCAGAGCATATATGCTGAAGGCAGAAACTCAGGGCCTATTCTGGTTTCAGCAATGATATGGATATTCCAAAAGGAAAAATTAATCACTGAAATAAGCAGTAATAGTTGCTGGGCAATTGCCTAGTATATATTTCCTACTCACAATAGAGTAAGAAGCAAAAATTACCCTGCATTGCCAAGAAATGCTATTTTTCTCCCTTGTTGGCATGTGTCAAAGACAAAAATCTGGCTTTACAACCAAAGTGGAAGAATTGAAAACTCGCTTCAAGGCTGAGGTCCTATTTTTCAGTTCTCATCCTAAATAGTGTATTATTGAATAAATAAAAAATAGCTTGAAGAAAAGCAGGAACCAAAATGGAAACTCTGACAACAAACCTTTAACAATGAAATAATTGTTAGGTCTGAAATGTCTCTTTGTGTAGTGGTTGAATTGAGTAATCACGATACAGATATTTTGTAAGGTGTGCATCTATTACTGGAAGAACCGAGGCTGCCCAGTGAGCCATGGCGTCTTATGTTTGATGAACAAATTGTCTTCATTGGAAGGCTTTGGAGCAAAGGTTCCTGGGAGAGGAAAGATATCTAATGCCTGGCATGCATTTGTGGTTTTCCATTTTCAGGGGAAGTAATTGTCTCGAAATGAAGAAAGAAACAGAAATTAAAATTCAGACGCTGACATCAGATCACAAATCTAAGGTAAGAAAATACCTATTTTTACAGCAGCAACTGCGGAAGATACTGTGTAATTTTTTAGAAGCTGCACCCAGTTTAAATTAGAAATAACAGTAGCCTGGGGCTGGTCTGGGCTCACTGGCTTGGAGAAGAGCCATTTCATGGAACACCTTTTCCTTAATTTGTAAACATATGCTCACAATATCTATGTTGTCTGCCTCAGAGGCATCAAGGGAAACAACTAAAAGGAAATAGTGTATAAAATACAGAATATGATTCCCTATAGAAGTAACATTGATCATAGGACAGAAAACCACCCATCTTGAGGGTTCAGTAGCTCTTTGATACTTATTCTGTCCTAACTTTGCTGTGGAAGTTTGGGATGGGAAAAAATCCAGAGCTGAGATTCTAGGAGATGAGCCTAATTACTTGGATTCCCCCAAAGACTCAAGAAAATAGTTTAGGGGACATTAATTAAGATTATGGACATTTTGGAGAGCTGAGCACCAAGGTGCCATCAAGAACATAAATAATTATAATAATTATAAAAGAAAAGAAACTGTGAAAGAAAGTTTCCAACTGTAGCTTTTGGTCAAACCAGCCAGCCTCCGTATGTCTACATGCAGCTCTGTCATCCAGCCAGCGACCCTGCCACACACCTGGGCCAACCAGGCATCCAAGCCGAAGTTCTCTTTGGTGCTGTGTATTTTGTGTCCACTCTGCTATGCAGTCTATAGAGGCAGTAAGCTGTGTATCTTTAAGAGTTGTTCCCCACTCTCTCTTTCTCTCTTCTTAACTGGAATATGTGAGAATTAACAACTATGCAACATGCCATGATTTTTAAATGCTTTGCATAAATAGGAAAGCAGAAACGTTGGCCACCGTATCAATTTGCTTTTGCTGCGTGAAACACCATGCCGAAATTTAGTGGCGTAAGACAGCTACCGTGCATTAGCTCACAGTTCAGTGGGTTAGAATTTGGGCTATACTCCACTGGACAGTTCTACTGATTTTGGCTGGGCTCATGTGTGTGTCAACAGTCAGCTGGGATTGATAGCCTCACTCAGCTCTCTGGTGGGTAGCTGACTGCTGGTTGTTTTTTTCCTACATGACCTCTCATCCTCCAGCAGGCTAGCACAGGCTTTACCACAGGTTAGCCTCAGGGTTCCAGGCATAGAAAAAGGATAAGTACTTTCCAAGCTTCTGCTTGTATCACATTTGCTACTGTCTTGTGGCTAAAGTAAGTCACAGGTCAGCCAGATTCAAGGAGGTGGAGAAAGAGAATCTAGCTATTGATGAGCTGTAAAACCACAGTGTGAAGAGCATGGATACTCTTTGCAGGAGAAGACTTTCTACCCCAGCATCTGTTCAAATGACACAATAAGTCATGATCCAGGAATAAGAGAACACAGCTCTCTATTCAGATCTGTGGCCTTGTGGAAGTGAACCTGGAAAAATATAAGGTGATGAAGAGAATTCTGATAGAATTGGTAAAGGAGCCCAAAGCCCAGACAAACCAGAGTGTGGGCGAGTTAGGCAGTTGAAAGAACGAGTCATGATTAAGTATTTAGAGCCAAAGTGATTGCTCTATTTTAATAAGCAATGACTTCCTGATTCCCACTGATTAGTACATATTTTTGCAGGTTATATGTGTGTCTACTGATTGACCAAGTAAATTGGTGGGAGGGATCTGAAATGCATGGCTAATACTGTGCTTTCAGTTCCTACCTGACCTGTGAGAATTCCAAGTGGCACCACCCCCTTTTCCCCACGCAGGTCAAGGAGATCGTGGCGCAGCACACAAAAGAGTGGTCAGACATGATCAACACTCACAGTGCAGAGGAGCAGGAGATCCGGGATCTGCACCTCAGCCAGCAGTGTGAGCTACTCAGAAAGCTCCTGATCAACGCCCACGAGCAGCAGACCCTGCAGTTGAAACTGTCTCATGACAGGTGGGAGAGTTAGCTCCAGAAGACACTCCCAATTTTTACAAAAGACTAGTTTTGTGGTGTGTGTGTGTGTGTGTGTGTGTGTGTGTGTGTGTGTGTGTCTATGCACCTGTCAAGGTAGTAAGGAAAATCAACTTGACATACAACATTGAGCTTTTACATATATCTTATTGTACGGTTGACGTGAGCAAGAGGAACTATGAGAAATGGCCTCTGCCATCAAAGGGCTTCCAAGCGTTGGCAAGATCTCACACTCCCATGACAAATTAAGTCACGTTACAAGTAGCATATGATACATACTAAAACGTGTCACAGGCTCTACCGCCTCCAAGTGGTCCCAGATGCTTCATAGAATGATAAGGCTGGAGGTGGCCTTTGAAAAATGATCTGGAGCCTCTTAGAAGAGAAGACATAGAAGGAGATAAAGACCAAGCAGTTGAGCTCCTAGAGGATTGGTTCTGATCACTCAGAGGTACCTGAGGAAAGACCCTTGTTTCCACTGTCTGGACTTCTATGAATTCTAGAAAAGCAGGCCTGATCAAGAAATAGCAAAAAGTATCTGTTTATTTTGGTCTCACCCCATTTCAGCAAATTGCATACTGAAGATGATGAGCTGGACTTTTTCCCAGGGCAGAAGAGTGTCTAGGTCAGTTATGTCTTTTTATCACAGCTTTGTTGCAGCTCGCCTGCGCCTTCCTTAGTGCCAACTGTATGCCACAGTTATGGTCTGTTGATACACACAAAAAAGTAGAAAACAGAAGCATTTTACAAACAAATCAAAAAGAAACTTTTAAAATCTAACTGCATGAATTATCTAGGCACATTCTCAGATTTCCAACTTTATTTTGGAGTGATATACAGCCATAAGAACATGAAGTATTTTTGCCATAGTTTCTGATTCTCACATGAATCAACTAAATGAGGTATACTATGCTGAGTTTCCTGTGGGCTAAGTTTCCAGACCCTGTCCATTTTCAAGTATTCTATTTATTTGTATAGGATTAAAAGTTGTCTTTTTTTCCCTTAGAAATGCTCTTGATTTAGTACACAGAAAGGTCTGTTCATTATCCTCCCTTTGACCATTGCTACAATACCAGATTTTAGGTTTCCACCCTTATTCAAAGATACTTCAAAGAATAAGGTACTCTATTCTAATTTTTTTTCTTTTGAAGTTGAATATAGGGAAAAAATTAGCCCACAACAGCAGGCATTGTCTAAAAAAAAAGTAAATGAATTCTTGCATGACACAGGAAGTCATTTGAAGGAACCATAACCTTAATACTAATTTACCTTAAAAAATAGATTGATGACAGGGGTATTTTTCAAAAAAACAGCAGCATCAAAGCTTTTTCTCAAGCATCCTGTAGTTGTGTTTCTTTGTCACCATCACAGCTGTCGCTCTCGGTTAAAAAATCTTGCCTTCTTAACATTCAGCAGCATTATTTGGTTATAGATAGGTGCTTGTTGAGTGAAAGAAGAGATGATCAATTTAATAACAAGTTATGAAAAATTTTGAGAGCCATTTTCTTGGGCCCAGGAGTTTCTATACATATTCCAGCCCCTGTGGCCCTAAGGTCTCTGACTGAAGAACTCTCTGTTTCAGCTTTGTCCATCCCTTTCCCTGAACTACAAACTCTACTTAAACAACCTCCCTCCTTGGTCCCTCATTTCCAGGCAGTGCTTCAAGGAGATTGCCACAGGTTCCAGGGAAGATTCTTTGTTAATAATATTCATTTTAGTATTCTAAATTGTATGCTTTTAATGAACTCTTCAATAATATAAAGATATGAGTTTTTGTGGTACACACACGTATTCACACACACAGTGATCAGTCACCTGTAAACATCCTTTTTCCCCCCTATTTCCTATGCTTATTTGAAACCATTTCGTCCCCTTCCTTCCCTTGGGCTGTCAGAAAACAGGATGGTCACTTGTGAGTGTTAGAACATCCTTTCTCTTCCAAGCCATCTGATCCCAAAAAACATGGGGCAAAGCTGGAATATCCTTGTATTTTACTGACCATAAGTGGTTGTCCTTGTGCATTCTTTGATTACTCTCATGCTGTATTCACTATTTACTTTTTTTTTAATTGTATATAGGTTGGTAAACATGATTGCCTGAGATATTTGTATATAATTTAGGATTTGTAGCTTTTATTATTCAGAATTCTTATGGCATGTTAATGACAGTGTCCTACTCTGGGCAGCTGAATACGATCATTGTGTGGTTAGGGTTAGCTTAGACACACATAATGTCGCTTCTTCCCAGCCCACCACTGTTACTTCACAGTGACCCACTGCCCCCAGGAGAAGCATCCTCGTGGATCGGGGCTCCTGCCCTCCTTTCCACAGAGTACAAAACAACTTGATGAGCCCAATAGTGAAATAAAAACTGAACCTAGTCCCGTTGTTACATGTGGAATGTGTTTTCTGTTTACGTTTTCATTTTTTTATTAGAGTTAAATATCCATAACATGAAATTTACAATTTAACCATTTTTAAAATGTGTGGCATGAAGTATATTCACACTGTTGTGCAACCATCACCACCATCCATCTCCAGAACATTTTCATCTTCCCCAGCTGAAGCTCTATACCCACTAAACACTAGCTCTCCACTCCCCGATTTATTTTTCTTCTTTCCAGTTTTATTGAGATGTAATTGACATACAGCACTGTATGGTTTCAGGTGTACAGCATAGTGCTTTGGCTTTACATACATCATGAAACGATTACCACAGAAAGTTAGTGAACATTCATCATCTCATATAGATATAAAAGAAAAGAAAAAGAAAAAAATGTTTTCCTTGTGATGGGAACTCTTAGGGATTACTCTCTGAACAACTTTCATATATAACGTACAGCAGTGTTCATTATATTTATCATGTTGTACGTTATATCCCTAGGACTTATTAATCTCATAACTGGAAGTTGTTACCTTTTAACCACCTTCCTCCAATTCCCCCTCCTCCCACCCCTGCCTCTGGTAACCAGAAATCTGATCTCTTTTTCTAGGAGTTTGGTTAGGTTTGTTTTTCGTTTTTTGTTTTTTGAAGTATAATTGATCTACAGCACTATGTTAGTTCCTATGTTAGTACACAACATAGTGATTCAATATTTCTATACATTACAAAATGATCACCACCTGTTTGTTTATTTTTAATACATAGGGAAAGCAAGGAAATGCGAGCGCACCAGGCTAAGATTTCTATGGAAAATAGCAAAGCCATCAGCCAAGATAAATCTATCAAGAATAAAGCAGAACGGGAAAGGTGAGTCAGAACGCTCACTGCCGGAATATAACATTGACTTGAAGACACAGACTCGACAATATTTCTGTGTGTATACACACACTCACATTTGAGATATAAACAAACCTGTGAGTTCCGGTTGAGAATCGTGCTATTATAACTGCTAGAAGATGTATTATTATTGCTGTAAAACATCTTCTGATTGTTTACTACCACTAGTAAAACAGATTTACATTCAATATATGTGTGCTAATTTACAAACAAAATTATATAAAATATGGCAAGATATCCTTCCCACATCCCATTGGGTCATCCTGTAAGCATCTCATCTGCTCAGGTGTTAAGCCCATTCTGAATGGACTTAAAGTCTATATAACAGCATGTAGGATGGTCTTCTTCCCTTGACTGGCCTCGTGCTGTCCTTGACACCAGGCGCCATCTCAAACCACCACCACCCCACACACAGGTTTTCTGGTTCATCCTTGTCTTAGAATGGGTTTCTAGAAACAAAGACAGGAATTTGTGTGCATATGATTTACTGAGGAAAGGATCTTCAGCTAAGGGGAGAGGAGGAAGCAGGAGTGGGCCAGGGCAGGGGCTAAGTAAGGATATGGTCTCGGTTAGAGTTCCTCTTCAGCCTGATCCCAAGCTCTAGATTGTAAACTCTACCATGATCTGTCCCTTTGAACCACAGGTGTCTGGCTTTTGTACTTCTATGTTAATCAGTCATTGGCCACATAGAGTTGGAGGAGGGTTTGCGTGACCTCCAGAAAAGATCCCAGGTGCAAGCCTTTTAGCCAAAGCTGGTAAAGGGGATCTGAGAGGACATCAGTAGTCATAGTACCCAAGAGAGGGAGTTAGCAGCACTTGGTTCCCAGTGGTCCCAAAAAGCATCTTCACCTGTGATGCTCATGGCTGCCCCGAAAGCCTCTAAGAACACAGATGCTGGTTGCTCCAGAACTGAGAGCTAGGTTCACACAGCAGTGGTCAAGCACAGCAGGATTGCGTCTCTTGGAGAAATAGACTTGGATAGAATGTGGCTGCCGGCTGAGTTCACCACCCACACAAAGGCTGTGTTTTATGCTCAACAAAATTCAGAGCAAAGTGAAGATTACCTTTGGGGGTTAAAACGTGAGCATGAAGTTTAGGGCTTTACGTCATTCAGCTGTTGACCATAGGCTGAGCTGTTAGGAAACTTTGCAGCTCCAAGCAAAGTACCCCTGTTTCAATTCCACTGTCTACACGGTCTTTTGTGGACGCTTAGTTGATACCTGATGTTTCCTCCTTGTCTTGAACACAGCAGTAACTGCTGTCCAACTACTTCAATATGGTTGATTTTTAAAACGCATCTCATTTATTAACCATAATTAAACTTAAACTTGAAATAGGACAAAATATAAAGCATAATACCATCCAGTGCATTTTTATGCTGAAGTTTTGTTGGATTAAATATGATTTGGAATTAACTGGCCAGCAATAGGATTTGGAATTCCACAGTAATTCGACCTGGAAATGAATTGCCTTTTCAACACTTTGGCCAAGAAATTTCCCAGTAAACATGGAGTGTCATTTGTGGCTCTCTAGGGAGATTGTTACTCAATTTAATCAATGCTCATTTACACCATCATTTTGGGGTAGTTATCTGGTTCTTGTTTATTTTAACAAAGTGCCACCCTGTGGACGTTATTCTCAGACAAGGAACTTTGCTTAATGGCCTTGTGTACATGGAAATGACATTGTCCACTTTAGCTGAAAAACACAAAATATTCATGCCATGATAAAACCTCGTTAAACTGTTTTAGACTGTCCAAACTGAAATATGGAATTCAACATGATAAATGTGCTAATTATTAAATAGCTCTTTATCATACTTTTTCAATTATGTTGCAAAATGGACTTTAACCCAGTTGAGATCAAGTTATCTTAAATTATGAGTTACTGATAACTTAACCAGGAAAGTTTTTTATTTAATTTCCTTATTTTGACTTATTATACTTATTTATTATAACTCAGTATCCAGTGGTTAGGTGACTCTCAAACATCTACAAATGGCTGGTCTCTTAAAAAATAATTTCTCTATGCCAAATGGTTACCTTTTTAAACACATGCTGTGTGTATCCACCTTATCAAACTACTGAGAAATAAAATTAAAAATTTATAATCAGAGACCTAAGAAAGACATGCAGAAGCTGAAAAATACTTCTATTCTTGGGTCAAAGAAGACATTTCAACATAAAAAACATGATATTTATAACTGAATGACAACATAAACTCTGTTGATCAATGTGTCAGAGTTAGCTAAAGCACACAGGAAGAGAAATAATCAGCAAAATAAAGAGGCAACCTACCAAATGCGTGAAAATATTTGCAAACATATATCAGGTAAGGGATTAGTATCCAAAATATATAAGCAAATCAACAAATCAATGGCAAAAAACAAATAATCTGATTTTTAAAGTGGGCAGGGGACCGAATAGACATATTTCTAAAGAAGACATGCAAATAGCCAACAGTATATGAAAAGATGCTCAACACTATGAATCATCAGGGGATGCAAATCAAAACCACAATAAGATATCACCTCACATCTGTTAGAATGGCAGTTATCAAAAAGACAAGAGATAATAAGTGTTGGCAAGGATGTGGAGAAAAGGGAACCCTTGTGTACTCTTGGTGGGATTGTAAATTGGTGGTGCAGCCACTATGGAGAACAGTATGGAGGAGGTTCCTCAAAAAATTAAAAATAGAACTACCATATGATCCAGCAATTCCATTTCTGGGTATATATCTGAAGGAAATGAAAACACTATCTAGAAGAGATGCCTACGTCCCCATGTTCATCACAATATTATTCGCAATAGCCAAGACATGGAAACAACCTAAGTGTCTATGAACAGATGAATGGTTAAAGAAAATTTGAGATGTCTATTCAATGAAATATTATTTAGCCATAAAAAGAAGGAAATCCTGCCATTTGGGACAACATGGATGAACTTTGAGAACATTATCCTAAGTGAACTAAATCGGACAGAGAAAAATACTATATATTTGTGGAGTCTATAAAAAAGCCAAATTCATAGAAACAGGGTGGCATGGTGATTACCAGGGGGTGACGGTAGGGGAGTCAATGAGGAGACATTGATTAAAAGATACAAACTTGCAAATATAGGTTTAATAAGTTTTAGGCATCTAATTTCAGCATGGTGAATGTAGCTCACACTGTATATTACTTGAAAGTTGCTAAGAGAGTAGATCTTTTTTTAACATCTTTATTGGAGTATAATTGCTTTACATTGTTGTGTTAGTTGCTGCTGTATAACAAAGTGAATTAGCTATATGTATACATATATCCCCTCCCTCTTGCGTCTCCCTCCCACCCTCCCTATCCCACCCCTCTAGGTGGTCACAAAGCACCGAGCTGATCTCCCTGTCCTATGCGGCTGCTTCCCACTAGCTATCTATTTTACAGTTGGTAGTGTATATACGTCAGTGCTACTCTCTCACTTCGTCCCAGCTTACCCTTCCCCCTCCCCATGTCCTCAACTCCATTCTCTATGTCTGTGTCTTTATTCCTTTCCTGCCACTAGATCTTAAAGTGATATTTACAGTGAAAATTATAGCCTAGATGCATATATTTTTTTAAAGAAATGAAAATTAATAAGAAAATGCTCAAAGAGGACATAAAATTAGAAAAATAAACTGAACCCAAAGATGTCAGATGAGAAGAAATCAAAATTTTAGAAGCAAAAAATATTAAAATAGAAAACAAAAAGCAATGGAAGTAAAAAAGTGAAAAAAGCAAAAGCGAAAGCTTGTTATTTGAAAAAAAAAAAAATCAGTGAACCTCCAGCAAGAATGATAAAGAAGAAAGAGATACCACAAATTAGTAGTATTGGGGATGAAAAGGGAAATAACTACAAATACAGTAAATACTTTTGAAAACAAAGACTACTATAAACAATACTACTAATGAATTTGAAAACCTAGATGGAATGGACAATTGCTTAGAAAAACTAAAATATCCAAAACTGACTGTAAAAGAAAGAGAAGACCTGAATAGACCTATAACTATTATAGAAATTCAATCAATTATACGTCTATTTAGTCATGACAAACACTCCACCTCACCAATAATCAGGGGAAATGTGAGTTAAAACAACAGCATGATGCCATTTCAAAAAACTAGCAATTGACAGAAAAGGAAATGTCTGATAGTAACAAGAGTAGGCAAAGATATGGAGAAAGGGTAACACCCAGACACCATAGGTGGGAGTGCAAACTGGAACAGGTACTTTGGAGTAAAGATGAAGTTGTTTACTCCCTACCAACCTGCAAGTCTAGGTTTACACGCTGGAGAAACCTTTGCTCATACGCACAAGAAGATATGTCCTACATTTCATTTATTTAGCCAATAGACAGTGTGCCAAGCATTTCAGGACCCTATGTGCCAAACCATTGTGCATTGTTGGGAAATAACCTACTTTCTATTAATGGCAAAATGAAAATACTGTAATCTACTCAAAAACGGAAAAATCCATGCAGCAGATGAAAATAATGGAATCGTTTGAAACATAGCTATATTTCTTAATCATAAGGCTAAGTTTTAAGTTACAGAAAGAAACCCAGAATATGTTAGCATTTAGGTTAATTTGGAAACCATACAAAACAGTATATGTATAGTCCAGAAGCATCAGCATCACCTGGGAGCTTATTAGAAATGCAGAATCTCAGGTCCACCCCAGACCCACTGAATCACACCCTCTGGGGGTGGGTTCAGAAATCTGTGTTTTTGATAGTATCTCCATGTGATTTGTGTGCATGTGAAAGTTTGAGAAACATTTGTGTGTATTACATATGGATACATCCATATGTAATAAAAATATTAAAACATGGATAGGAAAGTCCACACCAAATTCAGAATAGTGGTTACCTCTGGAGAGAGAGAAAGGAGGGAAGTGGAGTGAGGAAGAATACAAAGGGGGGGGGGGTTATTTATATCTGCAATGCTTTATTTCCTTTAAAAATATGACACAAGCATGGTAAAACATAATTAATGTTGACTAATCTGAGTGATGGGTACACAGATTTTTTTTGTCTTTTTCTCTGTACATTGTACATTTCAAAATTCCTCAATAAAAATTAGGAAAAGGAAGTGATAATCCCATCCAAATAATTAAATGGAATATGACTCTTTCTTATTTAATATCATATCCAACTGACGTCATACCAACTGTTGTTTGTACCTGTTGCTTTTAGGCGGGTCAGGGAGTTAAACAGCAGCAACACTAAAAAGTTTCTGGAAGAAAGAAAGCGAGTAAGTATTTTATAATTTTCTTGACACTTCTCCTTTAAAAAAACTATAAACAGTAACTCATGCTTAGAAAGCAGACTACTAGCTAATTTGCTTAATTTGCTTTTTCTGTACGTCAAACATTCTAGCTTCTCTTCTCCGCTCCCTGAAAGCTAAATTAATCTCTCACTGAAATTTTTAAGGTAATTATTTGCTCCATTTTATACAGAAAATGAAGCCAGATTTTAATCGTGAACAAGTACTCTTGTTTTCTAAGATTTTGGCAGGAACTATCTTGCCAGTAAAAATTATGGGTTTAAACTCTCCCAGTTTTCAGGCTATTTTTCTTTCTTCTTTTTTATTTTTTTTTATATCCGTCACTTAAGTTGCAAACTACCAACCTTCATCCATAAGTTTTAAGATTACAACCCAAAGTTGACCAGATGTTTTGTTTTGTTTTGTTTTGTTTTTTGCAGCTCGCAATGAAGCAGTCCAAAGAAATGGACCAGTTGAAAAAAGTCCAGCTTGAGCACCTCGAATTCCTAGAGAAACAGAACGAGCAGGTATTTCACCTAAAAAGCATAAAAAGTTGTAGGCAGCCAGCCAGCTTCGGGAGGCAAATGCCTTAGGTCAGAGTCACCCTTCTGCTAAAGCCCGTGGCCTGAGTAGTGGCACGGAAAGATGGCTAGAAAAATTTGGTGCCTACTGTACTTACCCCATTTCATCCACCAAGAACAGAAAGTATTCTTTTTTGAAGTGGGAGAGGAATGTGGCTGTGGGGAGAAAAGAATCAAAAGTCATGTTTTGATTAGATTATGGGGATTCTAAGAAGGACATTACTGAGAGGAGGAGAAAACAGGTTACAAATTGTTTCTTCATTTTCACTTAGAGTTTTATCACTTGTACCCTAGAGACAAGTGAGGTTGCATTTAAAAGCAAATGAGAGAGACCACCTACTTTCAACCTCAATCTAAAAGTGAAGTTATAGAACCTTATTAGGCCTTACAAGTGAAACTTAGAGGCATGAGCCACCATAACTCTACAAACCACTGGAAGTGAGTGGATACCATACTCTTGGTGCTAAACGCTAAATATACACAAGTAAAAATAAACACAAAAAATGTACACAAATAAAAAGAGTTATCCAAAATCCAGCTATTTAGTAGCTATCAGGCATATACCAACACCAGGATAAATGTGTGTTTACCTCGAGCAGTACATATAGATGGGCTATAGCCCATGGGCCATCCGCACTCTCATTTCAATTTGATGGAAATACCTCTAGCTTATGTGGCAAAATGACCCTCAGCAGCAGTTAAAATTTCAGTCTGTCTCAGTCCAAATACATCTCTTTAGCTGTAGCTGGTTTGGAAGTTTCTAGATAATTCACTTCAATATAGAAGCTTTAAAGAGGTTTTGCTGAAATACGTACTTGTACTACATTATTCTTTCCTATTTCTTTTCATATATAAAGTAATACTATTTAAGGTATATTTTTTAAGAGTAAATGGCTTCCACTGAAGAACACCTAACTGGAAATTACACTAAAAACTACCTTTGAGAAAGTAAAACAAAACCATAAAATCTTTTTTTTTTTTTTGTATTGCAATTGGGTAACAAATAAATCCAACTTCTGGTTTCAGATTCTTTACTTTTTGGTTGATAGAAGTTTTACTCATGGGCATACTTCTGAGTTATGTTTCCCATTTCCTTTCCAGCTAAATGCTTCTATTCATGAACAGTCCACAGATCCCTAAGGGGGACAATAAGTGTTTATTGTCCCATGGGCCCAACTCATTTGACCAACTCATAGATACATCACCTTCTGGTACAAGTTACTAATGATTTTGCTCCTAAAGCATTTCTCAGAATGTGCTGGGGTGGGGGGCGGGGGGGGGGGGGATGGGAGAATGAGTAGGGGTAGAGCCACCATCTCCAAAACAATAGAATCCACTTTAGTGAATCAGGACTGGGTGGGGATAAGGATGCCTTAGAAGAAGGCACAATGGAGGTAAGATGCAGTTATGTTTCAGTTAGCTAAATTAAGAAACTACTTAGAAATCATTGTGTTGCTTGGCAACAAGTTTGACTAAAGAATATAAATGTGCTAAAAATTACTCTTCACTACAATAGTGGTGTATATCAGAGCTAGAGAGTATGGTTACCTAGTCTTTTCAGTTTGAGAGCTAAATTGCATAATTTAAAAATCACTTTGGGCTTTTATCCTAATACATGTGTAACTCAAATCACACCAGAGTTCTTGCACTGAAATACTGGATTAGTGACAACTGTACTGATTGGATCATATTGGGAGGATAGTGACCTTTTGTTCCAAAAATTCATATAATGCCTTTCAGTGGGTCACAGGTAATGTCTACCACCCATACCTGATACTTTGAGTCACAGAAGCTTAGGAAAAAAAATGAGAAAGCTTGAGATTTGATGAAGATTTAATGAGATTCCATGAAAAGAAATTCAAGATATAGTGACACTTCCAGCAAATGTAGAATTAGGACTTGAATTTCTTTGTTAAGCTTTGCTTTACAAATATGGCCTATTCTATAACAAATTCAATCCCAGGTATTTCTGGTATACCTTTTTTTTTTTTGGAATTTAAAGATCAGAGACCTCTCAATTCAGTTACTCGGTGTGTTTCAACACTGTCATAGACACAGGGCAAAAGACATAGTGACTCTGTTTCTTCCCTCATAATAGGCGAGGTCTGGAACCATTTGGAGAGCTCCCTTTATAACCAATATTTCATTGGCAGAAAACAGTTTCCTGTCTCCAGGCAATCCCAAACTTGTATAACAATCTCCCAAACTACTGTTAAACCCCAAGACTTTTTTCTGTTTCTAAGCCAAAAATAAATGAATTTTAACATTCTCCCATAATACCTCCCTTTAAGGTTTCTTACTTGCTTTCCTGTGACCCTAATCGCCTAAATTCTCCCAGTCACTCCCAAAGAAAAGCCTGGAATCGATCTACTTCATTAGCTAGACAGTGTTGAGGGCATTGGTAGAAACAACTCAAGTTTTAATATATTTGGGTCCTGACTCTGGATCCTAACTTCATATGGCCTTTTAAAGCCTCCTAATGGCCTTGTCTACTTGGTCAGCCAGTTATTCATTTAAAACTCCAAAGGGTTTTTGCTGCTGTTTCCCATCGACCTCCCAGCCACACAGGAGCTCATCCTTCTTGACACGCACCATTTCAAACCTGAAATGCTCCATTACTGTCACACCCAAGTTTTAAAAATTGATTTTTGCCATCAATCCTATCATTTAATAAAGAAAGGTGAGGGGGTCTCGCTCAAGGGAGGGTTCCCCACTCACTGCCCCACAAGAGAGGCGCAGTCTGGGTTAATAGGCATCGGTCGTTTGTTTTGTTCTTTTTTTTTCTGTTGAGATCAACTTGGGGGAAGTTTGTCACTGACGGTTGTATACATGTTTTAGTCTTAGCTTTTTGCTTTTCTGTATATGGTTTTGCATTCATTTTTCAAATTCACTTCAGTATTCATTTATTTTCTTTGTTTTGTATGTATGACTCAATTTTGACATTACTATTTTTGTACAAACAGCTTTTGAAATCCTGTCATGCAGTGTCCCAAACGCAAGGTAGGACTGAAAACTCTGATAAGCAAGACATTGCCTTCCTGCTCAACTACATCCGTATTCTTGGTGCTTTGATGATTCACATCTGCTCATGACTAGTTAAGATCACAAGTGTTTGATTTAAAAGTGTGACTATTTAATGCTTGGATTTCTGATGTAATATTCAAACCAAAATGGCCAACATCTTGAGAGAATTATTTCTGATGGAGTTTTAGTAGCCTTTCCAGTTGCAGACCTGGGGAACTCAAGTCATGCTAATGAAGATGTACCCAGGCATCAAAAACAGTGATGTATGGTTGTTGTTTGGACAGACCACAGCTAAGACTGGGTCACAGAGTCATATCTTTCACAAACATTAATATGACTGCCATCAATTTTTAGAGCACCCTGGTAAAAGTTCATTGGTGGTTTTTAATGACAAAGAGTTATGGTTTGCGTGCAGAAACATTATACAATGTCATTATACAATGACTCTTGGCATGCTTTGTGTTAGATCCAATCTGCCAGGGACCTTAATTACCCCTTATAAGTGACCATATGATTTATTGTTCAAACAAGATAGTTTTGAAAGTGAAAGGGGAAGCTGTTCATAATAGCCAAGGCCATGGGCATAAATTGAAACCATCCTTGACAAGTGGGCATGAATGGTCACCCTGCTCATATGAGAAGCTGGCTCTTGGAATCCTTTTTTAGTGTTAATATGATCCTTCTTTCTAAACAGTGTTCAATATTGTCTTTAAATGCTAGAGGGGGAGAAGCATAGGGAATCCTTTATTACTACTTAGCAAACATAAAAATATTTAATTTCAAGTGCTGATAATGTTTCACTGTCATCTCTTATGAATACTGCTTGTGTCATAGTTTCATGTTTGTATATTTTTCTCCATTTCTTCATTTCTCTATTAGAGCATTATTATATCTCAGGCATAAAAAAATCTGGGGAGGGGGAACCGTCCATCCCAAATGTAAGCAGAAAGTTATCATCTTTAATGTTATTATATCCATCCTCACCAAAATGAAATTTAAAGCCACAATATAAAAATAACGATAAGGGCTTCCCTGGTGGCGCAGTGGTTGAGAGTCTGCCTGCCGATGCAGGGGACATGGGTTCGTGCCCCTGTCCGGGAAGATCCCACATGCTGCGGAGCAGCTAGGCCCGTGAGCCATGGCCGCTGAGCCTGCGCGTCCAGAGCCTGTGTTCTGCAACGGGAGAGGCCACAACAGTGAGAGGCCCGCGAACCGCAAAAACCAAAAAAACCCATAAAATAAACAAACAAACAAACAAAAATAATGATAAGAAGGAACTCACTCTATGGTCTGTGGGTTAAACTAATTTTGTAGCAGGACTTCATTTGGGACTTTTAGATGCTCATAGTATGATCTGCAGAGTTGACCAAATCCTCCCAATGACCTTCCATTTGGTTGGAATACCTAAGTAGACATGAATAGTAACATCAGAGCTCATGAGAGTCCTCCTCTTGAGTTATATCTTTCTATATCCATGTTTCCATTTTTAAATGCCCTTTATTTCAAAATGATGTGTCACTAAAAAAGGACAGGGTGCTTTATTGTTCCTCTGAAAGATCCATGTATTGGGTTGGAAGAAAGCATGCGGCTGGAAAGTAAAAGATAAAATGAACCAATTGATTTCCCCTATTTTGCCAGGCAATGATTTGTCATCAGAACCTGTCCCCATATGACGCCTTTCCACCCCCCAAATCAGCTGGTTGTCTTCTTGACAGCCTTAATTCATGAGATTGAGTTCACCGTGGCTTACTTCCTGGGGTAGACCATAAAAAATGAATGACTCCAGAGAAGTGAGAGCCTATGAGGATAGTTTTTGGACAATAGCATTCCAGGAACCCTACATATTCCTGTAACGTTCTGTTTGCAGCATACTCCAACCAAATCAATGTGATATGCTCCCACCTGAACTTCTGCATCAGTGAAATTCTTAGGCAACTACTTTAAATTAAATTTCAGGCTATTTAGGGAATAAATCGTGCATAAGCAATGCATATTCTAAAAGTGATCAAATTATCTACACACAGTCAAGGCATGTCAATCTGTAGAAACTAAATCAAGCAGTTAGACACTACATAATCTATGAGTAACAGGCGTAGCCTCTTCTCAAGTTGTTTTCCTGGTACTGTGTGGACCAGTCCTTCTCAGACTTTAACGTGCATAAAAATTTCCTGGCGATCTTATTAAAATGCAGATTCTGGGTCAGTAGGTCTGGGGTGGAGTCCAAGATTCCGCATTTCTCACAAGATCCCAGGTGATGCTGATGATGCTGGTCCATGGACCACACTTTAAGTAGCCAGGACATAATGACAAGCATCAAATTTACGGGAGAAGAGAGGTTGGGTTTGCTCTATGGCTTCAGGAGAGGATTTCAACATGTAAGGTCACGTTTCTGATGTTACAGGCGAAGGAGATGCAGCAGATGGTGAAATTGGAAGCCGAGATGGACCGCAGACCAGCAACAGTTGTGTGAAACTCCAGGACGCAAACTGAAACCGCAGAACCACTGCATCAAAAGAGCACTCCCAAAGTTCTGAACACAAATTCCGTGGAAGAAAGCTGATGTCTTTTGCATTTCCTTTATGTATAGACAAGATGGCACCTGAAACCACAGAGAATTACGTACTTCTCTTAAATATTTTGAATACTGAATTTCCTTGGCCAACTAAAAGTAGCTACAAATCCCCCAAAATTACGATTCCAATAAGGCAGAGTTTACCCATTGATCATACCACTTAAACATGTTTGCTATAAAGTATCATCACAGATAAATGAGCTTGGTGTTAACAACTCTGCTTTGTGATGCATTAGGACATGTTTGAGCAACAGCAAAAATAGTGTATTAGCCATGTGATAGTAAGCGCATGCACTAGGGGGAAAAAAAACTCTGTCTACAAATTTATCAGCAGAAGTGGTGATCTGCTAGACAAATAATCTGGGGGAATTTTTCTACATCTAAGTTACCTCATCAGTAAGTGCCAAGTCTCCACCATGCCATAAGAAGCTAACTTCCTGTAACAGTTGTGGAAATTATTAGAACAATAGGAAAAAAAAAAAAAAAGAACAGTGTCCCTGTGCCAAAACCCATCAGTGCTCAAAAGGAGAACTCTGTCAGGCACTTTTAAGAAAGTTGACATCTGACATTGCTTTCTAGGAATTGCTTCTGCCAATTCCAGATTATTACAGCTCACTCTTACACCATAAAGATTGTGAAGTGGTTATTGGCAAACGTTTGTAAATGTGACCATGTATAAAGTATTTATACTCCTAATTCTCACTGTCAGAGAGCAAAATCATCTAAGTATTGCCACATGACAAGATTAGTAAACAGGAATACTAGAACTATGTTTGCATGATACACAAGCACCAATTACGACTAATCCGTACACAGTTAACCTAATGCAAGTAAATACTGGTTAAGAAAATGTATGGCACAGAATATAATTTGACTCTCAAGACTTTTAGCATAATGAAGAAGTCTATATATATGTGTATATGAATTATGTGGGCATTCTTGATACTTCAAGTTCTAGTTTCAAAAAAAATACATAACTAATTTAATTTTACACAAAAATATTTATGCAGATTTTCAGAATTTCATATCAGGAAATAACCTTTTTATGTCTGTTAAATATCAAAACAATTTGCTACAGTGTTAATCTGCATGGTCTTTAAGCCTGCTGTAGTTGTGTTGCAGAGAGTGCATGAAGAAGTCCCCCCTGGGAATGGAGCCATGCCCCAAAGCCCAGAGGAGTGCATGGAAACTGTAATCTAGAGCTAATCAGATTACTGATTTTAGGGCACAAACCACCAACTGAATTGTTGTATATGCTTGTACAGATTGATTCTGTGTGTTCCTCTGAATAAAGCAGAGAAAATTATGTTACCATCAATATTGAAATTAAACTTCCAACTTCTCTAATAAAAAATGAAAACACATCTAACACCCGTCAGAGTATTTGCTCCCAAAGATGCTTTCCAGTGTACTTTTCCTGTTTCATGAAAGATCTCTTCATTGAAGGGGGCTTATGCATGACCCAACACATTTTGCTCCTGACACAAAACAGGCTGATTCTAGTTGACTCCCAATGTAAAGTACTTGTTTTTTTTTTCTTTTTCTCATATTTATCCTTTGAACTGGCTTCTGTGAAATTCTCTGGTTCCAAATTTCCTTATCTGTAAGACAGTGGAGTTAGACTATGTATCTTTCAACACTAACATCCCATGAAAAATGATGGCTATTAAAATGGTACCACATTTGGATGGCCAGTTTTCAGAGATTCCAAATGGCTCCCTCATCAAATCAAATAGCTTCTTCCCAGTGCTCACCATTCTGTAGCACTTGACTGAATCCATCACTCCCCTGCTCTTTGCTCTTCTTCTGAGAGAGAAGCAGAAAAAAGTAGGAGCAAACTCTTACTTTTCCCATTTTTCTGATTATTTCTTCTCTGGCTTTTCATCCTCTTACACTGCCATAAGTATTTCTGAGGTCCAGCTTAAATCCAGAGCCAGTTTTTTTCTTTAACCCAGATTACTTTCAGTGTTTGAGATATCTTACTCCCTGAAAGGATCCATTGTAATAGGATGAAAATGTACACACAGCTCAAATGTACAACAAAAAGATGTGTTTATTTTCAATTGTAAGTTCATATTGCACTCAAATCCTGCATTCTTACTTATTATGAAGGAAAAAAAAATCCTGCCAATTATAGTTACTCAGCCTCTTCCAACTTAAAAATAAAAAACACACCTATTTCAGAGGCATATTAAATTACTTCAAAGTCAAACCCCCAGTTAGAGTTCCCTCCCCCTTAAGGAGGTCTCCCTGCTTCTTTCCCCAGGTGGCCTCTTGGTGTGAAGAGAAGCCTGTGTGTCCTCCTGGCAATGGGGAGGAGCATCTGGTCTCCTCTGTGGAGTGGTCCTAACTGCCTGCAAGGTGGGCCCTTCCATCCCAGTGTCTCAGGGTTTCTGCTCAGAGGAGTTTTCACCCTAGGCTCACTTTTTCCAACATTCTTCTGGGATACACAGAAACTTCTGGAGTTTGTTGGGAACCAGAGGTGCTAGCTCAGGTTCACCCATTTAAATACCTCCTTTGGCCATTTTTCAGCTTCTAACGCCGTGCTGTTCCAATACCACGGGGGTTTCTCCAGGAGGCTTGTAATTTTCTAGAGCTATGCCACAAGAAGCAAGAAGCAAGCCTATAGAGGTTCTACTACATCTTCCTTCTCCCACCTCCAGGACTTTTTGTCCCAATCTGGGGATCAAGGCACTTGACTCAATTCTTACCTTTCTCCCTACTATCAGCCCTGAAAGGATATTCAGCCGCTCACGGATGATTGATTGGAATGCTCATACTGGACTGGACTTCTTCCCTAAGTAGGTTGTTCTTCCCCTTTTGGGGGGATAAAAGGCTTCATGGAAAAGAAAGCAGATTGACAAGATAGGGAAACCCATCGGGAAGTACCATATTTCATCAAATCCAAGACATCGTTGATTAGAACATGCCCATTACTATTTTATATTCCACAAAGAATGAAAGCATGCTGCCAGTTAAACTATGACACACCATCCAGGGATTATAAGACACATCTCAATTTCAGCGATGTTAAAATGTAGAAAATATGTGAAGCTTGGAATCCATGAAATATATAGTATTTCAAAAAATACTATGCAAGCTACTCAAATCCCAAGTCTTAATGGGGGTGGGGGGGACTTAGTTTTAAAGATAGAGCACAAGAGAAACCTTATATCAGAAAACCTAAACTAAAGGACACTTACACGATTGGGTTTGAAATTTAGCAGTGAGCTTCCTGGAAAGCATTTCAAAAGCAGAAAGAAATCTATTTCTCACCATCAATTCAAAGAATGTTCTTTATGTGTATTTTCCTTAGCTGTTTCATTCAGTCACATGCCTTCAATTTCTACTTCTCTGAACATAATTCTTACTTCTCCTAAGCTCTGGTTCTTCCTCTTAGCTTTTCGGTTAAACAAGTGGCCCACATGCACATTGTATGTAATTAATCAAAAAAAGAGACCCTCCCTCCATCTGTCCTCCCTGTCTAACAGTCCATAACCGGCGCTAAACCTTGTGTGCTTCCACACTCAATCTGTTTATAAAACCCATGAATTCTACCCTGTCTTGGAAGTTGCCTTCTCCCTTACAACTTTTCTCATTCTTCAACACCCAAAATTGAATTTCTTTGCCCCTCAAATCTCTTCTACACCTAGGTTAATTTTCCCAAACAGCAGCTCTGATCATATTACTATCTGGCTGGTAAAGCCTGAGTTCCAATCCACTACCTAAAGAATAGTGTTGAGATTACTGATATCAGCATTCAGCTTGGACCCCAGACTGCACCCTCACTTAGCCAATCTGGATTATCACTATTCTCTGTTCACACATGTAGCACACATCTTTCCTAGCCATGTCACATGATGATGTTCTATCAATTCTTAAAAGCAACCTCCCAAAATGCCACCTCCAAAACTTCCCTCATTCCCCCAAGCAAGAAATCATCTGCCCTTCTGAATGTATCCATTTATACTTTAAAAGTTGTTTAAGCATAGACTTTTCCACCAGCCCAGACTAATTTCTTTTCAGGCTTTGTTTATTTGCTTTGCAAAGAACAGGTAGTCAGTAACTACCCAATGACCATTTGTTTTCTATGAATGAAGGGTTTGTAACTATCTGTTTGGCCCCTTGTGCAATGTCCTTCAATGAAAGACTAAAGTAAGTTTCCTTCCCAATTTCAAGAAAAAAATTTTCCTCAGTTCATATTGTTAGCATCCTTTCAAAGCAGTAGGACTCTTACAATAGTTAACAGGCAATGTGGCTCCACCAACACTAAGTGTGATTATGGAGAGTGAAGAGGGAACACCCTGCATTATTTCAGTGCTGAGGTTGTCTTAGAGATGCCTCATTCCAAGCCCTCAACAGCTTCTCTTTATCATCACATGTGAAAGTTTAGCAGAAGACCACTCTTCTCTACAACTTTCCCTTGATGCTTGCCATTTCACAGAATCCCAAGCACAACTTTAATGTCATAATAAATCCTGGCTAGTGCCTCTGGGATGAATTTTTATGAGCCATCTTCTTTAATAATATATCATGAAAAGCGTTCTGCTCCATAGGTTAGAATAATGCAAAAATATTAGGAAGGGAGCAGGGAGATGATTCAAAATAGCAGTGTCATTGCTTTTACATTAAAAGAAAAAAATAGGTGGCAGCACTTTACTCGATTAATGAAGCAATGCCTCTTCCTCTCCTGTCCTCATGATACTTCCTTGGAAATTTGGGGCAAGGGACAGTCCCCAAGCTACTTCATCCTGGACATTTTTGAGACCCCTTAAAGTCTCCACCAAGATAAAATTTGGAAAACTTTTCCAAAGGAGGCCAGTTTAATATTGTATACCTAATCACTCACACCATGACCCAATAGCTTTAGGTGAGTCAAATGTATTTAAAACATAACAAGAGAGATAAAAGAATTTGACCCTTGATTGTTTCTAAACTTATATAACTTGAATGCGGAAATGTTATACTTGTCGCTCAAAATACTTATTGCTTACCCTTTTCAAGCAATATATATGCTTAATTTTCTCACACACAGCTTTTTTTTTTTTTTTTTTTTTTCGCGGTACGTGGGCCTCTCACTGTTGTGACCTTTCCCGTTGCGGAGCACAGGCTCTGGACGCGCAGGCTCAGCGGCCATGGCTCACGGGCCCAGCCACTCCACGGCATGTGGGATCTTCCCGAACCGGGACACGAACCCGTGTCCCCTGCATCGGCAGGTGGACTCTCAACCACTGCGCCACCAGGGAAGCCCTCACACACAGCTTTTAAACTTTATCTCTTTCTTCTCTGTAGAAAATACTTGGTGTTTGTGTTAGAGAGTGGTGCTCATAATGCAGCATGTTGAACCCTATAGACTATAAGACTGAATTATGAATTCATATATACCTTGACTGACACACGAACGGTTGTAGTGAACACATTCTCAGCATTGAACTAACTTTATTCATCGATCAAATATTTATTAGGAGCCCACTGTAGTCCTCTATACGTTCAAATATTGGATTGGCCAAAAAGTTCGTTCAGGTTTTCCATAAGATGTTGCAGAAAACCCTGAATGATATTTTTGGCCAATCCAATAGTTTTTAACTAGTAATATACTACTTTTTAAATTATCTGTCATTATAGTTTTAGGCCATGCCAGTATGACAGATGGGTTGCATTAATGGCCCCAATTTGTCATGCCTTCCTCTATCCCTGCCCTTTGGTAACACCCTGCTGCACTGACTTTGGGCTTGGTCATGTAATTTGCTTCCACCACTGGGATGGCAGCAAACTTGTCAAAGCAGAGGTGCAGTTTTGTTTCTTCCCTTGGATCTCTGCCACTGCCATGAGAATGCGTGCAGGCTGGCCTGCTGGTAGTGGGGGAGACTCACAGAGAGTTGAGTCATCTTGTCCACCGTACTAGCTGACAGCTGATGCGTGAGCTTGCATCTAAGACCAGCCAAGCTTTTCCCAAGCCAGTAGAACCACCCAGCCAGCCTACAAACTCATGAGAAACAGTAAACAGATGTTATTTGGGGTTGGCCTGTTATGTGGCAATAGTTAATACATCCAAGTCTTGGGAATATGAAGATGATTAACGTGTCATCTCAGAATTCCAGAAACTGCGCATAAATAAAGCCACTGGAATCACTGATGTGAGTGGGACATAGTTTTCTCTTCCACTGAACCATGCCAACTACTAAGCTGCCATGTTTGGTGTCTCTTGCATCTCATTGGGTCTGGATCTATTTCCTTTTGGAACCTTCTGAGGGTCTGTTGTTCACTTCTTCTAACTTGGACTGCTGATGCTTTCAACCTTGTCATTTGACATACACCTCTTTCTTCTTCTTTTAATTCCCCCTCCTTCTTTTCTTATTTTTTGTTGTTTGTTCTTAAACTTCTTTTTCCTTCCGTTGGGCTCCTCAGTCAATAAAATTATATCATGTGAACAACCCTAGCTACTAATATTCATTAGTTGTTTTTAGATATTTTGTCTGAGTTATGAATCCTTAAGTTTCCAGAAAAATGGAAGACATTCAGGTAAATAGGTAAATGGGGGATTACTTTACTACATAACCTTATCCAATCACATAAAATGAAACAGTTTTTTCTTTTTATTTAATAGTCTAGCAATGGAATTGTATAGTATTGGGAAATAACATAGATTTTTAAAGCAACATTTTAAAAGAAAGATATATATTATATATTAATAGGAAAATTATGAAATAATTTATGTTAAATGATATATACTGAAATAAAATTCAACAAATAAAAATATTTTCTGTGGCTTGGAAATCTATTAAGCTAAACATCCATCGGCTCATCTTATGTTTCAGCAATTCTGCTCCAAGAGAAATGAGTGCATGTGTTCACCAAAAAATATGTTCTTCACTCATAATAGTAAAAAACTAGAAACAATTCAAATGTGCACCAATAGGAGAATGGATCAATAAAATCTGGTATATCTGATGCACGGTGAAATGCACAAAAGTGCTTACATTGTGATTCCATGTATATGAAACTCGAGGTAATCCCAATCCTGAAGGCCAGGATAGTGGTTCCTGTGGGAACCTTCTGCAATGATGGGAATAGTCTCTAGAACTAGTTCTTAAAGTGTGCATCAGGGACCTCTTTGTGGACCAGTGTGTCCCCAAGAGCCCTTCAGAGGGTCTGCCAGGTCATCTTGTATCAAACCCATCTCTGTGGGAAACCAAATTTTCTTCATATACTTCAATGAAAACAGCAAATCACAACAGACTAAGTGAAGAAAAAGACACAAGAACTCAGATTACTTCTGTGAAGCCCGACATTAAAGAGATTTGCAACAACGTAAAACAATGTCACCCTTCCCACCAATATTTAGAAAACATAGTTGTTTTTATTGAAATATGCTATTTTAATAATACATTGGTTATATCTTAACATATGATGGGTTTATTATTTTGACTTTTCTCTGTTTCCCTTTCTAACATAGTAATATTGACTTTTTTTTTTTTTTTTTTTTTTTTGCGTTACGCGGGCCTCTCACTGTTGTGGCCTCTCCTGTTGTGAAGCACAGGCTCCGGACGCGCAGGCTTAGCGGCCATGGCTCACGGGCCCAGCCACTCCGCGGCATGTGGGATCTTCCCAGACCAGGATACGAACCCGTGTCCCCTGCATCGGTAGGCGGACTCTCAACCACTGCGCCACCAGAGAAGCCCAGTACTATTGACATTTAATTCACATAAATAAAAATCCTTTGAGTTTCTTAAAAATTTAAAGGGGTCTGAGACCAAATGGTAACTTTAAATCTTACATGTTTATAGCATTTAACAATCTTTCTCATTTAATCACCATGTTACAGGCAAATCAAGAACATTATCACCGTTGCACAGATGGAGAAATTATTGAATCCAAGGTCATAAAGCCACATAATGGGAGATTAAGGAATAAAATACATTTATTCTCCAGCTTCTAAATTCCTCTTGCCTACAGAATCACCACCCTGAAACAGAGATCATCATATCTTATACCTGAAAAGCATGATCACAATACCACCTGACATTTTACAATTACAATTAACAAAGTGTTGCCACAGACACAATGTCATTTAATTGTCATGGCAACCTATTAGTGTGGGTTTTATCATCTTTTCTTCAAATGAGAAAATGATTGAGTGAGTCCCACAGCACAGTGTATAGCACAATAAAGAACAAATAATAAGCTCTCTGCTCTGATGCTATTGTAAATTAATTTATGTATACAACCACAAGGAGTGCTCTGGGGAAAATGCAAAGGATATTTCCCTGACCTAGAAGGGTTTATTTGTTGATCATACATCAAAACTTGATAAATCCAATGCATTCCTAACCTTAATTAGATTCAAATAATACCAATCAAAAAGGAGCTTAGCTGCATAAAAAAATCTAAACAGGATTTTTCTTTGAAAGTCTAGCCTACAAGTCAGCAAACTATGTCCCACTGGCCAAATCCAGTCTGCTACCTGATTTTGGATGATCTACGAGCTAAGAATGCTTTTACATTTCTAAGTGGTTGGGGGAAAAAATTAAAGAAAACTATTTTTGACTTGCAAAAATTATATGAAATGAAAATTTCTGGGTCCATAACTAAAGTTGTATTGGAATACAGCCACACTTGTCAACTTATGTATGACTTATGGCTGCTCTCATGCTACATACAACAGCAGGGTTAAACAGAGACTGCATAGTCCACAAAGTCTACAATAGTTACCATCTTCTCCTTTACAGAGAAAATTTGCCAGCCCTTGATCTAGCCCACTGGAGCTGAGTAAACAAGAGGGAAGGGGATTGAAGTACCCCAGAGTTGAGGAGCAGAGTGGTGAAAACACAGCTCTCTAGCTTTTGGAGAAGAGAAGCAATAAAGGGGCCTTGGAGCGCCCAAAGAATAGGCTTTTTGAAACCCAGGGTCTGGGCAGTGGCAGAACCTCAGATGGGAAGGCTACCTGACTGCTTTGCCAGCCTTTATAGAAGAAAGTGAGATAACAAGAAAGATGGCTGCATTGGACATGTAGCCCAGTCCATGTTGGCTGGGACAAGGAACAATGGCAGCAGTGCCCTCTGGGACTGAGGAGTGGGTGCCTCCCCCACTCCTCAGGACTTCCCAGTGTCATTGTATTGTCCAAAAGAAGGGGAAGAAGGCAATTAGGTGATGCTGGATGTCTCAACTTGTGATCTCCAAAAAGCAGGCCCTCAGACAAGAATTTGGGTACAAGTATTCTATTTTGGAGGTCATCTCAGGAAACATAATAAGAGAGTGGAGTGGGGGGGGATAGAACACTAGCGGTATAATAATGGTCACTGTTACTGCTGTGGGCAACTGGGGCTCCATCCCGCTGGGGACTCTGTGATGGAGAGAGTGTAGCACTCTCTCAGGATTGTCCCACCAGGGGTGAAGACAAGGCTATTCGTCCTCTAACTTTCTCATCTTGTTGGGTGAGAGTTGTTCTTGAGGGTAGTAACTCCTCACACTTCCAGGCTGCCCCTTGTGGGCTGAGCAAGTTCCAGGGGCCAGAGAGAGCCCTCAGGAAAAAGCCACGGGTTCTTGAGGCAGGAGGCACGAACACCACCATGTCCTTAAGCTGCCAGGGGCCACAGGGAAATAAATGGGCACCAAGAGTATCTGCTGCACTGGACTTCCCCTCAACCTTGGAAAGTTTATGGGATTGGGGGAGGACATTCAGATTAGAATTGTTTTGATTTAAAAAAATAAAGAAATGGTACTTTCAGCTGCCAGAGTGTGCCAGATGTCCATGTATGTGTCTTAACTTTACTATGAGGCAGCAAAGTCCTCAACGTCATGCAAAAGATGAGTCTTGACCTTTGCTTAATGGATTAGTCAATCAAGAAAAAATATTAAGAAGGTTTTGCTTTGACTTTTCTCTTTCACTGCCTGTATTCTGGTATGGAGGTGACTGTTGAGAAATGTAAACAACAATAATAACAATGAAAGTCATGAATAGCCTGCAATATGTTATTCTTAAATGATCAACGTTGATCACCAAAACTGGTGAGAACTAATCAGCACTGGATCTAATCTCGAATGTTTTAACAAATAAGACAAAAAACATGACAGGTACACAGATGCTATCATATGCACTATATTTTAGTAGCAACAAATCTCTAGAGATATGAGTGGGTGGGTCGTGAGGGATATTTTTTGTTTTGTTTTGTTTCATCTTATGATTTAAAAATAAATACAAAAGATGACAGTGTGTCCAGTTGGAATGGAATCCAGCCAGCCTTCCAGATTTCAAAGGGTTTATAATGGAAGCAATAGCCCATAAGTGGGTCACGAACAGTCTCGTCCATTAATCATCCCAGGTCCGCGGCATGTGCATGCCAGGTGCCAAGGAAGCCAGGAGACTGTCTCAAAGACAATGTGCTTTTCTAAATTTACTTTTCAGTGTGAAAGACTACTATTTGGGTTCACTAATATTTTGAATTTGTATGAGAAGGAGGACCCTGCACAAAAGGGCGGGGCAAAGCAACACAGCCCTCTCTTGAAGTAACAAAAATGATCCCTAGTAATCAGACTCACAAGTTTATATGTCCGGCAGTTCCTCCTCATTGATCCCCACATAAACCTGCCATTGGGTATATAATAGGCATTTCAAAGTTAGCTCATTCAAAACAGAATTCCTGTTGTTGTTGTTGTTTTTAACTGAAAACCCACTTTTCAATTACTAATGATATTTCCACCTTCCCGGGCTCAGGTTAAAATTCTAAGAATAATTTTTGATTACCTATTTTTTCATTCCCCTGGTCTAATCAATAAGTATTATTGGCTCTTTCTCCAAGCTATTTCTGGAATGGAACTACTTCTCAACACTACTGGGAAAACCACCCTGGTTTTAGCCTCTGTCACCCCTCACTTTGACAACTGTCACAGCCTCCTGGTTTCATTTCCATTCACTCTTGAGCCCCTACAGCCCTTTCTCCACACATGAGCAGAGTAAGCCTCTTGAAGTGTAAATCAGATCGTGTAACTCATCTGCTTAAAATCCTCTAATTCTTCCCTCTGCATTAAAAATAAAAGCCATGATTCTTTCCTGAGCCTATATACCTTCCCATGATCTGATCCCTGCTACTTCATTTATCTATGGTTGCATAACAAACCATCCCAAAACAATGCTTGAAGCAACAACTGTGTACTATTCCTTATGATGTTCAGCAGAACAGCTGGCCAGTTCTGCTCCATTTGGTATTGGCTGGGGTCACTTGTATGGCTGCGTTTGGTTGGGAACCCAGCTGAGACTGAAATGTCTAATATGCTTTACTCACATGTCTGGTGCCTCAGCCAGGATGGCTACCTGGGACTCTCCCTCTCCCCATGGTCTCTCAGCATTTAGTGGTCAAGTTCAATTCTTCTTTTCCTGGAAGCTGAATCTCCAGAGGACATCAGAGGAAGTTGCCAGTATTCTTAAAGCCTAAGCCAAAACACACAACATCACTTTCACCACATTCTATTGATCAAAGCAAGTCACAAGGATAGTCCAGACTCAAGGGAGAAGAAGATAGACCTGCCTCTTGATCAGAGGGATATAAATGTTCAACAATGAGAGGAATTTGAGGCAACCATCTTTAGAAATAATCTTCCACACCTTCCTATCTCTCCAGACTACCACTCTGCACTTTTTTCAGTCTACCCAAGCCACACTGGACATCTTTGTCTTTGGAATAGATGCTGAGATAGAGACTGTTTGCATTCTTTCTGCCCATCTTCTTCAGAAATAGAACTTATGAATTTGAGCAGGGTGCATGACTTCCCAGAATAAATATTGCATTTCCCAGGTTCCTTTGAAGCAAGGTAGGGCCACGTGATTACATCCTGGGCAATGGAATGTCAGGAGCCCAGGGGAAGCTTTAGTGCATCTTCTTAAAAGACAACAGTTGTCTCTCCTTTGACCTTGACCCATTTTCTTCCTGTGTCTTTTGCTCCTTACTGGTTGGACTATGAGGAGTCATTGAGAATGAAGACCTTTGCAGGTTGGAGAAGTCTGAATCTCTGAGACCATGAAACAGCCTACCAACCCTGGAGCAATGGCTCCTGGACTTTTCTTTGAGAAAAATATACTGCTATCTTGTTTAAGTCACTGTTATTTTGGGTTTTCCATTCTTCACAGCCAAATGTAATCCTTAATTAGCTCCCAGCAGAGGGATCAGCTAGAGCAAATGGCCTGAGGCAGCAGCATGTCCAGAATGTCGGCAGAGTGAAGCGGGTAAGAGATTGTAGAAGATGTAACAGTCGCCACAACATAGACAGACTTCCAGGCTTGGTTTTTTCATCTGAATGAAAGAGGAAACCACTGTAGAGTTTGGAGGAAGGAGTGACTGACATGGTTTTATCTACACTGTGGAATCACTCTTTTTTTTTTTTTTTTTTTTGCGGTACGCGGGCCTCTCACTGTTGTGGCCTCTCCCGTTGCGGAGCACAGGTTCCGGATGCACAGGCTTAACAGTCATGGCTCACAGGCCCAGCTGCTCCGTGGCATGTGGGATCTTCCCGGACCGGGGCACGAACCCGTGTCCCCTGCATAGGCAGGCGGACTCTCAACCACTTCGCCACCAGGGAAGCCTGGAATCACTCTTGACTGCATGTGAAGAAAAGGCCACAAGAGGGCCAAGGAAGAAACAGAAGACTAACTAGGAAGTTTTTTAACTAGATAAGAGGAGCAAAAACCAGGGTGAGATCAATAAGGATGATGAGAAGTTGTCAGATCATGGATCTGGTTTAAAGGGAAAGATGGCAGGATTTTCTGATAAGTTAGATGTGGGGCGTGAGGGAATGGGAGAAGTCAGTGGTGGTTTAGAAGCTCTTGGTCTGAACAACTGGAATTTCTGCTAACTATAACAGCTGAAAAGAAGCAGGGTTTTGGGAGGTGGAGGCAAGGGATAAATGAGAAGTTTGGTTTTGGACATTGTATTAATCAAGGTTATCCAGAGAAACAGAACCAATAGAATGTGTGCAGAGAGAAATTTATTTTAAGGAACTGGTTCATGTGATTATGGATGCTAGCAAGTCTGCATTCTGCAGAGCAGCCTGGCAGGTGGGACATCCAAGAAAGAGTTGATTTTGCTGCTCAAGTCTGAAGGCAGTCTGAAGGCAGACTCCTTCCTTCCTTGGAGGACCTCAGTCTTTTCTCTTAAGGGCCTCAACTGATTGGATGAGGATCACCCACATTATGAAGGGTAACCTATTTATTCAAAGTCTACTGATTTAAAAGTTGATCACATTTTGTTTGTTTGTTTCTTTTTGCGGTACACGGGCCTCTTACTGTTGTGGCCTCTCCCGTTGCGGAGCACAGGCTCCGGACATTCAGGCTCAGCGGCCATGGCTTACGGGCCCAGCCGCTCCGCGGCATGTGGGATCTTCCCAGACCGGGGCACGAACCCGTGTCCCCTGCATCGGCAGGCGGACTCTCAACCACTGCGCCACCAGGGAAGCCCAGTTGATCACATTTTAAAAATACCTCCACAGCAACATCTAACCTGGTTTTGACCAAACATCTGGGCGCCACAGCCTAGCCAAATTGATGCATAAAATTAACAATCATGGACTTGTTAAGTTGGAAATATCTTTATATATCCCAGTGGAGATACTAAGCAGTTGATTTATTTGAGGTGAGAATTTGGGATAATCAACATATGCAGTTCATTTAAAGAAACAAGACTGAATGATTTAATCAAGTGCAGGAAGAGAAGGGAAGAGGTTTGAGAACTGGGCACTCTAACTTGAAGTGGGCAGTGGCTAAACTGAGGTTCTATAAATTAGGCTTCTCCAGCTTAGATGTTCATAAGCCCCCTAGACTCCCTTTTTCAATGGAGCTTCTGATGCAGGAGGCCTGGGTGGGGCCTGAGATTCTGCAATAGCCAGGTGAGGGTGATGCTACTGGCCCATGGACCACACTTCAATCTCTGGGCAGTGCACTGTCTAGATGCCCTGACCCTTGTGATGCTTTCCTGGCTCCCTAGAGAGTGGCCACTTTCCCAGAAGGCAGTTGGGGAGTGGGTGAGCTACTTTGCCCAGGTGCACACCCGGCTGGGGACTCCTTGAGATCACAGGCCTGATCCTCTCAGGCCTCTCCAAGGCCCAGCCTAGGATGAATGCTTCCAAGTAGAGTCAGAGTTCAAGTTCCCAGAGACCTGGAGGAAGATTCTGGATTCCTGGAAGCTGAAAAAGAAAACCCCACACTTACGGCCTAGAAACAGGAACCCCAGTGTCTGACCCTTCTTTGGTTCAGCTGTCCTCTCATCTGAGCTCAGCCTCCGGCTCCCTCCTGGGTTTCTCTCCTTCCTTCCAGCTCCTTCCTGAGTTGAGGGTGAGGTGCTGAGACAGGGACCAGCAACCTTGCCCTCCCCAGGGGCACACAGGGCTTTGTTGTGCTCGCTGGAGTGTCCAACGGCCCCGGAAGCGAGCGTTCCAATGTGCATTTTCCCACCCACCTTTCTACAACATTCCTCACCGCCGCCTGACTCTCAAGGCCAGTCCCCTGTCTCCCTCCAAGTTTCCCAGAGAGGTGGACCTTAGATGGACCCAGAATGGAGGCTTCCCCACCCCCTCCACACTGTGGCTTTCATGACCTGTTCCCCCACCCACAGCCCTTTCGGGGGACTGGACTGGAGGCCAAGTCCTGCTCTCCTCAGCCTCCTGAGGAAAATGATGCCGCCAGCACGGTGCGAGCGGACGCCTGGAGCTCTGACAACCACCACTGCACTCACAACTGGGGACAAGGCGCTTGTGTCCAGAACAGAAAACCGGAGGAGGGATAACTTCGCGTTGGGAGAGGGAGGGTATTGGGGGTCTTTCTCTAAGATACATATCACACACACACACACACACACACACACACACACACACACACACACACAGAGGTCTATGCACCCGTGTGGCTGGCTGGGTCCCTATGCCACCCCGCTCCCCCCGGCCACCGGCCAGCCCAGGTTCCGGCCCATCAAGTCAGGAAATGAGACGATCCATCAGCTGGCCCTGAGTGCCGGCCCGAGGCGTTCCCCATCTGTGCGCCTCTCCACAAATTCACCGGCAATGATGCGGTAGCAGCTGCGGTACCCAGGCTCCTGACCTCCGGGTGACAGGGGTTGGGGCGCGTTGCTCGTGGTGGCTTCAGCGCCCTAAGCTCGAACGCTCTCGAACGCCCGTTTGACTTGTGTTGTGACTCCAGAGACTGGGCGGGGCGGGGACAACCACCTCTACAGACCCTGCTGTTTTGCTGACAAGAAAAAAAAAGGAGGGTGTGGGGGGAGAATTAGAAACACAAAGAACCTCCTGGGGCGGGGATGGGGGCTGGGCCTAGACTGCACGTGCAGGTGCCACCGGGGCTGCTGAGCCGGGGACATCTCTGGCAGACAGACCTGGGGCAGCAGAGGCCTGCACCCACAAATTTGCTTTTGAGTTAAAAAGTAACCATGGAGCCGCCATGGATTAAAATCCCGAGCGTTAGTGGGGTTTTTTTAGTGTTAGAATGCGAGATTTAGTGTTATTTGAATCTTGGATTTAATGTTATTTTTATTTCAAAGGGAATATCGGGAGGGTCCCCACAGTGTTTCTCAGGGGTGGGGCCTCCCAGAGTCCTTATCTGGTCTTGTCACCGGAGAAGAGCAGAGCCGCAGGTCCCGGCTCCGCGTCCTGCCAGCTGCGTGGCACCGCACCCCCGGGGGCGCGGGATCAGTCTCGGGAACTGGGACTTTCCGCAGAGAGGCGGCCCCTGCTTTGTCCCTGGACTCTTTCTCTCATTTGCGACCTAGAGTACAGAATAACCTCCGCTCCCGCCCCCAGCCCCAGATTGGAAAACAAAAACAAACACAACTCTAACCCTAACCTCACAGGCCTGGGCCTCCAGCAGCCCGGGGCGCCCCGAGGGGGTAGAAGACTCGTGCGTGGGAGGAGGAGAGTGTTTCGGTCCCACTTCTCCACCAGGTCAGAAGCCTCACTTAGCGATCAGGGACCCTAGCAGAAGGCCCCAGTGAGTCAGTCCACCCTGTCACCGTCCTGTCCCCGGGCCGGGACCCGCCCGGTTCCCAGGCCGCCAGCCCCGCAGGCAGAGCCGTTTCCCTCTGAGGGCGCGCCCTCTGAGCCTCTTCGGGCACCTCAGCCTCGATCTCCTCTCGGCAGAGTCTCAAAACCTTGCCCACGTCTCAGAGTGGTCCAAGGACCGCGCGCCGCGAGGATGCCTGAGCGCTCCTGGTCCTGCGGCGCAGCATCCTCCCGACTTCTGCCCTGGAAGCTGGATCTCTGGGGCCCATCGGGGGCATTTCCCTCCGATGCGGATGCCACCCTGGCGGGTTAGAAAGGAAAAGAAAAAAGAAGAGAAAAGAAGAGACGCGAAGCCTCTGCAACCTGGCCCCTTCCCCCTCCTCTGTGTAACACCCCACCCCGCTCAAGCCTCCCCGGCTTTCCTCTGGGCGGGGGAGGGACCCGAGAGGCGCGAGGCAGGCAGAGAGCCTGGGTCTCACCGCCCACCCTCTCCGCCCCAGCGTGGGGTTTGCCAACGCTTCCCGGCCTTGGAAGCGCCAAAGAAAGTCGTGGGGAGCCAGAGAACACTCTGCCAGGAACTTACTTCCTCCCTTTCTAGTCCTAATTCCCCTCGACACCAGAACACAAAAGAGCCCGGAGCTTCTGTCCAGCAGACAAGGCCCGAACTCGCCCAACTCCAGCAACCTCGGAATTGATTCTTCTTACCCGGCTTTGGAGCCGGCTTGGACCACACCTCTGCAAGGTTCCTCTTTCACCTCCACACCGGGAGCAGCTTCGCGAACGTGCGGTGAAGTCCAACCCGGGTGCCTGGCGCCGACGTCTTTCCCCTGCTGAGGTCGCCGCGAACTCGGCGTTCGGGCCGCTGGGCGCACCGCCGCAACGCGCATCTCTTGTCTCTCGGGCAGAAGCAGACAGGTCTGGAGTCCGCAGCCCCAGCCCCACCAAGCTCCAGACCTCGAGCAACCGGGCCCATGTGACTCGGTGTCACCCAAAGGTAACGCCGAAGGCCGCAATCCGTGAGTCTAGATCTGTGCAGGCTTCTTGCACGTTGGGATAGAAAGCTTTAGTAATGGAAATCCTCAGCGGGTTTTTGTTTGTTTGTTTGTTTTGGTTTTTCGATTTTGCTTTTTTCTTTCCCCTAGAAAGAATTGCTCAGATCACTTCCTAACTAAGGTCACCCATAGAAGCGGGGCATGCAGTCCTGGAAGGATCCTGTAGGAAAGGCATGTTGAAGACCAGAGAGGTGAAACCATTCCTCCCAGAAGTTTTTGTTAGTGGAGTAATAAAGCTAACATATTGCTTCCTAGATTCCCATGCCAGTCGTCTTTCCAATACACTGAAGACTCTTTCCTCTTTCCCTTTCTTGGTTACCAGAGCAAACGTCTTGCAATGGTTTCAAATAAACAGCCATAGAAACATCCCAAACTTACAACATCAGAACACCCCAGGGCAACTCCGGGGCTCCAGGTCCGCACCAGCAAAGCTTCCTTCCAAGCTCAGCTGACTGGCCGCCCCACTCTCACCCTCTCCACCCCATAGCAATTAATACAAATTTCCCTTAGTTCCAACACATCTTCAGGTGAATATGCAGAAATAGAGAACTTAAAGAGTAGGTAACTGGGAATAAGGAACCCCTGTGATACACGATAAAAGAAATTTTAAAGAAGTGCATTATCTCAGAACGCAGATAGCAAGCTGCTGTAAATGAGCCACAGCTTGTCTAACCTTAAGCCTACTGGGATGACTGTTAGTATTTCTTGGAGAAAAAAACTTCTTAAAGGACTTTTTAAAATTCTCAGTTGACTCTTGTCTTTTACAGAAAAGTCCCGGGTCCCCCCCGTGTTAAGATTTTCCTCACTGCCAGGAAAGCCAAGAGGACTGATTGTACTCAGTAGCCTAAAATTTTACACATTGAAGCTAGCGGTAGCTATCATAAACTGTTTTAAAAACAGTTAACTAATTACTGGCTCAAGAGATAAAAATAATTCCTGTGCTCTTGAACCTTTCAGGAATGATCACCTGGCCTCACCATCTGCTTATTCAGGTAGTTTTTTTAGAGACACTTTGTCCCCTGCATTCCCTCCTATGTGAAGGCATTTATCCTAAATGAGTTCATAAAAGGACATTTTCTAAGAACTTAGCATGAAGATACATTGCCAATGAAAGGGCTATTATTCTGGTGCCTTGTCTTCTCCGCTGGTTACCCTCATTGCAGAAATAGCTTGGTTTCTTTAAACTAGCTGCAGGAGAGACCAATGACAGGAAGGATGAGGGAAATTTCATCAAGGTCATGCAAGCTGAGTGCATCAGAGGGCCAAACTTAATTTTCTGATTCTTTCCACACATTCTAGGGTTTGCCAATATATGCACAAAATATTTTTATGTATACTTATTTTTCAATTCCTATCCCAAAAGGATTTCAAAGGTTTTCAAAGGCAGTGATTAAGTTAAATGAAATAATTGTCCAGTGATTAAGTTGAGCACAGAAAATGTTTTGGTAACTAGTAATTTGGGTGTAAGGGCTGTGTGCATCTTGTCCAGTTCAGTTATCCCTCCTTCCTTTATCCATGTGTGCTTCCTTATCTGTGTGTGTGTGTGTGTGTGTGTGTGCTGGGTCAGGGGAGAGCATCAGTGGTGGTGGGAACAGCAGCACCAGAGTACATTTTTACATTTCACTGTAAAGTGGATTGAAACATCAACAAGCCAAATTTCAGCTGCAACAAAGCTTAGCTTTCCACTTTTGATTCTACAGGTACAAGTCAGTTGCTTGTGCAACCAAGTATAAAGAGATACATCTAATAAGTTGAATATTTAATTTTATTTAGAATGTTTTGCATATGCCATTCTTTTGCATATACCATATATGGGTAAATTACCAAATAAAGAAGTTAAATAAAGGTTATGTATAAGACACTGTGGATTTGGGAGTCTAATTTCTTCTTTATTGCAAATTGATAAATATGGAGCAATGAAGAATTACATCTTTGCACTGACTCTCCTACTTAATATATTTTTCTTCCATCTGCATTGCCCTTCTTTATCCTTTACCTTAGATCAATTTGTCCACTTCTTTAAGATCTCCTTCTCCAAGAGGCCTCCTTGGTCAATTCCACCCCACCCCGGGGTGGCTATCTTACTTTTTCTTTCCTTAAACATCTGTGCACACATTGTGCCAGGCAACCATACATCTTCATGATTCTTCTCATTTTCTTTCATCCAAACTAAAAGTTCTATACATACAGTGGGTCTTTTCTTCCACATCCATGAAACAGTAACCACTCAATGACATGCATGAGATTCATAAAGACTAATTCAATAAGTAAATACCAGAATTGAAGAGAATCCTTTGAAGGACTTAGAAGATTGAGAAGAGATTCAAAAGCCAGTGCACTTGGGTGACATTTGTATTGACTGCCGGCAGCATTGATGAAAATTGACACAGCTATCATCCACATGAGTGTACATGCTTATGGCATTTTTTCTCCTACTTTCTCTCCCACTTAAGAAATGAAGAATGGAATGGATCCTGGAAAACTTTGTTACTATGATTTAATGGTACATTTTTCTCCTTTATTATCTCTTTAGCAATTTTAAAGAACTGAAGTTTTTTTAAGGATGATTAGAAAGTATTTAATTAATGTTCGTGAAAGTTGTAGGTATAATGACCTGACTTCTATTGGCAATGTAAGAATCATTACAGATAGACAAATAAGTTAATGGGTGTTTGTAAAGCTATGTTTAAGATTAAATACCCAAAGGGATTTTAAATTAATTATGCTTTGAAGATGATTCTCTGAAGAAAAGGAGTTAAAATTGCTTCCTTTTTTTTTCTTTTGACTCATTCAATTGCTAGTCAACAAGGAGATCATTTATGTCAGGTATGGAAAGAAACCATTTTCCAAAGGAACCACTATTTGATTTGTAAATCAACTACAACAACTTAAGATTCATGACCAATGCTATGTCCCATCTAATATTTTATTATTAAAGCAGCTAATCATCAATTAATTCAGTTGCTTTTTTAACAACTTATAATTTAAGATATCTGCAATAATGTGTCACAAGAGAAAGTGTCCTAACTGTTACAGATATCTCTTCTACTTTATAATGGTATTTGTTTATCTTTGGGTTTCCAGATTACCAAACATAGTGCAAGTAGTGGGTACTCAGTTAATGCTTATGGTCTAAATTAATTTGTCTTTTTTTTTAATGCTTTTATAATCATTGGCTCACTTGGCCTAACCAGATATCCCCTGAGCTATTATCCCAGTTTCTTAGGTGAGGAACACTAAAATCTGTACAAGGTCATAAAAAATAAATAGTGACTCCTGGACTGAAATCCATTCATTTCTTTCCTCATTTACTAAAGGGAGAGAGGGAAAGAGAATATATAAATGTTCCATTACCTATATCTCATTGCTTTCTAATTTTTACAGTGCTACAGGAAAATAAGCGTTTACTAACAATTGCTAACATGACAAATCATTAGGCATATATAATTTTTACAAATTCCACTGTCAACTGATAATAATTGCCTTTGTATCAATCACAATTTTGCCTCAGTGCTTCTATATATATTCAGTTATATAAAGTTATTGAGAAATGTTTGGATGAAATATCAAAATACAGAGATAAAAATAAAGATGTAAAAATATAGTATTGATTTAAACATTACTTCATAATTTGAACTGCTATTAATCTCATTATTGATATAGGAACAGGTTTGAAAAAATAATTGTATAAACACTTTGTGGCAAGCATAATGTCAGAATATTATTATACTTAAAACAGCACTCTATACATTTCAGGAATGTGAGCTAGAGATCTTAGGTGTTAGCTTGTTATTTGGTCACTGAATAAAGATTTTTTAATGGAAATCAACGTATGGTATGTTTTAGAGTCAAAGTATTATATAAGGAAAAATGAAAATGATCCCTATGAAGTTAAATAATGTGATTTTTCTATTTTAATTTTACTGACCATGTGACATTGAGGAAGGTCATTTAATTTCTCTGAGCCTCAATTTTGGGGTATGTACAACCACAATAAGGTATATCTTCCCTTGCCTACCTTCTAAGGTTGTAGGGAGGATCAAATTTGACAATGAACATGAAAATACTTTGCAATTTGCCCCTTATTATGACATTGTTTTATGACATTATATTGTTGATTTTTCATATAATGAAATCACCACTAAGAAGTAAAATATTTGGACATCACTACAATTGATTAGGACAGTATGCCTATTGCTGAAAGTGCTGTATTCTGATTTATGGAGCTAAATATTTAAAAATCAAGCAAGCTACTAAAAAGTGTAAATATAGGAATTAGCTCCGTAGTATTTGTTTTTTCTGTCCCACTAGATGCTGCAGAGTATTATATGTGTGCATGCGTGTGTGTGTGTGTGCATATAACTAGGACTGTCCTAAAAGATGCTACATAACCCTCACAAACTTTGGGTTCACTTACATTCCTCTTAGCAGAGTAGTCACAATATAATGAGCGAGGGTAGGTGACCCCAGAGTTCAAAGTCCTCGTGCAATCAGAGAACAGAACTCACAAAAAACAAGCCCAAATAGACATACTGCATTGACTAACGGCCTCACTTGATGAGGCATCAGTTTAACTTTAAACCCTGAGCTCGTGAGAGCAGGGGAGAGAAGGCGATGTCTCCAAATGCAGGAAGCTGTTGCCATAGCATTTTCCTTCCCTATTCCTGCCTACGCCTCCTCCCCCAAAGCAGCAACAATTTGTGCTCCACCGTTTTCCTTCAGGAGCTAGAAGCATTTTCAGAAGCCAGGACTCCAGTGGTGTGATGTCTTCACCACCTAATCACTGTACTGGTAGGGATATTGAATAAGTCGGAGGGTGCTATTAAGTTTCTCAGGATAGAATCATCTTTGCGGATGCAATTGCAGCGCAGGAAACAGACTCAGGGAGAATTTTAGCCTTCCCAAATTTCATTGGAGCTCTGCACAAGCTCAGCCACAATCACTCCAGCAATACAACCGAATCCTTTCAGCACTCGCAGCCGTGGACAGCTCCCTCGCCACGCGGTCCTTTCCTCTGCAGTGAGCACATTAGCGTTCACCCTGCCCGGGTCGGTGCGTTACTCCATCCACACCAAGTCCGCCAGTGCGTACGGAACGCGTGCTCCCTCCCTCCTCCCTCTCGGTGCCCCCGCCCCTCGCTCACTCAGGCTCACTCCAGCGGCGACTTTGAGGGATTCCCTCTCGGGCGGCCTCTGCAGCAGCACCACTGGCCTTATTCGCTGCTCCGCGAGGATGGATCTCCGAGGAAGAGCCGTTCTCGGCATGAATAGACTTCGAGTTCTTCTGATGCTCTTCCGTGAGTAGCGTTTCGGCAACCGCCAGAGCAGGGTGCACTCTTTGCAGAGAATAGAACTGGCACAGTAAAGCCATTAGCTTAAGGTCAAAACGTGGCCCTAATGTTTGGCGGGTTTGTTCTTTTTTGGGGGGAGGAGGGGAGGACCTTCCCATCAGTGGCAGGGAATTCCCCAGAGAGCCACACACTTGTACGCCAATCCCAGACACGATGCTGCACAGGCCTGCTTCGTGGGCTCAGAGCACTGGCGAGAAAGCTTTGGTTTAAAAGCCTAAGATGAAGAAAAAGGCCAGTCGGATTACAAATTAATAAGGCTTTAAATGTTTTTTAATTTTATTTTTATTATAAATTAACAGCAACGAAGTCGAATTTGTTGGCGCTAGGTCAGCGAAACGGCTCTCAGAGCGCCCTGCAGCCGGCAAGGAACTTGGGCAGCCCAAAGCCCGCAGACCTCCTTGTCTCTCCACCCCTGTGCCCGAGACGCGTGGGCTCGCTGAGCCCCTAACCGATAGGATTTTTTGTTTGTTTTCTGCAGATACAATGGCTCGAATCATGGCAGAACAAGAAGTGGAGAATCTCTCAGGCCTCTCCACTAACCCTGAAAAAGATATATTTGTGGTGCGGGAAAATGGGACGACGTGTCTCATGGCAGAGTTTGCAGCCAAATTTATTGTCCCTTATGATGTGTGGGCCAGCAATTATGTAGATGTAAGGCACTTTTTCCCTCGCAGCTTGCTCCTAGGGCTCCAGGGACGAAGGGCACCTTCCCTCAAGACCCTGTGAAGACCTGGGTCACCCGCCTTCCCCCCTACACCCTGCAGGCTGCTCCCAAATGCTGCATGGGGGTTCCGGCTTGTAATGCCTTCTGCTCGCCCCGCCTGCTTTGAAAGTAAATCCCTCTCTCTGCTTCCTTAACGGCCGGGTCTGCACGCAAAGCATCTAACCGCATGTTCCTGGACCTGGGAGCGCGCGCGCAAAGGAGTGCCCAGGCGTGCGACCCGGAGTTTGGACGCGCTGCCCTTTACAGCCCCCACTGGGGCTCGCGCGCTGAGGGGGTGCGGGGCGTCTGTGTTCCCAGCTAATCACGGAACAGGCTGATATCTCACTGACCCGGGGAGCTGAGGTGAAGGGCCACTGTGGCCACAACGAGTCGGAGCTGCAGGTGTTCTGGGTGGATCGCGCATACGCGCTCAAAATGTTGTTTGTAAAGGTAAGTGCTAGTGGGGCGCTCAGAGGGGTTGCAGACTCCGGGTGGGTGTGGGTAGGGGCCGCCCCTCCGTTTCCCCACCCAGATCTGCTCGGGCGGTTAACGCGCGCCTGCCCCGCTCGGCAGGAAAGTCACAACACATCCAAGGGACCCGAGGCGACGTGGAGGCTGAGCAAGGTCCAGTTTGTCTATGACTCCTCGGAGAAGACCCATTTTAAAGACGCGGTCAGTGGTGAGTAGAGACCAGCAGGGCTGGGAAAGGAGCCCGGGCAAGCGCAGACACTGCAGGGATCTCAGGCTTGGAGGCCGAATTCCTCAGGGTCAGGGCCTTGCGCTCCCAGGCCAAGGTAGCCCTGGACTTGCTCTCCAAGGTGGAGGAAGCAAGCGGGAGTGCCGGTGGGTCCTCTGGCCTTCAGGCCCTGTAGATGCGCAAGAAACCCAGGGCCTGAGGCCCAGCCTGTCACCCATCACCTGATCCTGGATGAGATGTCTCTTGAGGGACTGTCTTCCTGTGGCTGCTTCAGGATGGCTTTCTTATGATTTGTCCTTTAAAGAAGCACAGAGAAGGACAAAGCTGTATTTTTATTTTCTTCTGCACCCTGGTTTTTATTCTTATGCGCTAAAACTTCAAGGGGGACAGTATGACTTTCATTCTGGGTCAGAATCTGATGTCCTTCAGATCTTTTGGCGCATTGCTCAGGCCTCACCGCAATCTTCAGTCATCCACTGCGGCCACCCCAGAGTGGACTCTAAACCATCCTTATTTATTAGCTTTTCATGCCCATCACTACAACAACTACCCAGATCCTCCAAAAATATTGTGGCAAGGGATATCTAGGCTCCAAATAACAATGCTGGGATCTGCAGGCACCATCAAAGACCACAATTAAATTTATGTATTTTTTTATTTTGTAAATTATCTGATCTACTCATAATGAAGCCTTTCATCACCTGGGCACCTGAGTTGGGAAAAGATTTTTACTGAACATGTATAAGAATACATATGTCATCTTTTCCGTTTCACCCCTTATCATCGCAGTAAAAAGGGCAATTTTGTCTCTTCATCAAAATTCATATTCAAACGTTTCACACAGTTAAATTAGACCAAAAAAAAAGGAAAAAAAAAAAAAAAACCTTAATCCAGAAAAGGAGGAAAAGGGGTGAGGCAGGCTTCCAAAGAATATGTATGCGTACAAGGGCATCTGCTCAGAGTACTAGCAGCAGCCATGCTTTGCTGAGGAAGATATTTTATTTTCTGCAGGCCAGTGCGAGGTGTAGGATACCAAGTCACTGTTCATTGTGGATCTTTGGAATCTCTGTTGTGAGGTCTTATATAGTAAAAAGGGTTGGGGTTTTAGGTATCACTTTATTCTTCCAAAAGGAAATTCCAAATTAATATTTAAGAAATCCATGCTCATGAAAGAATGGGTGCATTCACATTTGCATAGCCCCAGCCGGGCAAGGCAACAGGGCATGTCAGCAGAGGATTAGAGCGGGGGTCTGGGCTAAGAGGCAAAGGTCAACTATCTGGATCACCATAATGAGAGTTCTGCCAGCCCTATAGGGGCCTAACCATTGCTCTGGGCCTTCCCTGCAGCCGGGAAGCACACAGCCAACTCGCATCATCTATCTGCCTTGGTCACCCCAGCTGGAAAGTCCTATGAATGTCAAGCTCAGCAGACCATTTCACTAGCCTCCAGTGATCCGCAGAAGACAGTCACCATGATCCTGTCTGCGGTCCACATCCAGCCCTTTGACATCATCTCTGATTTTGTCTTCAGTGAAGGTAGGTCGGTGGGGAGGCAGAAGGAGAGGGAGAGGAAGGAAGCAAAGGCTGACCTCAAGATGGATGTGGAAGGCAACCTGCCAGGGTACCAGGCTGTTACCACGTGGACTTTCTCTAGGATATCATGGCACTGCCTCCCTCTATAATATTTTTCAAAGACTAAAGGCAACAAACTGAATTGTATCAACTACAATGACTTTCTCTTTCATCTTCCCTCTCTCTCTTCCTCCTTCACTTCCTTCTTTTCCTCTCTCTTTCTCTCCCTTCTTTTTCTCTGTTTTCTTCCTTCCTCCCTCCCTTCCTTTTTTCCCTTATTTTTTCATCTTTCCTTTCCTCCCCTCCTTTGCCAAAAAAGGAAAGTGGATAGGGAGAAAGATAAGAAAGTCAGCTGAAAAAAATATATAATTTTGATGCAAGTTTCCCAAGGAAAAGGCAGCTAAAAATCCCAAGCAGCTATTGAGAGAGCCATGGATTGGAGAAGGGCCTTTGCTTATGTGGGCCTCAGTTTCACCATGGCCTCTAGACACTTCCAGCCCTAGGTTCTACCACTGTGAGTCTAAGTTTTTGTGTGACCAGAATGCAATAGGTGTGTGTGTGTGTGTGTGTGTGTGTGTGTGTGTGTGTGTGTGTGTGCACAGGTTACAGAGAGAGACTCATGGAGACCTGCCTCTGTACAGCTCTCACCTTTGTGTGGAGGGACACCCATGAGGTTCCAAGGAGGCAAGGCCCCTGATCTGCTCCCTCTGGGGCATGCAAGAAGGCTTCTTCGCAGTCTATGCAAGCCCTGGAAGGGGGTCAGGCAGGATCCAGCTGGAGCAGGTTCAGGGCGTCCATATCTTCCTGGTTCTCTGCATCCCAGAAGAAGGGCAGGAGAGAAGCTCACATTCTGCAATTTGTCCAAATCTAGCAACAATTTACTCTGGGCAAGTGGAGTAAGTGAATTCTCCCATTCATTTTTTTTCTCTCTCTCTCTGTTGTCTGGAGGAGGTTGTTAAAGGCAGTTTGATATTCTCATTTATTCCTTGTGGTTAAGAAATGGGGAGAGATTCTGACTGCTTTATTGATGCCTACCTTTGGGCTGGCAGTCCCCAGGTGAATACAACCATTCGAATGTGTAGGATATTAGGGAATGCCCACCTGGGTCACACACAAATCATTAAATCAGTCCCAAGGAGTCCAGCTTTCATTAAATGCCCCGCCCATTCAAAGTATACGGAATAGAATCCCTCCCCCCATGATTTATTCAGAAGGCATTAAGGAATTCCTAAGTTAAACTGTCCTAAAGAGAAAGGCCTCCTTCTTATTCATCTTTATATTTTTAGCAACAAGTACAGTGCTTGGCACATTGCAGATGCCCTGTTAACTTTGGCTGAATTGATATTCCGAAGCTGTGGGCTCAATTAATAGAGACTTGCAAATGCTTCAAAGCCAGGCAAATCAGAATTTAATACATTTAGTACAGCAGTGCCATGCCTACCTGTTATGGCTCTTACCTGTATGGGCTATTCCATCTTAATGTGTTTTCTACAAAATTGAAACTAAACTAAACGCCAAGATCTTAATACTAAAAAATACTGTGGATTATGAAAGTATTTATAAAATGTAAGTGTCTTTCTTAAACTGAAAATATTAAATGTAATTAAAAGTAAGTGGACTTATGATTATGGATGGCCCAGAATTCATTTTGAAAATATTGGATCACATACTTCTGAGTTTGTATAGGTACTTTCAGTAGTCTCTAGTTACTCTTTGTGTTTCTCTGGTCAATGGTTTTTAGACACTTCTTCATTTCTTGGTACTACTGGTGCTATAATTGCTGCTTTTACTAGTTCCTTATCACAATCTCACCCTAACCCTCTCTGGGTTATTTCTAAGTTGCTGCTTATAGTCATTTATGAATGGAGAAATCAGATCTCATAGATGTCAGAATTGTGTACAAAATAAGAGTAAATGAGTACTGAATAAGGACCAGAGCTGTTTTCCTAAAAATCAGTGATATTCTTGGCATAGATTTAATGACGTTTTTGTATAAAAAGCAGTTCTTATCCACTTCCAGGGCTTAAATAGATAGATTTAGACAGTTTGTAAGCATGTATAACTTCCTAAATGCAGATATATTAAGCACAAGCAAATTGCACTTGTCTCACCCAGGCTTTTCTGGGGAATAATTAGGGTGTTGCCTCCTGTATGGTGCCCTGGGGCTCAAGCCTGGGAGGAGGCAAGCCTTATTCAGGATCTCTCACTGAATCAATGTGCCTTTGTGTGGCAGGGCTCCTTTTGTTCCTGGTTCCTCCTGTCTGTGCCTCTCAGCACCTGTCCCCAGTGTGTTTCGTAAGAGATCATTTTATTTGATTTGGTGGAATCTGAACTATTCCTTTTGGAGTGCCTTTTCGGAACCTGGCACTTGGACCCCACTCCCCAGAATAGAAGGAGGCTCTGATGTGTTGCTAATGCCTGTGTGGGTGAATGAAGCCTGCCTGCGTGGCGGTGGGGAGGGCACCTGGTCATATGTCTGACGCCCACTGCAGGACTGTGTGCATGCGTTCTGTCGTGTGCAAGCAGGACATGCAGCATAAGGGCTTCCAATGAAGAGCCTATTCCCTGTGTAAGGGGGTCATGCCTGGCAGTCTGCAGTCTCCCACCTGCCTCTTTCATAGATTCTGAGAAAAGCAAGGAAGGGTCAGTGAAATGAGTTAGTGGACACTCATAGAGGCTGAGAGCAGCCCGGATGGGGATGACATCTTTATCACACAAATCCCTTTAGACCGTTGAGCTTGGCTACTATGCTGATCCCCAATGAAAGTAGCTCAGAGGCTCCAGATCACTGAGCACAGCTCTGGTGATCTTGTTAACATGCCAAGTCGTCTGGTTCCGTAGTTCTGGGGGCGGGGCCCAAGAGACTCCATTCCTAGCAAGCTCCTTGCTGATACTGCTGGCCATGGCAAACTGTCGGTAGGGGGATTTGAGGGATTTTGAGCTGATCAAGGAATATGATATGACCATGAGAGGCAGAAACACACAAGCTTCATTGGGTGGCACTTGGGCAGGTTGTGTAAGGAAAGCCCCTCACAGCATGGGACCGTCCAGAAGAAGGCTTACAGCACCCTGGGGACCACTATCCCAAAGGAAAGGAGGATAAGGGATGTCCTGGCAGGGAGAGGGGTGTCAGGAGGGGGCTATGGATCTAGGTGATGTCACTTAGCAGCACAGGGAGGAGTCTTTGGGTCAGAGAGCTCGGGGGGCAGCAGAAGCTTAGGGCCTTATCTATCCTATCAGTGGGTAACAGCTGTTGGGTGAGATTTGTATGCAAAGCAGACAGGCCCTAAATGGCTAAATGTGTCTGTTTGGGCTTTTTTTTTTTTTAAATAATTGGATGTGGGTCTCAGCCTGCAGTGAAAATATAAACCACCGAGGGGCCAATCCACGGAGGCCAGCTTATTTCTATAACAGGTACACTTGGTGTGGCAACTCTCAGCCTGCAGTTCAAGGCAGCCCATGTGTCTCAGCTGGTGTTGGGTAACTTGTCCTTCCACAATTCATTCCTGGTAGTGAGTCCCTTTGAGGCCCCAGGAGAACTCTGACTGTGCTAGCATGGAGGATGAATCACTGGGAGGGAACAGATCAGCCTGAGTATTTTAATGGCTTGAATTAAAGGCGACTCTCACGCATAAAGACAGAAGAAACGTAATAGAACACGAAGGTGCTTCTGTGCCCCTTTGTTAAACACTCAGGTTTAATGGGCATTTAAGTCGCCACATATAGACTGGGCCCGTCTTAATTCTCAAGGGGGGAAACAAACAAATAAAGAGACCTGTGAAGAAGGTACTGAGATCCCTGTTTACAGTGGAGAAACTGAGGCTTAGGGGTAAAGTTACTGGCCAAGACTGCGCTCCTTGTGGCTGCCAGGGCTGGGACAGGAACCTGTCTTTGGGTATCAGATCCTGTGCTCTTAGCCTCTCCAAGCCTCAGCTGCTGCAGCTGAGCAACTGTACCAGACATGTGAATGCGAGGGGCCATCTTCAGAAAGGTTGTCGGGTGCTCTGAATTCATGAGCTTATCATTGTTTCTAACAGTGTGTTTGGGAGATACCACCTGATCTGTATTTTACCCAGATCTATAGACAAATGACTGTGCTTTAGTGGAAATGAATGTACATCACCCCCAACTGAGCGCCCCAAGACTGGCTGCCATGCTGCAAACCAGGGCATGGTGTGCCGATGCTGATCCAGAGTGCTGTGTGCACCTGTGGTTTGCGTGGCACCTCTCAGCGAAGAAACATGCCACCTGAGCAGGTGCTCCTTCTCAGAGCCTCCTGGGGAAGCATCCAGAGGGAGACAATCCTGTTATTAACACCACAGAGAACTGTGTCGAGGGCTGGAACACAGAGGCCTAGCGCGGGGCCACATAGCCAGCCAGTCGTAGCGTTCTGTGTTCTTGCTACTGCTCTGGAGCCTAGTGTTTTAGGTTGGGTTCCCCAAGAAGCACATCCTCTATAAGTATGTAAGGGCAAGTAATTTATTTAGGTGGTTCTAGAAGGCACTGCTAGTGGAGTGGGGAAGTGAGGTGGGAAGGCAAGGAAGCTAGTACAGGTGCATAAGTGAGCAGGTTACCACTGTGGGCACTGGGGCTCACACTGCTGGAACTTCTGGGAAAGAGTATGGTACCCACCTGAGTTACCCTCCAACTCCCATCTGCCACTGATGGCTGCTGGGGTGGGGAAGGGGGGCGTTGGCTCTCCAGGATGTCTAACCTGCCTTGTAGTCAAAGCCTATTGGAATGGGTGGGAATGGTGTATACCAAGGTCATAGGACCCTGTTGGTGTCTGTACACCTGTACACCCAGTACTGGGATATAGGAACTTTCCCTGACCTGGTGGAGCTTACAGGCTAGTGGGAAAGAGTTTATACAGCTCTTCCTTGTGCACAGGGATGTTTCTGGCACACACTGGCATCAATCAGTAATTGTTTTCTTATTTACTGTTGTGCTTACATCTTGGTGAGAGTATCTGCTTGTCTCCAGCCAAAGATCTCCAAAGCTCACTCATCTTAACATCTTCTCAGTACACAAAATACATTTTGCTGAGGTTACAGGAGTCCCGAGCCAGTCCAGAGAAGATATGGAAAGAGGGGCAAACCCCTCCCTCCAGTTGCCCTATCAGACAGCAGAGGGAAGCACGGCCAGCAAAAGGCTTGCCCACCTTCTCCAACAAGAAAAGTCTGTGGCGCTAGCAGAGCTGGAGAAAGCAATCAGCTTGCCTCCTGGTCCGTGGCCCATCTCAATGCTGTTCATCTGGAGCTGCTTTTCATTAAGAGCTTTTACAGTTTGTTTGCCTCAGGGAGTAAATACAACTTTAAAATGCTGTGGTCATCAAACAAAACAAAATAAAACACACGTCTAGAAAACAGAACCTAAGATGATTCAGGATTGAATTGGGCACACCAGGTTTATGGTTGAGGGGACTTGAACTGGCAGCTGGCAGTTACACAATTTTGTCTGATCTGTCTTCATCTGGTTCTTTGCAATGACTGGGATGGTTGTTGCTTTTTCCAATCATGGGCCATCCACCCTGGGCCTCTGTTTTGTGTTCTCTAGAACTGTAAGTCCAGCCAGGGCAGAGGTGTGAGGGACCCCAAGACCTGTGGAGATGAACAGGGAGTCAGGGATCTCCGAGCACCCAAAGCCAGACTCTGAGCTGGGCTCAAGGGATGCTCTTCTCCCAGACAGAAATCGAGGCCAACTGTCCTTGCTCTATAATCTGTGGGCTGTATAATCAGTTCATTGCACAGGATCATAATCCTGGAGTGCATAGTGTTTGTGTATAGAATTCAAGGGGTCTGTACATTTCAATAGGAAACATCTACATCTTTATTTTCTTTAATTTCTAATTAATGTTTAACATTTCCTTCAATTATAAAGGTAACAACCCACAGTAGTATTAATCATACCTATGACTTTGTCACCAATATAAATTATAGTCTTGTTCTTCCCACATGTTTGTGCAGATCTTGCAAAGTAACAGTTATGCTTCTCCCTACTTTGCAATCACAGCCAGTATACCTGTGTACTAATAAATATATATATAACTGTCCCTCATATTATTTTAAAATATTTTAATATATGAACTTCAGTGTAGTTTGTTTTCTTTGTAATCTTATGTGTTTTATTTTTATGCAATCATAAGTATTCTGAGAAGGGGTATAGTTTCATCACACTGACACTAAAAAGATTATAACCTCTGCTTTAGTGGGTCATGACCAGCACTGTTTTAAATGAAAGAGAATAGTACAGAGGATAAATTATTAGCGGCACAAAGTAAGGAAAACCATTGTTTTATAACACTTTGGTTTTAGTTATGTATGTATACATATGTTCTGGGTTGTGATGTAAAATACTGTTTTTCCTGGGGGTCAAAGGCAGAGTTTGAAGACAGTGGCTTAAGCCTGAGAGGGGAATGCGTGGCTTTTTTTTATGGGTTCACAATCTCTCACCTAAAACCCTTGGGGCTAGATGTTTTTCAGAATTCAGAATAATTTTGGACTTTAGGAAGATAATACAGTGCATTGTCCATATATTATATAAGACCCAGAAGACTCAGGGAAGCTCCTGTAATCAAACAGATTAATGAATCTGTTTCCTGCAGTGAAACACATGAATCTTCATGCTAAGGAGGAGAAATGAGAATCAGAGCAGCCAGCTTTTGCTGCCACATGAATGATACAAAGTACTTGTGGTTTCTAGAGCTTTGTGGATTTTGGAATGGTGGGTAAGGGAAAGAGAACTCAGGAATTCCCCTTTCTTTGACCACTTAATGAATGGGGATGGGTGGGGAAGGGGATTCAGTATTTTTCATGATAATTTTTGACATCCCCTTATTTTCCCATAATTACTTTTGACTTCTCGTCCATAGTTTAATACTCCCTTTATATTCTTCTCCGGTGATGTGTTTAATTCAGGTTTTCTCCTAAGGCAACAAAACAATTTTTAAAGAAATAAACTCCACAATGGGAGAGGCCACAACAGTGAGAGGCCCACGTACCACAAAATTAAAAAAAAAAAAAAGAAATAAACTATAATAATATTGTGACCATAATTTTTTTGCCAAAATACACCATGCTTTTCTCCTCTATCTTCTTTAAAGGATGGTGTATTAGATGATTTTCCCCATAACTATACCAAAGTTATTATCCATTTAAAGCTAATACTTTTGGCACCACAATTCTGATACCAGTTCTGATGTGTGTGGTGTAAATCCATCAAACTCTACACTTTCTTTTTTTTTTTTTTTTGCGGTACGCGGGCCTCTCACCGCTGCGGCCTCTCCCGTTACGAAGCACAGGCTCCAGACCCGCAGGCCCAGCGGCCCTGGCCCACGGGCCCAGCCGCTCCGTGGCATGTGGGATCTTCCCGGACCGGGGCACGAATCCGTGTCCCCTGCATCAGCAGGCGGACTCTCAACCACTGCACCACCAGGGAAGCCCTACACTTTCTTTTTTAAATGGTGGTATAATTTACATATATCAAAATGCACAAATCTGAAGTGTTAACTCAGTGTGTTTTCACCTATACTTGCAGTCTCATAACCCTCACCTAAATCAACATTCAGAACATTTCCATCACACCTGAAGTCCTCTTGTGTCCTGTTCTGCAAGACACACTGTTCCCTACTTCTCTGACTTCAATCACCATAGACTTAGTTTTGCCTGCCCTTGAACTTCATGTAAATGGAGTCATACAACATGTACTCTTCTGTGTCTGACAGTTTTCACTCAACATAATATTTCTGAGATGCATCCATTTTGTTACGTGGAGCCATAGTTCATTCCTTTGTATTGTTGATTAATAGTCCATTGTATGAATATACCCCAGTTTATTTATCCATTCTACTCTGATGGACATTTTGGTTGTTTCTGGTTTTAAGCTATTATGAATAAAGCTCCTATGAACATTTATGTTCAAGTCTTTTTGTGTCCATATGTTTTCATTGTTCTTGGGTAAATTCCTAGGAGTGGAATGCTGGGTTATAAGGTAGGTGTATGTTTATCCTTACCTTACTACAAAGTGATTGTACCATTTCCCACCAATGGTGGACAAGAGCTCCAATTACTCTGTATCATTGACAACACCTGGTAATTTCAGATTTTCTAAAAGGTGTATTTTGTGTGCGATTCTATGTACATTATACATGAGTAAAAAGTTTAAAAAATTAAATAAACAATAAAAATGATGGTGGTTGTGCCTAATGCCCAAACTCTGAAAATTTGCATAAATCATTTGGAAGCTTTATTGACATTGGCCTGGAATCCAATAGCCTGAATATTGCCCTATTTAACTGATGTATTTTTATTTTACACTATGCAGAAATTTTAAGGAATTGGGCCTTAAGTTTGGTTGGGAAGTATTGTTTCTGAAAAAGAAAATATCTCTGAAGTTTCCTTGAGAAATCTTCTCACCTCTATCTGCCTTTTAGTTTTCTTGAGCAGACTTACGATTCAGAATATTTTGGCAGGAGCTCATCGCTTTTCTTCTTCTTTCCCATTTCAGAGCATAAATGCCCAGTGGATGAGCGGGAGCAGTTGGAGGAAACCTTGCCCCTGATATTGGGGCTCATCTTGGGCCTCGTCATTGTGGTAACGCTGGTGATTTACCATCTCCACCACAAAATGACTGCCAACCAGGTCCAGATCCCTAGGGACCGATCCCAATATAAGCACATGGGCTAGAAACTATTAGGCAGACAGACCCCAGCCCCCCTCCGCTGGCTGGATCAGGTAGAAAAACAAAAGCACTTTCCACCTGTACATGGGATATACCAACATAGCTTCAATCAAACAGACGTGGGTGTTCAAGGCTTGCTTGGCCTGCATCCATGTTTAAATCGCAGGATGGGGGGATTCTTTCGGATTCATGGGGTGAAGGACAGTTGCTGGGGAGTGGAAGGAAGGGGTCAGCCAGCTTTTACACTCATCGTGGCTTGGCCTTGACTCTCCAAGCAGCAACTCATAAAACTCGGAAAGGTATCTGACTCTGAAGTTTAGGGATTGAAACCACACTTCATTTGGAAAGACACCCCTTAAAGTTCAAGAGGAATATTGGAGGCTTTGCTCCCTTGAACACAGATGGCTTACCCTATACCGTTGTCAACGTACACCAAATACAGCCTCATGCTTCCTGCAGCAAGACCCCTGAAAGTGACCCATTGCTTCTGGCTGGCGTTCTGCATGTCTAGTGATTGTCTTGGGAATGTTTCACTGCTACCTGCACCCAGTGAATTCACAGCACAAGAACCTGTTTAATGTAACTATGCAGAGTTGTTTGGACTTCATAGTGTGTCAGGTCCAAGTAAGGGGACCTGAAGAATCAATCCATGTGAGTTTGTTTTTCAAAATGAATTAAAACACACTACTGTCTAACATTTGAATGCTTTCTTGAAACAAGAAAACAGACTAAAATGGTTTCTGGGGCACCCAGAGGAGAGAGGGGAATGATGAAGACGGGATTTCATTTCTGCAAGAGGAAAAGCAAAGAAAGAGCAAGGAAACAATGGGGGAGAGGGAGGGAGTTGGCTTTTCCAGGTGAAAACACGTGGATTTATTTTGGCAAACATAAGTAGCTTTAATAATGGCGCCTCTTGAACGATTGGTCTAATATAGCTTCTGGTGCTTCTTGGTCTTGAGTCTGGCATTTCTCTTTGGATTAAAAAGCTGGACTGAATATAGTAGCTTAGGTTGGGTTTTATTTGTGATAAAATGTAATTTACTGAAATTCCCTAGAGAAATGTACATAGTTTGGATTTCACTCACTTTCTGCATAATCATTTTTCAGAAGATCTGAGCAAGGGTAGGGGAAATCCTTTTCTTTGGTGTTAGGGTGGGAATCCCCCTACCCCTGTAAAATCATCACCACATGAGAGCAAGCGCATGAGTTATCTCCCCAGGTCTTCAATTGTTGGCAGTAGCACATCCTTAGAAGTTCATTATACCAGCAAATCTTGATAACTATCAGCCAGTTGTTCTCCTATTATCCATTTGTTTGCTGCTCCAGCAACCTCAGTCTTTCCCTGCATGACTTCTTCTCAGTGCCTGCCTGGTCAGGGAGGAACAAGCCCTGATTCCTCATGAAAGTTGCCTGTTGCACAAGAAAAAAGAGACGTTTTTTTGTTTGTTTGTTTTTTTAGCGGTACGCAGGCCTCTCACTGCTGTGGCCTCTCCCGTTGCGGGTCACAGGCTCCGGACGCACAGGCTCAGCAGCCATGGCTCACGGGCCCAGCCGCTCCGCGGCATGTGGGATCTTCCCAGACCGGGGCACGAACCCGTGGCCCTTGCATCGGCAGGCGGACCCTCAACCACTGCACCACCAGGGAAGCCCAAGAGACACCTTTGGTGCCAGCGGAGGCAAACAACCCCCACCCCACCCACGTGTCCTCCACCCTTCGTCATCTGTGATCATCTCACCCCCACGACCCAAACATGACAAGCCCTTTCCCTTTTAGCATCTCATGTATTTTTAGGAAACTTCCTACTTATCTGGAACCATCCAAGGATCTGGGGAGAAACAGACACTTAGGTGTATCCACTTTAGAAAACATTTTTAGGCTTTCTGAGTCGTACTTCTGAAAACTCCATCTTTACTTAATTTAATCTACTTTTACAAAAGTAAATTTGTATTTTTTAAAAATTTTGCTTTCACAAGACAGGGCTCATTACTATTTTTGGAATTGTCATTCATTCATTCAACAGTTTTTGAGCACCTACTGCGTGCAGGCTCAGTGCTGGGTGTACAGTAGTAAACGACAACTGGGAGTCTATAGGGGGAGAACAGATAAGAAAACACACACGCATACATGCGTGTACACACACACACACACACACACACACACACACACACACACACACGTCATTCTAAACAGAACAAAGTGCCCTAGCGCTTTACAAAGTGTTGCCATATGGCTACGTCCCTGTGTCTAAGCTAATTAAATCTTTCTAGAATCCAAATTTCTTAATTCTCAAAATTAAGAGTGATTTTTTTTCCACCTGTGATAGGCAGTACATATAAAACGCCTTATTACTATGTCTGTTATTGTTACTATTAATCACGGCATCTTTATTTAGCAGTCCTAAAATTAGGTCTCAAGTTCAGCCTAATTTCTATGAACCTCGCCTTATTTTTCTTAGCCCTTTTTAATCTTCATCATCAACTAAGCAGAATAAAAGAGGGCCTCCTGGTGAGGGCAGGGCCAGTGGTCTATGGGTGGACAAAGCAAGGTGTCCAGAGGGATGACTCATGTTCATTGCCATTGTCCTGCATTTCAGAGGCTCCTGCAGCAGGAACAAGCTGTGGGGTGGCTCGTCTAATTGCATTGTTTCCTGAGCTCAGAGACGGGAAAGAAAACAAACAGATAATCCACAGATGCTCAATTACCCCTTTAACTGTCATTTTTCTTTTTTACTGGAGTTTTAAACACAAACGCCTCTGGGCACAAAAGAATGTTGTGTCTGGTTGCTGCTCTGCTGGCCTGGAAAAGCCAGGCTGGATGAACCATGTGCATGTTTCTTTCGGGGAAGGAGGAGTTTGATTTCAATTCTGAGAGTGGTTCTTTGCAGGGTTCCCCCATTTTCAGCAAATAGCTCCCAGTGAAGCTGCCTCAGAGAACAGGGAAGACTGTTCTCCACCCCAAGAAAGCCCTCTAAACTATAACCACTCTTTTCTCAACAATTCTGTTTCCATTAACAAAGACTTGTCAAAGCCACATGGATGGGGGAGACAACAGAGATATGAGAATGGAGAAGTGGGAGGAAGATGGAAGGAATGACCTGCAGCATCTGGTGGAGGTAGCAGGCAGTGCGTGCACTGGGGTTGTTTACAGGGGAGGGTAGTCCAAACCAGCACTGGGCACAAACACCTCCCTGGAACAAACACCCAAGCAACCTGAACCAGACAGACACAACTTTCAATGTGTGTCTCAAAGTGCAGTTTGCAAGCAGCCTGTATCAGAATCATCTCAGGGGGGTCGTTGAAAAATGTCAGTTCTAGGGCATCAACCCAGTGATTGAGAATCTCTATGGTGAGACCCTAGAATTGGTATTCTGACTACTTGCTCTCTCCAGATAATTCTGATTTAGTAGTATGACAACTTCTGGTTAAAAAAGCCTTTGCTATCAGCCTACCTGCAACATTAGCCAAATTACTGGGCTTCTCTGTGCTCATTTTCTCATCTGAAAATGGAGTTCACTGTCCTCTCCTTGCAAAGTTATTTGAGGATGCATGACAGTACATTTAAGTCCCTAGCACAGCACCTGGCACACTGGAAATGCTCCATAAGAGGTATTACTAGTGATATTTTTCTAGCATCCTTATTAAAATGTGTGTTCAAATTTTACCTGCCATACATGTACATGAAAGACCCCAAAAGACTAATGCAGGTTTTTTTTTTTTTCTATCTGGCATCCAGTTTTCTGTGTCAGTTTATTTTGAATTCAGAGTATGTTTCTATGCAAGGATTCTCTCCATCCCCAGCCCAGTGAACTGCTCAGGAGGTTGTCAGTTTGGGGGTGTCGGGGAGACAGTTGGAGTCCATGAATTTGGATGAGAAAAAACTACACCTTCAGGTTTACTAACCTCAAATGAAAGGTAGCATCTCCTTCAATTATGAACATAGGCACCAAACCACTGTAGTATAAGCAGGACCTAGGTATAGGTCATCGGCAGAAATGACCACATTATACTTGTTGCAGATACCTCCAAAAATCATTTATATTCCTTATTGGAAATTACGGCAGTTATTAGACCCATCACAGATCTTGTTATTTAATGCATTATAACCATAACATTAAAATATATATTTTGATAACTATGCTTTAATTGGTTTCCTTTGTAAGCCTATGTATTTTACTTTATGCATTTTAAAACATTTTTCTGAGGACTCCATAGGCGTCAGACAGCCAAGAGGGTCCAGGGTGCAAAATTAGGCTAAGAACTCCAGGGCCGATGGCTACTTCAGTTGTCATTTAAACTGACGGAACCTGTCAGGTTGTCTTCTGGGGAAGGTCACAAAGGCTTATGTGACAAACGAGATAAGTATTTGTTAGCACCGATCTTGTGTTTTATAGACCCTGGTCTCGTGCTGGGGACACATCAGTGAATGAAATAGGTAAGAATCCCTGCCCTCATGAAACAGAACTTTCTCTCTCTCTCTCTCTCTCTCTCTCTCTCTCTCTCTCTCTCTCTGTGTGTGTGTGTGTGTGTGTGTGTGTGTGTGTGGTGTATTCAGGTATCATGATTCATGTGCTGTTATTGAACAAGTTGTTGGGGACTTGGTTAGGCTCAGTTAAGGTGTACCATATGTGACCTTGAAGTCCTTTCTAGCTTTAATGTTTTTTCAAAATGCTGCCAGTGATGATGAGGCATAATTATCAAAGCAGTTGCTATGTGGGCAAACCTTTCAGGATAAGGAATCCCTTTGCTTTTAAAACAGTATATTTTGAATCAGAAATCAGGAACCCTCAGACTTTGTCAAGTCCCCTTTTTATCCTTCATCAGATCTATTTATGTAGGAGACATTGCTGGGGTCCCACCCATGTTCCCTCGGTCTTTCCTGGAGCTCGTTTGCTGACAGTTTCTGTACCTGCCCACAGCTCCCCATGTCTCCCTCCCTCTTAGTTGGAGGGAACAAACTTTGCCCACCTACAGGGCAAGATGGACGTTCTGCGGGATGATGCCCTAGATGGAGCAACTCTCAACAAACCAGGGATAGGAGATGGTGGATAAATACCCCAGCCAGTTCACTGCTAGAAGGACAATTCTGGAGCATCTCTCCCAGAAGGTCTGCAGTGGGACTGAGCCCCAGGCACCCATAGTGGTGACCCATTCATTAATACACACCTTTTTTTCAAATTTCTGTCCCTCTTGGTCTCATGTATCTACTCTGCCATGTTGAATGAGCTTCCTGGGATCATCTTCCAGGAAGGACTTGTGTGTCTGTCTTAGGTTCTCCTTTTGGCAGAACCCACACTAAGGTCATCTATTCACTTAACTCAAAATACACACATTTCAAGACTTACATTGATGGGTTTGCTGCACAGTTTGGATTTGTACTATATCATGTGACTTTCACAAAACTGCTCCTGCCTGTACATTTTGTAGCTGCTTCAGACCAAATCAGTCGTTTCTCTGCCTCGAATCTCATTACCGTTTCTTTGATGACACGGGGACATTCACTCGATCGGTTTGCCCAACGAGTCTGAACTCATTGAGTTGATAACTTCATGGAATGATTTTATTTTTCTAGTAATTGCTACTGAGTGTGTTCGTCTCAGTGGGTAATGGGGACACAACCATAACTCAGACTGATTCCATCTGTCTAATCCATTAAAAAAAATCAATCTCATTCAAAATCAAAATAACTCCCCTCCCCTTTGCTTGAGCTAAACTTGTATCAGAGAGAAAGAAGTAGAGTGGATAGGCAGTGGCAGGGGACAAGGTGTGCTTTCTTATCCTCCCTTTCTTTCTTCTGAGTCCCTCCTTCAAATCATGGAGTTTCAGACTAACTCATGGCTCAAACCTATGGGGAGCTGTGGGGAAGGGAGATTCCAGTAACCCAGCTGGCTGCAGTCAGCTGCCTTGGATATTCTGTTGAGGAAGAGGAGATGCCTGAGTTTCATTTGTGTCCACCTGAAGACTACAGCCTCTGCTTTTAGAGTGGTCATGGTGTAGATGATATATGTGGTTTTTAGAGTAAGGTTCAGCTCCTCCCCGACCCTGTCCACTGTAGAAAAGCAGCCATATTTCCCTTTGTTTCCCCCCATGGTGCATACCTCCAATGTACTCTTCAAGTTGGGTATCACCTCATTACTTAGTTAAGTTGTTGCCGTGTTCCCTGCTCTCTCTCTATGCACCATCATAAGCAGAAGAAATTGGTGTATTCTTCTGTGCCTTCCAGTGGCTTCAGGGACCTGCCTGGGGAAGGTTGCCTTCATCTTTCTCTTCCCTGGTACACAATATACTACTATTAGGAGGTCTCATCCTGCTATCTCAGGTTATTTCCTGAGGGTTTTCACTTTCTGAAATTTCCAGGTGAGAAATGAACTCTTTATTTACCAGTATCACTCTCAACTTCATGGGATAAATGTTAATGTCTTCCTTGTCACCCAAACAGGAGGAGGGGGCCCAACACTTTCTTCCAGTCTACCAGAGAGCTTCTCTAATCCAGAACATCTCCTTTTTTATATCTTTCGTGGGTAAAAGCAATCAGATCAATTCACCATCTTTGGAACAGCAGAGTAGGAACCTTCAGCCATGAATCTGGCTTTCCTTGAATTTGGCCTTCCAGAATTTAATTTTTTTTTCAATAGTGGTATCTACATCATAGTGTTACACTGCTTATAACCTGTGGGGATGGGAATATTTATCTTTGCTTCGTGTCAACATGATATTACATATAACTTTATAGCAACTTATTTGCATTCCTCAAGATCATAAAGACACCATTCTTGTTATTTAAGAAGCAAATTCAGGAAATTACCAGAGTTTCCAATAACACGATGGGAAAAAGGCAAACATTTATTTTTATTTGCAAGTGCAGTTTCTGCCAATAGTTAGTGCTCACACAACCTTTTAAGCTACAGTAACTTTTGGTAAATTCAATGAAGACTTTAAAAAAGAGGCAGTGATAAGAAAATTACAGAAAAATTTCTATTACACTGTCGAAAATGTTTGGAATCCAAAATCCACTATTTTCTGCAATGGTTTTTAATATTTTCTCTGGTTAAGATAAGATTTTTTTCTTTCCTTTCTATTTCTACATAGTCCTGGTTAAATGAATACAGTCTGTTCCATGAACTTTTAGGACTTCCATTTTCTGGATTTAGATTATTTTAATTCGTACATACTTATATTAATATTTTACATAAAACATTGATTTGTTGTGTTTTATGAAACAAAATTATAGATCCTATTTATAAAGAGGCATTTCCAGTTTAGGGAAAAACTGAAAATCTAACCAGTAGAAGGTCATTTTATGTCTTTTTTTTCCTTTTTAACTTTAATAAATAATTAGCAACCTATTAATTACAAACATTCTTAATTAGGCTTAGAGCAACCAGAGCATTTTCACAATTTTAAATTCATATTTGTTACAGTATGTGAAATTAAGAAAAGCCTCTGGTTTTCCAGTTTGGTAAAAAATGGCTTTCATTGGATGCAGAAGTAATAGAAACTAATGATGACTATGTAGCTTTTCCAGAGTCTTAAAGGCAAATCTATATTGGCCTACAGTTAACATGCAAATTCATCCAACAAGCAACACAAAATGTACTGTAGTAGTCATTCGTGTTTATCAACATTCAAGAAGATCTAGTCAGCAGCACAACTCTCCTATGTCGGAAACACAGAACATGGTCACAACTGAATTCGAGTCACACCCGGGAAAATCCCCGCTCCCTAATTCATTCTCTAGAATCCAGACTTCCAGTATGATACAGAAACAATAGCGACGAAGGTAAATTACAGACAAGAGTTTGGTGTGCTAGCACACAGAGTTTTAAAAACAGTAACAAACAAAACCAAACATCTTGCCCACTTCTCTCTTTTTTCCCTTTGTGAGACTGGAATTCTCACAGCCTTCTTGAAACATTCAGTTTGGGGAATGGAGTCCAAATGATCCTAGCACTGGGTTGTTGGATCAAGATGGCGGAGGGGTAGGACGTGGAGCTCACAGCCTCCTACAAGTACATCAAATGATCCTAGCACTAAAATTGTTCCTTGGAGGGGAAATTTGGCCCCAAGGGGACATCATACCCCTTTAAGAGAGGGTACTAGGGGAAACATCCTGCTGTGCAAAAGATGGTTTGCTACTAACAGGCTTGAAGGAAAATGTGATTTTTCAGAATATTTAGCTTTCTCCCAAGGAGTACTTTTGGTGGTATACTGTGGCTCACATTTTATTGTACTGTATTATTTTGGGCTGGATAAATGGAATGTGCACCCCCATCACCATCACTCTTAAGTCTTCTTCCATTACATAAGACACTTGTTAAGATAAGAAAGATATTCTACTAAAGCTGACGGTGATTGAGAGTCATTCAGTATTCAAAGTTCCTAAAGAATTGTTGGTTTTCTGAAAGGGATAAAAAAGTAGGAAAGACTTTGTTCAAACTCTTGCTAGTAAACAGGTATTACTTCAACCGATACAATGGCTACGTGACATCAAAGTACTATAAATTATCAAAACTATTGTACAGAAAAATTACAAATTCATTGCAAAATACATTACACTGCTACCATTAAGAAAAAGTGCTTTTTGTTATCCTTTCTATTTTTTGCCAGAAAAGTATTCTTTCAATATAGAAAATCCTGTGCGTTACCCTGCATGTGGCTAGGATATATCATAACGGAGTTTGTACTGAGTCATTCTGATTTGCTGGATGAAAGGCTGAAAAATATAATAATGACTTATTAAAGCCGTGTTCCAAATGACCACACCAGCTGTTAGTGGAGAGATGCCTGTTTAAGACACAAGAAGATGCCCTGGTCTGCCAAACCCTGCCGGTCAACACACTGTCTCATCAATCAGCTGGTCTGGAATATACAGGTCTGTTACATGTTCTCTGGTTTCCTTGTGTTCTCCTGAATTATTCTCATGTTCTCATCTAGCTTTGTCACCTCTATGAATCCTCTGCTCAGTGATGCCTGTATTGTCTCATGAGGGGAACAATGCAAGATGGCGGACCTGCCAATTTCAAGAATGGATGTCCGAGGAGTTCCTGGGCTGTGGCTCTTTGAGAGGGTTCCCTCACCAACATCAGGTCTAGGAATCCCCGAAGCACTGAAGAAACCTGTGAAAACGCAAGATATCATCTTGAGGACTAACACAGACACCCAACCCACTTCCCCTAAAATGGGTTCCCAGAGAATTCCCAGGAAAGTCATTCTATCAACAACTTCAAATTCCAGAATGTCAGGTTGAGGAGAAAGAGGTTATGGAAGCAAAAGCAGGAATTGCCTTTCTTAACATATTCTGTTTTCCTTACCTTCTTCAAGTCTGAAATAATAGGAGTAAATGATGGTATGACAAAGAATATTTACTAAATAAAATAATAGTGGTATAATAGCGACAGTAGCAGCTATTATGAAGTGCCTACTGTGTATAGGTGCTGGCCACACATGTTTGATGAACAGTGGTGTAAACATGGAATGAGTTTTCTGTGTAACCACTGAAACCATCTAGGCTTTGTGGAATCCCTTTCTTGAAGAGAAACAAACTTCTGTTAAGGATATCTGACACAGACAGCATTTTTCCTTTAATTTCGTGTAATTTACTTTTTGAGGTATAGCTTACGTACATTCGAGCATATAAAAAGTTTATATTCTACAGTAGTTTTTTTTAAACACATATTTACACCTATATATTCCCCACCCCTATCAAAATATGGAACATCTCTCCCTCCAGCCCCCTTCCAATAAATATCTGTCTCCCTGCAAAGGGTCACCACTATCCTGACTTCTGATAAGATAAATTTTTACCTGATTTTGTCCTTTATAGAAATGGAGTCATTGGCTGTCAACCCTTCTCTCTCTAGCTGCTTTCACTCGACATCGTGTCTGTGAGATGTATCCGTGATGTGGGTGGCAAAAGCTGTATCCTTTGCATTGCTGTGTAGTATTCACTGCTGAATCATCCCACATATCACTTATCCCTTTGGGAAACAACCTTGGAAGGTTTCCAGTGTTTAACCATTAGGATGAAAGCTGCTCTTGTCTGTGACTTTGAAGAACATCACACTCCTTCGTACTGGGTGTGGGATTATTTGATACCATACTATTTTAGCCACTGTTTATTATTTAAACCCAGTCCAATGCAGTGCAAATTTCAATCTCCTGTTCAATTCAAGCAGTCTCCCATCTTTTTGGCAGATCCACACAACCTCTATGAGTGATTCTATTGGGGCTCTTCCATAAGGTTTAGGGGTGAGGGAAGAGGAGAAGCAACCATTACAAACTATCCCCTCACCTAAGGCAGCCTCACTCCCTCTCTTATTGTCAGGAGGCGGATGGGAGGGGTCAGCATTTATAGAGTTGATCTGTGGAGACAGCACCTCTCAGCAAGCTCTGCCCCCACTGGTGGCCCCCACAGTGGCAGTTCTTTGACTTAGTATCATATGTTCTGAGCTTGGCCCTACTTGACAATCTTGGGAAAACAGGAAAGGCCCTACTTGGTCCCTTAAACATGTTGCTCTTTGCCCTGCACAATCTAGCCCCTGCCTACCCTCTGACATGCCTCACCCTTTCCCCATGCCCACTTTGCTCTGGCTGAGGGTCTTCACACTGCTCCTCCCTCTGCCTGGGACATTTTTCTCCCAGATCTTTTTGCATAACTTACTCCTTCTTTCCAATCAGGCTCCAGTCCCCTGAAAGGGCCTCTTTCACCCCTCAGCCAGAACTAGCTTCCAGCCCCCTCTCCGACCCCTTCCATCACATCACAGTGTTCTATTCGCTTCACAGCAGGTACCACTCTCTGAAATTATTTTATTCATCCATCTGTGTGTGGTTATTAACTGCTTCCCCAACTAGAATGCAACCTCTATGAGAGTCAGGAAATGTGGGGTTTTGAGCTGCTATATCCCGGCCATTAGAACAGTCCCCAGCATGCAATAGATTCTCAAGGAGGGAGTGCAGAGTAGAGCCAACCCCATGAAAGAGGAGCAGCTGTACCCCATTTTACAGATGAGCTTCAGAGATGGAGTGGCTGACTCACTTGCCCAAGCGAGTGAACAAGAATAGCAGAGCTCTGAATGCAAGCAACTCGAATTCCAAAGTCCATGCCCATAAACCAGGATCTACTCCTGGATGCGATATGCCAGTCTTTAAAACTACAGAGAGACGGAAAAATCGAAGAATGATGTTGAACTTCAGCAACGGTTGCTGCTTCTCACCTTGTGCAGGTCCTTCACTCTTGGAGGTAAACTGTCCCGGATCCGCCGCATGGCCTGGAGGGGAGGCTCATTGAAGTAGGGGGGCTCGCCGTCAATCATCTCTATCACCATGATCCCGAGAGACCAGATGTCCACCTGTTAGGCACAGCACACTGATTATCTCAGGCAAAGAGAACCTTTTGAAAGGTTGGATGTGTCAGGGACCCCAATAGATTCATACTCATTCATAAATTAACATGGGATTTGTAACCTCTCAAAATATACAATTCATATATATAGGCTGAATTGTTGAGTGACCAAGTGTTTGCTAATGGTCTTTGTCTGCTTTTAAAATACAACTTCAATGAAGATTCTGACAATTAGATACACGTGAATGTCTTAACACTGAAGTTTAGAACTTTCTTCTAATCCTTTTAACTTGGGTGGTTCATGGTCTACAGGGCAGATGTGAAAACCATCCAAAGTTTTATGTTATGAACAGAGAGGAAAGTTGCATTTAAACCATAAGAAAATAAGAAAAGTTTTTGGCATATTCATAACAAACTCCAAAGAGCTACATTGCACAGCACAATATATACTGATTCTTCTATTAATTTGATTTTTAAAAATAGTGTTTTGCCGCCGTATTATTTTTCTTTGTTTTCTTTTTAATTTTTATTTTTTTAGCAGTACGCGGGCCTCTCACTGCTGTGGCCTCTCCCGCTCCGGAGCACAGGCTCCGGACGCGCAGGCTCAGAGGCCATGGCTCACGGGCCCAGCCGCTCCGCGGCATGTGGGATCCTCCTGGACCGGGGCACGAACCCGTGTCCCCTGCATCAGCAGGCGGACTCTCAACCACTGCGCCACCAGGGAAACCCATTCCTTTGTGTTTTATCACTTTGAAGCAGTGTGCACAAAACCATGATCTATAAAACCATGTTCAGGGAATGGAGGGAAAGAAAGGGAGAGACAGCAGCAATCCTTTCTGGGTAAAGAATGGGAAGTCAGGATAAGGAGGAGCCACAGCCGTGCTATAAATTCCCAGGCACTGTCGCCTCCCCCTCCCAGCCTCATTACACCTCTTATCAGTTATTCATACTCCTGCTCTCACCCGCACAGTGACCTTCACTGAGAATTGATGCTCTTGGGACCAGAGTTATTCATCCAAGGGCAAGTAAACTGGGGAAGGAGAGCAGAGTCCGCCTGAACTTCTGCCACTCTCCTTTGCTCACTGGTCTGTGCCACCACCTGCAGGCTTCTCCTCTCTTAGGATCACCGTCTGCACCATGATGTGTGGAAACACTGTGTGCCCAGGCGAAACGAGCTCCTTGCCTCTGTGTGTATGTGTGTGTAGTGTGTGTGTGTCTCAGAGCTTCTACTCACACTATCATCCCCCTAGAAGGTCCTCCTCCACTTCTGGCCCCTCGTTTTATGTATCCAAACCTTGTCCCTTAATAGATTATGAGCAGGTATGGAAGCAATCTAAGTGTCCATCAACAGATGAATGGATAAAGAAGATGTGGTATATATACAATGGAATACTACTCAGCCGTAAAAAAGAATGAAATTTTGCCATTTGCAGCAACATGGATGGACTTGGAGGGCATTATGCTAAGGGAAACAAATCAGACAGAGAAAGACAAATACTGTATGATATCACTTATCTGTGGAATCTAAAAACTACAACAAACTAGTGAATAAAGCAAAAAGGAAGCAGACTCATGGAGACAGAGAACAAACTAGCGGTTACCAGTGGAGAGAGGGAAAGGAGGAAGGGCAGTACAGGGATAGAGAATTTTTTAAAAAAGCGAAGTTTATTATAGAATTATATGAAATCATGTGTGTGAATTTTTTTTTTTTTTTTTTTTTTTTTTTTGCGGTACGCGGGCCTCTCACTCTTGTGGCCTCTCCCGTTGTGGAGCACAGGCTCTGGACACGCAGGCTCAGCGGCGATGGCTCACAGGCCCAGCCGCTCCGCGGCACGTGGGATCTTCCCAGACTGGGGCACGAACCCGTGTCCCCTGCATCGGCAGGCGGATTCTCAACCACTGCTCCACCAGGGAAGCCCATGTGTGTGAAACTTTAAAAAATTATAAAGCACTGTAGAATTTAAAGAATCTTTCATTCAATAAAAAAAGATCAAACATTTTTTTGATTAAAAAAACAAAAACCAATTAAAAGATAGATTATGAGTGATTATTTCCTTTTCAGAGGAAACAAACATTTTGCCATATTTTAAAATATGTTGCAATATTCGTATATGATTTTTCCTATAGCAAAACATTATTTATTTTCCAAATATTAACCCCAATCCTGTGGAGCTTTCTCTGACGTTCTATCCTTTGAATCATCACACCTACTCATCTGTGTGTCTCCGGCCACTTTTCAGGTTGCATTTTCTCGCTTTGTGCACTCTTGGCCCTGAGGGTAAGATATTAGTTTGAGTGACTCTCTCCCACTGTCAACTTGGGACCTAAATATGCTCCTGGATCAATGTTGTGGCAATATCCCAGGGATGGCCAGTCTCCCTTCTTCTACAACCTACTCTGTGACAAGCCTAGTGAATGGGGATCAAATGTGGGGTTAAAAGTCATTATCCTGATCTCCTGTGGTCATTAACGATCTCAGAACCCCTACATCCAGAGCCTAACCAGACCCTGCCACTCCCCAACAATGACCATCACTCCCTTACCTCTGTCCCATAAGGCAGCCTAGAAATCACCTCAGGTGCCATCCAGTAGGGTGTGCCAACCAGTGATTTCCTCTTTGGCACCTCTTTGGAAACTTGAGCACAGAAACCAAAGTCAGACAACTTTATCTGAAAAGGAAAGGAATGCAACAAACTAACAATATAAAAATACTGGCTCTGACATTTGCAGCAACATGGACAGACCTACAGATTATCATACTAAGTGAAGAAAGTCAGAAAGAGAAGGACAGATACCATACAATATCACTTATGCGTGGAATCTAAACTATGACACAAATGAACTTATCTTCGAAACAGAAACAGACTCACAGACATAGGAAACAGACTCACAGACATAGGGAACAGACTGGTGGTTGCCAAGTGGGAGTGGAGGGGGGGTGGGAGAGAGATGGACTGGGAGTTTGGGATTAGCAGATGCAAACTCTTATATATATGTATAACCGAATCACTTTGCTGTACACCAGAAACTAACACAACACTGCAAATCAACTATGTTTCAATAAATTTAAAAAAATACTGGCTTCGAGATATAGAAATATAGAAAGAGTTTCAAATTCAAAACAAAACCACCATCTCTTGTTAACAGGCCCTGAAAATACCAGAGAAGGGGCTATCAGACCCTTTTATTGGAAATGTACAATCCATTTTAGTGAAAAAACCTCTTATGGCTCCAGCAGGATTGATTTGCAAATGTTTAACTCCTGCTGCTGCTATCTTTTATAAAATTATGAAACCCCAAAATTTATAATACACCCGAAACAAATTCATTAAAATTCAAACCTACTACTTTCATTTAATGTAAGAGATGATGCTTTAGTGTAAGTAAACTGCTATTCTCAACACGAGTTTTGTACAAACTGCTGCAATTTAGGGGTTTTTTTTACACCGAAGACATTTAGATTTCTAAGTACCATGAGATGATTCAAATAACCAACCTCATTTCTATGTTTGAATTATTGCAAGACCCCATTTATAAAGGATGCTGAGATATCACTTTAAGTACTGGCTCCCCTTTTCTTTTGGTTTTCCTCCTTTTCTCAGGACAATTGAAGTTGCCAATGTGAATATCAATGCAAGTGGAAATGAGGGCATAGAAACTGGGTGTGAACAATTAGTTACCAGGGGTACAAGGTGGTCATCTTAATTACCCAATATACATATATGTTATTTATGTTAGAGGTCATCAAAAAGAAAAACACGCTGAAATTTCTTGCCGGAAGCCTTTAAGAATACTCTTGAGAACATACTGCACCCTCAGGCACCCTGCCAGTTTATATATTCTAGGTGACCAGGATTCAGTTTATTTCTGGGAGGCTTGATTCTGTTCATGGTGACCTGGTCTGAACTTCAGATAGCCTCATTGAAAAGGATTGCCACTTAGGATTATTGGTGATGACAGAATACATTAAATGAAAACAAAACAAAACAAAACAAAACAAAATCAATGATTCAGGCATTGTTTGGCAATGGTTCAGAATGGTCATTTGAAGTTAAAATTTCCATAGATCAAAGGTATAGTCTCTAAGGCACAAATTCTCCCTTGATTCTCTTGATACCTCTCTGAACTTTTTTCAACCTTTTTTTCTGGCTCTATCTCTGCTGCCCACAACTTAAATACTGGGGCTTCCAGGAGTTTGGGTCCCAACTCTCACCTCTTCTCTTTTTAGGCGCTCTTGCTAGATACTCTTTGTAACTCCACATGGAGTTAATTTTTGTGAAGGGTATATAGTCTGTGTCTAGATTCATTTTTTGGCATGTGGATGTCCAGTTATTCCAATACCACTTGTTGAAAAGACCATCTTTGCTCCATTTTACTGCCTTTTCTCCCTTGTCAAAGATCGGTTGACTCTATTTATGTGGGTCTACTTCTGGGCTCTCTATTCTGTTTCATTGGTCTATTTGTCAATTCTTTGCTAATACCACACTGTCTCAAAAAGTCCCAAAGTTAGGTAGTGTCAGTCTTGCACTTTGTTCTTCTTCTTCTTCAATATGTGTTGACGATTATGTTGGTCTTTTGCCTCTCCATATAAACTTTAGAATCAATTTGTCAATATCTACAAAATAACTCACTGAGATTTTGACTGAGATTTCATTAAATCTATAGATCAAGTTGGGAAGAAGTAACATCTTGACAATACTGAGTTCTTCCTATCCAATGTAATACCTCTCCATTTATTTAAGTATTTTTAATTTTATTCATCTGAGTTTCGTATTTTTTCTCATATAGATGTAGTACATATTTTGCTTGATTTCTACCTAAGTATCTAGTTTTGGAGGGTGATAATGTAAATGGCATTGTGTTTTTAATTTCAAATTCCACTTGTATTGCTGGTACATAGAAAAGTGATTGACTTTTGTATATTAACTAGATATCCTACAACCGTGTTATAATCACTTATTAGCTCTAGATTTTCTTGTTCATTCTTTCAGATTTTCTGAATAGATGATCATGTCACCTGTAACCAAAGATAGTTTTATTTCTTATTTCCCAGTATGTATACCTTTTATTCCTTCTCTTGTTTTATTGCATTAGCTAGTACTTCTAGTATGATGTTGCAAAGGAGTTGTAAGAGGGGATATCTTTGCCTTTTTCCTAATCTTAGCTGGGAAGCATATTCAATTCTTAAGGATAGTTCAAGGCCCTGATCACTTCTCACTTCCTCCAGAATTTTTCTCAGGAGGCTATATTGATCTCTCCCCTCACCAAATTTGAGAGAATTTAGCATTCATTTAATCTTGAACTGTTTTCTGATGCTGAGTTTTTCCCTCAGCTAGAAATGACATTGCTCAGGGGCAATAGCTCTGCCTTTTAATTATGAAGCCTCGCTGTGCTCCTTAAGAGCTAAGAAAACAGTAGATAATCAAAAAACTCATGCTACTAGATTGATATTATCTGATATTGACATATATATATACATACATACATACATACATGGGACAACAGATCACGTGATAGAAAACACATTGGTGCTCCTTCTGAAGCCATCATTGACTTACTGACGACAACTGTTTCTAGAATCAAAGTTGTAACACAGATGAAATGGAGGTAATGTTTTGGAAATTATTATTTTTTCTTTTTCCATTTCCTTGTTCATGATCTGCTCTCTAATCAGGCCAAGACTAGTGGGGTGTGGTTTGGGATGGGACTCCTTCAATTTGGCTTGCACCAGATGGAATGCTAGAGAAAGATGGTTTAACAGAGATATGATTTTTCTCAATTGCTTTGGCATAGCAAGAATCAAGCCCAGATGTGTCAGATCACAGAATTTCCATGTGGTATAAAGAAGACTGCCCTGGGAATTCCCTGGCAGTCCAGTGGTTAGGATTTGGCTCCTTCACTGCTGGGGCCCGGGTTCAATCCCTGGCTGGGGAACTAAGATCCCACAAGCTGCAAGACACAGCCAAAAAAAGAAAAGAATAATCCATTAAAAAAGAAAGAAGAGTGCCCTATGGCCATGGTAGCTGGTCCATAATCCTTGCTGCCCTATTGTAAAAGGCTTCTACAATTCTGAGAAGTGAAAGCCCTACAGTCCATCACTTTTAGCCAAGGATTATTTGCAGAAGAGGACAAAGAGCAGTAACTTATGTCAGGCCCCAACTCTTTATTATACACCATTTCCTACCACCCCGAGCAGATGGTGGTGTGCTTCAGAAATATCTGAGTAGCATACATCCCCACACAAACAAGGGAGAGGAGCCACATGCATCTGTGTTCAGAGGTAATATTAAAAAATTTAATAACCAGATTCATCTAGACCAGTCAGAATCTAGACATAAAGTTGAGCTTTGTTCTGGAGTTATCCTGTGGGCAGTACCATCCTTAATGAGGCAAGGGGCATCCTGGTAAAGGGCTGGGGTCATGGGGGATAATACTCCAATGACTGGAAACAGTGGCTATTAACCAACAAGCATGAGAATATTGCAACATTTTAACAATGGGTGCAGATACACTGGTGAATATCAGCTGCACATCAGCTTTGGCTATGCCCAACATGGCCTCCATGGAGAGATGGCACGACAGAGTGGGTGGAAATGAACTTGAGGCAATGCTACTGGCTTCCATGGCCTTTGTGTGGTATGCAGGGCTCCCGAAGCTCCTCCAAATCTCAGTGAAGGAACAGGGCCAGGCACAAGCCTATGGTTGACATGAGAGGCAGTCTCAAGGATAGCTTTCAAGACTTGAGGAAAGAGGCTGGAGTAAAATACTGCAGAGAAGCCTCTTCCTGAAAAGACCAGCAGCTGATGGGACCAGCTAATGCTCACTGGTCACGAGTCCAGGTAGCAGAAGAGGCTGTCACGCCAAGGCAGGGACCAGCGAGGAACAAGAAGATGGATCGTATCTCCTTCACCCGGAGGTCCCATAACCCACATTTGTCTCCATCCTGAGGAAGATGGGGGTGGGAGGTGGAAAGAAAGAGCAGGTGGCAGCCAAACCTGAAAGACTGAGGGTTTAAAGGTATCAGTTTAACCTTACAATAATGTGACTGAATTCTGATAGACAATGTTTAAATTATTTAAGCAGACTAAATTTAATAGACTGAATTAAAATAGAGTTTTAAAAAAAATTCTAGTCAGTGGGGCTTTGTGAAGAAGTTGAGGTTATGTGTGTGTGTGTGTGTGTGTGTGTGTGTGTGTGTTATTTCCAAAGTTCAAGCCTGAGTAAGTTTGCAACCCTATGACACAGATAGTAAAGGAGGAACAATTTTGCCAATATATTTTGTTTACCTGTAAAATGAAGAAACCTGAATGATTCAGGAGGTGACTGTATCAGCATTTTGGTATTGGCAGTTTTAATTTCAACTGGCTTTAATTTTAAAGCCTCTAGTGTGGCTCTCTTTTTCCAGACATTAAAAAAAAGATACCAAACCTGACAGACTAATAATTATCTCCGTGACAAAATATAAGATGAGAAATTGAAACTCAACACTTGGAAGCCAGGCCTGTTCTTCTGTTGTAGGAGTATAAGTGCTTTTGCATGATTTTTTTACTCATTCAAGTACGTAAAAGAGACAATTTTCTAAAAGAACATAATTGCACACAACATTCGTCCAAATAAATCTGCAAGTAGATAATAAGAACTCAGGTAATGAGTATAATAAAGCATTGTAGGCAGTTATTAAAAGCAAATCACACACACATACACACACACACACACACACACACACACACACACAAAAGCAAGTCACATAGACTTTAAGCTGAGCCTTATTTTAGATAGGATTGTACAACGTGGGTACTTAGGAAACCATCTTTGTCTCACTAATGCAGTTAGGCTAAGAGAACTGAAGCAAGCATGTTGCCCACCCCCTAAGAGGAGATGTAGCTGGTCCACAGGGGCCAGACAAGGAACTAGAGCTCAGAGGTCAGACAAAGCTGCTACTAAACCTGAGATCTTACCCATCTCAATGCATCCTGGCTAGGAGTAAGGGGCCCCACAAAAATTTGCAAGAAGAGGAGCAAAAGAGAATCTACCCACAAGATAGCTACAGGTTTAAAATAAAATATAAAACCCTCGTTTTGTAAATTGCATATGCTCTAAAGAATTCTTGCATCTGCTCCAGATTTTTGCTAAGGCAGAAAGATGGCTGCTTTTGTGCCTGGTTCCTGGGTTCTTCCTATAAGGCAATGGTACTCAAGTGTGTATCATCAGCTGGAAATTGTTCAGAGATACATCCAGCCTGACTGAATCAGAATCTCTGAGAGAACGGCCCAGGAATCTGTTTTTTGCCAAGGTCTCCAGGGGTTGTGATGCTCACTAAAATCTGAGAACTTGTTTTAAGAAGAGCAATGACCCAGGGACAAAGGAACAGAGGTAATAGAAGGGGTCAGACTGATGATGGTGCCTCCAGCTGAAGACTCACTTCTTCAGTAGCCAAACCCGAGAGGAGAGGGAAGGCATCATAGCAGCTGAGCTGGAATGGCTTAGAGGCCTCAGCCAGCCCCTCTGCCACTTGGCACAGCACGGAGAGCCGTAGGAACTTGCCCAAGACTATGTGACAGTTTTAGCAGTGAACTCAACCCTGGGGGTCTCCTGACTTTTCATGCTGTGTTCCCTGCATTAGAAAATAACTTCTGTGAAGGGAGTGTTTGGGTGTATCTCAGAGACGACTGGAAAGGAATGAATTTAAGCAAGCTATTTAATATGCCCAAGTCTCTATTTAAGAAGAGCTTCTGGGAGATAATCTTCAGGTCTTCCTCTAATTGTAAAATTCTAGCAATTTGAGAGACAACAAAATTCAAATGGCTAAAGGAGCCAGGAAAATATTGGGTTGGCCAAAATTCTGCTCAGGTTTTCCCGTAACATCTAATGGAAAAACCCAAATGAACTTTTTGGCCAACCCAATAATACCAATGAATTAAATGAGCCAGTGGAGACAATGGAAAACTAGGGACACACGCCCCTGATAAGGAGACACTAATTTCCAGCTGATTGTCAGGGGCCCAGTAGAGAAGGTGTGGAACACTCATAGGCTCTGGTTGCCCGTCTATGGCCCCTTATTTGTCCTTTAACCCTCCCTTCAAATCCTGTGGGAGAAAGGGCACAAACATATTTCTGGGTGCTATGTTAGTCTGGGCCCCCCTCTCCCAGAAGAAAATGCTGAGACAAGGATTCGGTGTAAGTCATTTATTGGGGAGATACAGGAAACACTAGCAGTGAAATGGGGAAGTATAACAGGGAAGGGAAGGCAGTCAGTCAAGCGTTAATTAGCAAGGAAGTTACCACCATGGGAACTAGAGCTTAATCCTGCTGAGGACATCTGGGAGACTGTGTAGAATATGTGCCTCAGAGCTATTCCATCCAAGGACGAGAGAGCTGGGGTATTTATATACCAACTCCCATCACTTTTTCAGGGCTGCTCCTGGGAAGCATGAATGTTAATTTCCTGGAATTTCTAGGCTGCTTTGTTCTGCAAAAGCAGACTACAGTAGCCAGAGAAGTCCCCAGGCAAAGAAATGCAGGTGGTGGCATTTGGAGGTGGAGTTAGCGAGCACTGAAATGGGAAGATAAGGGTGGGGCACCAGCAACATTTGCACCCTCATCACACCACCTCCATTACTGCCATGTGTGAAGTCAGGCACAGTGTTGCCAGACACTTTGATTTTTTTCAAGGGAGACAGGAATCTGAAATTTTATGTGAAATCTCCTAATTCTTAAAGTGTGGCAACCAATTTATAGTAAAAAGAAAAACCATAAAGATTACTTGTAAATGCCTCTTTTTAATAGATGCATTGGGCTTAAGAGGTCATGGGTTTGAATTCCATTTCAGCCAATGAATTTGATAAAAGTTAGTCACTCACTGCCTAGTGGCCCCTAAGTATCATCTCCTAAATGCAAGCCCCAGGCCAAGGAAAAATCGTGGAGGAATTTACTCAACCCTTAATTGCAAGGGCAGGGGGATTGCCTTCATTCTGAGCATCTACCGTGTACCTGATTTACCTCTTATGGTTTTATACTAATTACTTCATGTAATTCTTGAAACCACTCTATGACATGTTATTTATTTTCCCTTTCAAACCCCAAACACCACTCCTTAAACACCTCTGCTTAATACAAATTAGTGACTCACTAGATATTATTTCTATCATGGAAGAAGAGTGAACGATTTCTTTTCAGTTGATAACAAAAAGTTTCCCTTGTAGTCTCTGAAGAGGCCAGAAAGGACTTATCCTTTTAAACCTGAGCAACTCACTGTTTTAAAAAATATATATTTTATTTTGAAATACTATATATAGGCTCATAGGAGGTTACAAAGAAATGTGCACCCAGTCCTCCCGATACGTTAGCATCTTATGCACTGTAGCTCAATATCAACACCAAGAAATTGATGTTGGTACAGTCCATAGAGCTCACTCAGATTTCATCAGTTATACATGAACTCATTTGTGTATGTATGTGTGTATATGTGTGTGTACTCTACAATTTTATCACATTGTAGTCTTGCACAACCACTGCCACAAATAAAGGTGATGGTGCGACCCCTTTATAGCCACACAATTCCAATCCCTAAGCCCTGGCAACCACTAATATGCTATACATCTCTATAATTACGTTATTTCATAAATGTTACATAAATGGAATTATGCAGTGTGTATCCTTTTGAGGTTGACTTTTTTTTTCACTCAGCATAATTTCCTTGAGGTTCATCCAAGCTCTTGCATGTGTCACTCATTCTTTTTTTTTTTTTTTTTTTTTTTTTTTTGGTCTGGGTAGTATTCCCTGGTATATATACACCATAGTTTATTTAATCATTTACCCTCTGGAGGACATTTTAGGTATTTTCTAGTTTGGGGCTATGATGAATAAAACTGAAATAAGTTTCCATTGCTCTGGAATATATGCCTAAGAGTAAGAATGCTTGTCACATGGTAAGTCCATTTTCAGTTTTGAAAGGAACTGCCTAACCATTTTTCAACATTTTACATTCGCACCAGCATTGTGTGAATTAGTGGTGTTATTACTATTTTTCATTTTAGCCATTCTTATAGGTGTGTAACGATATCTCATAGTTTCAATTTGCATTTCTCTAAGGGCTGATGACGTTGAACATCTCCCAACAGCACACCTTGTGTGACAGACAATATTTCCAAAAATGCCAACAACAATACTGTCCAGCCCCTGAGATCTTCTTGACATATGATTCAATTCTCCTCCCACTCAGGAGAGTTTCGTGTTCCTTCCCACTGGATCTGGAAGGTCTGTGATCATGGTAAAAGTGACACTATGTGACTTTGAGGTCATAAAAATGTCATACTTCTACCCTGTTTTCTTGAGACACTCACTCATGGAATCCAGCCTCCATGCTGTAAGGAAGGCCACATGGTAGGTGTTCTGGTGGAAAGTCCCAGCTCAACATCCAGCCGACAGTCAGCACTACATTCCTGACATATGCCTGAGGAAGATTTCTAGATGCACCATCTAGCGAGTCAGAGCAGCACTGACTGGCTGAGCCCAGCCACCTCTCAGTCATGTGAGAATGCGAAAATAACTTTTGACTTAAGACCTAAGGGGATTTGTTATGATAATAAATGAATATGTCTTCTGCACTATAGAATGCTATAAAAGCTCCCATAGATTAGTATAAATTGTACTCTCAGCCTTTTCCTGGAGTAGTCACACTCCATCTCTGTTCTCTTTTTTAAGGAAAAAAGTTTCCTTTCTCTATAGAAACTGGAGTCAATATGGCACCTTGTTCTTAAACCTGGATGAGCTCACCCTGGCCAACGTGGCTGAGAGTCAGGCTCCTCTCCACATGCTGTGTTCCTTCTTCCTGGAACACTGTCATCCCTGAAGGCCACAGGCCCCGCCCCTCACGTGTCTCTGCTGTCACCACCCCACTGCGGAGGGGCCTTCTCTGACCGGTCTCTACAGACCCTCTACTCTCCACCCTCCACCTTCTTTAGTCTACTTAAGTTAATTAATCATACAAAATTTAGAATGTATCACCCTGCAATCTGGTGGTGATTTTATTTGTATGTTTATCAATTTGTTGATTATCACACTCCCATTCTCCAAATAAACTGAATGAAATTAGTGATTTTGCTTTATTCATCCTTAGGACCTAGCACTGACCTGGCACAGAATGACGTTAAGCTCATATTTATTGAATGAGTGAGTGAACAAACCATTCAGACTGAAAGCACTGAGGATGTGCCAGTCCCTGTGAGCTCTGCTGGGTGCGTGGAAACTAAAGAAATGTTTGAAACGGAGATTCTGCCCTCAGGAGTGACACTGAATGATCTAGCCTTTCATATATTGTGGGGAGGGGAGATCTTTAAGTAAGCTAATTAAATAATAAACTGTCTTTGTCTCACATCTGATTTTGACATCTGACAGGTACTCAACAACAAGGGTGAGCCTATACCCTCAATCTCTAAAAACAAGGAAAGAAAGCCTGGCAGGAACTGTCCTGATTTTTTTTTCCTGTAAGCTCCAGTCCCCAGAGCCAATGTGTGGACCAGTTCAATGCTCAGCAATGCTCAGTTCTGAGGCCATGGGACCTTGCCCTGGTGCTTTTCTGAGTCAGGCCAGGAGAGAGTTCTAGCCCTTTTCCTATAGCTCCCCTGCTCTATGGGAGATGCTGCAAAATGGCCACATGGTCTTCCCCTCTCTGTATCCACATGCCTTTGGATGCAACTTTGCATCTTCTCCCATCAAGAGGCAGTGGTGCTTATGGTGTTATTTCCCCACCCCTTGCATCTAGGCCCAGCTACCTCCACTACCACTACTGAGATCCGGCCAACCACCAGGCTAATTAGTAAGGCTGTCAACCCCAAACTGACCACAAATGCAAGAGTGAGCTCAGCTGATGTCACGTGGAGCAGAGGTAAGCTGTCCCAGCTGAGGTCAGTGCAAAAGTCGACTCACAGAATTGTGAGCAAATAAATGGTTCTGGGTTTAAGCCACTAAGTATTGAGTGGTTTGTTGTGTAGCAAAAACTGACTGATACATACTCCTGTACGCTCTTAAAAAAAGTTCAGCCAGAGTAATGCAGAAAGCAGGACTTAAAACTGCCCATTAATCATAATACTAAGTTGGTAAATTATGTGTGTGTGTATGTTCATATATATATATATATATATATATATATTTAGGAAATGAGATTATGGGTGATTTTTTTTTTAAGGGCTTCAAATGCTTGGTTTATTTATTTATTTATTTATTTATTTATTTATTTATGGCCGTGTTGGATCTTTGTTTCTGTGCGAGGGCTTTCTCTAGTTGTGGCGAGCGGGGGCCACTCCTCATCGCGGTGCACGGGCCTCTCACTCTCGCGGCCTCTCTTGTTGTTGCGGAGCACAGGCTCCAGACACGCATGCTTAGTAGTTGTGGCTCATGGGCCTAGTTGCTCCGCACCATGTGGGATCCTCCCAGACCAGGGCTCGAACCTGTGTCCCCTGAATTAGCAGGCAGACTCTCAACCACTGTGCCACCAGGGAAGCCCCATGGGTGATTTTTATTTTATTCTTTATACTTTTCTGAATTTGCTGAAGTTTCCACAATAAAATTGACAATCTTTTTAAAATAAAAGAAGAAAAGCCAAAGTTCTTGGGTAGTTTCTTCTGGTTGCCCTCTGATCATTCCTGGGCAAATTCTGATGTGACGTGAACGTTTTCCACGTGACTGAGGATGCTAGGTGGTAAAAGACAGGTGCATTAAAGGGACAGCTGGCTCCACTCATCACAAGGCTATTACATCTGCTGGGAGTTTCAGGAAGATTAAAAGCGTCTAAATAGGCGGGAAAAAATCTATGCTTCAAAACTCTTCCATCTAACTAAGCCTTCCTGGCAATGTCAACTCATGCATTCCTTGGCTGTTGTATTCTATCTGGTGTGGCTGATGAGTTTCAAGTGAATCCCCTGAGCAGGCTGCAATGATGGGAAATGCAGATATCTGGGCCTGGGGATACACTAGTGTGATGGATATCTTCTGTTTGTCCTTTCAGATCTGGGAGCCCTGAGCCCTGGGAGGCCAACCTGTATTGACCATTGATGGCTTCTGATTGGACTCAGTCAATGGGGAGCACCAGTAGGAGACTGGAAGGAAGGAGCAGAGTGAGGTTCGGGTACTTAATTGGCCCAGTTCCCATCCAGCAGGTTCACTATGGTCTGGTTTCCACTAAAGATCAGAGCTCCTGCCAGGTAGCCCTCTTCACACAACAATCTCTATTTCAAGATTCCAGTAACTAGTGCTGCACCTCACCTCTTCAGTCATGGGGTAATAAGAGGAGTGGTGTTCCATTCTAGACACCTATGCTGGTCCTCATGACAGTTCCTTTTGGCTTTTCTACATCTCATCTGCCCACACCTTTATTAAACTCTCCTCAAAGCACTGGAATTTGTCATCTGTTTCCTGCAGGGACTCTGAGAGATACTGCAGACATGCGTAGTCACACGAACAGAGTGGACACAGTCCTAGAAAAGTCATTTTCTCTCCACCAATGAAAATAAGAATGTGGCAGAAAAATAAAAGAAATTTCTATAGTTTCTATTACTTCCTGCACTTACTGTTAAGGCAGAAAATTATCTGTCAAATTCAGCTCACAGATAGTTCTAAATGACAGGATGACACAGAGGATGGTAATTTCTTCTTCAAAAGCCTCCTGGGAAGGGGAGTGGGTGACTTGCGACTAAGGAAAATTAGAATTCCGAGAAAGTGTTCTTTGAATATAATATCTGTGACAGGTGAAATGACAAGGTAAACCAGGGAGGGACCCAACATGAAAATCTTACCCGGCCATCACTTGTCAGCAGGATGGAGTCACTCTTTATGTCCCTGTGAATCACTCCTTGGTTGTGCAGGTAGGAAAGAGCCCTTAGAACCGACAGACAGACGGTAGCTATTTGTTCTTCATTCATTCTAGAAAGGAAATCACATTGAAGGAGAAAGGTCAGGCTTAAGACCATCTTTGAAATGATCAAGAGAGGTGGCTCCCTTGTGTTCTAGAGAACCAGTCCATGCTCTCCAGCCCATGTCTCAAAAATCTATGGGAAAGGAAAAGGAAGTCTTTGGGACCTGATTCCCAGAACCTAAGGCCTGGCATTGAGGATGATAGCGGCTCAGTATAAGCTAAAGTAAAGAGACCCCCATTGGCTGGCTTTTGGGTCATCAGTGCAAATGCACTTCCTTGGACTCTTATAGGTAATTCCCCAGGTACTGACAAACCTCCAGGGTCCTACAGAGAGTGCACACTGAATGACGCCAAAGTTCCAGGAGGGGCTGCTAGATGACCTTGAGGAAGTCCTTTAACTTCCTCGGGTTTCTTTTTCCTCATCTTGGAAGTGGGCAAGGCCATGGTTCTCTTCAAGGTTGGACTCAGGCAAAGTGGTCTTTAGATCTCTAAGATCCCCCTCTGGGACTTGCCCTGCCTCTCACCAGCCCTTCCTCTCCCTCCTCCAGGAGCTGGAAGCTTCTGTTACTCCAGGTCCCTCTGCCAAGAAGGAAATTGGGCCTAGTTAGTTACTAATAACCAACTGTGAATGCATGATACCCTAATAAATAGACCATGGGAATGAGAAAGGCAAGCACAACACTAGATATGCTCCCCCATTTCATGGCTGCACCCTCCGAAGAAGGTATTTCTGGTTTCAGAGGAGACTGAGGTCAGGTTACTTGCCCAAGGTTATATAGCTCAGAAGGTAACCAGATCATGATTCAAACCCCACCTTCTATGAGTTCAAAACCCATGCTTTTCCACTTTCCCCACTGTATCATGCAGCAATTGTAACCCAAAAGAATGGATTTTCAGCCACTGAAGAACCCAGGTGGGAAGAATGATGTGGAGAATGGAGTCCCTCAGTGCCCTCAAAATGACCCATTTAGGCATCTGCCTAACTCATCTAGGCATGAAACTTCCTCCCTCTCACGGAGATATTGAGAGGCCCAAATTAGCAAAGGTAGAGGTAGCAAATGTGAAAGACCTCCTAAAACAAACTATCAGGCAAACAGAGGAGGCTATCAGGAGACACACTTCGTAACTGACCAGAGTCCAAATTTAAGAATTGACTTGGGAAATAATCCCAGGTAACTTTTAGCTCAGCAGGACAAGTAAATAGATGGCCTTGAATCTGCGTTTCAGTCTTGTTGATGCCAACAAACCCCAGCTGAGTAAAACTAGGGTTCAAAATAAAATCCAAGGAGATAACCAATCAGGAGAATGTCAAAGGTACAAAGTGGATGAGTATGAAGAAACATGCCCTTCTCTTTGAAGAGGATTCCTACCACCGCAATGAATTGGCCTCATAGGAAGGCAGGTGTCTGAAACAAAGTGGAAACCTACAACTTCTGTGTTCTTGGTTTTGTGGTAAGTGGGCTGGTCATTATGCTGGATTGTTTTCAGATGACAATTTTCACATCTGCCCAAAGCACACTCCTGAGAAGTTTAGAGCATCAGCCACAGGGACAAGTCCAACTACATCTTAAAATTAATTCAGGACCAAGAATTATCATCTTTAATAAAATAAAATCTATTTTTCTTGGATTCAATGAGATTTGAGTTATTTGGAGCAGGCATAAAGATTTTTCACAGGTCAAAGGTAACAAAAATTAATTGACTCTGAGCCCCCAATCACAAACTGAAAAATCCCCTGGAGTTTATAACAAATGCTACTGACTCTTAATTCAATGACTTTGAAATGGACATGGCCCACTGTAGAAAGCCTGGTGCTTTCCTACTTCAACAGGGAGGAAGTCAGGTGGGGATAAAAACACCTCAGTTTTGGAGTCAACTCCAAATTCAAATCCTGGCTCTGCCAATTATTAAATACGTGATCTTGAGAAAGATACTTTTTGCCTCTATGAGTCATAGCCTCATCCTCTAACAGACAGGCACATCAACACCTACCTTATAGAGATGTGTGAAGGTTACATGAGTTAATCAAGAACCTGACAGAGCTTGGTACTTTCCTTTCCCTTCTAGAACTGTTTCCTTGATATAAGTAGGATATGATTTAACAAGATGCTAGATAGGGCTAAAACTTTAGTATGTATAAGAAACTCCTGAGGGGACTTCCCTGGTAGTGCAGTGGTTAAGAATCCACCTGCCAATGCAGGGGACATACGTTCGCTCCCTGGTCCGGGAAGATCCCACATGCCGTGGAGCAACTAAGCCCATGCACCACAACTACTGAGCCTGTGCTCTAGAGCCCATGTGCCACAACTACTGAGGCTACCTGCCACAACTACTGAAGCCCGTGTGCCTAGAGCCCATGCTCTGCAACAAGGGAAGCCACCACAATGAGAAGCACGGGCACCGCAATGAAGAGTAGCCCCCGCTCGCCACAACTAGAGAAAGCCCGTGCACAGCAACAAAAACTCAACACAGCAAAAAATAAATAAATAAAATAAATAAATTAAAAAAAAAAGAAACTCCTGAGCATCTGGCTAGATCATGGATTCTTTTAGTCCATCTGGGTAGAGCCTGAGATGCTGTATTTCTAACAAGCTCTTAGGGGATGTTGATGCTGCTGGTCCCCAGACCACACTTTGAGTGGCAAGCAGTTAAATGTTTTATCAACCAATCAATCAATCATTCAATGAAGTACTTATTGAATAGCTACTATAGGAAACTCTCTGAACTACCAGCTTAAGGATTTCAAATTCTAAATATCCATGGTATTCCTTGACACACTATTGCTTCTTGCTCTCTGGAGCTACTCTGCCTTCAAGGGGAAATCCATCGACAAAACTAGATGGAGAGAATTAGAAAACACAATGGATTCTAGAGAGGCTGGCTCTTCAGTGAATCCCACAGATACAAAATAAGAACTTGACAAAGTGAGAGCTGTAGTTTTCTGATGCTCTCTGAGGCAAGAAAAAAGCCCCTCCCTTGGACATATTTTTATTAATTGTTTTATATGTAAGTCACATTTGTCTTATTCGTAGGTCTCTTCAGTATACTTGTTGCTACAATTTAAGATGATTAGATAGATAGATAGATAGACAGATAGATAGATAGATAGATATGGTGGTTGTATGGCTATACCAATAGGAATCTGCCAGCTGAAATGTTGGTGATAAACATTTGGTGTCTTCCCTTATGTCCTTTTGTTTTTAGATGGTCTACCGCAGACTCAGAGCTATAGGGAGTCATGATTGAAACACTGCCTCATTTTAGTGGAGAAAAAGCAGCACCTTTGATCTCTTACGGGTTTCTGAACACTTTCTTGCTACCTTGCTTTCCACCTATTGTCGCTCAACTGGATTCACTTATGATTTGGATGCCATTTCAGTGACATCAGCTAATACCCAATGTAGCTCCTTCATGACAATCTTCTCAAATCTTTGGTATTTTATTTACCAGCAGAGCAAACTTAAAGTTTCCCAAATGTAACATGATTTTTTTACACGTCTGTTCCTTTGAACCTTGCTTTTCCAGCGCGGTCCATGAACTAACAGCATTAACATCGCCTGGGGGTTCCTTAGAATGCAGAGTATTATGCCTCCCCCCCATTGAATCAGGATCTGCATTTTAATAAGAACCACAGGTAATTTGTATGCATATTAAAATTTTAGAAGCACTGTCTTAGCACATACTCTTTCATTTGCCTTCAATGCCCTTTTCTTCCCACTTGCCTTCTTAGTAAACTCTGATGCATCTCTCAAAACCCATCCTGGACACCACCATATATTGGAAATCCTTCTTGACTCTCTTATAGAGATATTCAGGTATTCTTCTATGCTACTTATATAATTCTAATTCTGCACAGGTGTTATAATGTATTTATGTCTAATCTGAGACTTCCTTGGAAGGGTGTATCTGAGCCTTATTCATTTGTATCTTTTGTAGCCCCAGCACTTAGGAAAGAGCCTGGCGCATAAAAAGTGATTAATAAATACTTGATGAAATGACCACAACTGACACATCAGAGAAGCAAGTAGCTGAGGCAACAGTGGCAAGCAACCATTGTTACTTGCAAGATGATTTAAAAACAGATTTGAAGAATCTCTCTCTCTCTTATGTAGTTTGTTATTATGACATAAAATTTTGATCTTTCACCTGCCCCTGCCTTCCCCAGGTACCCTTGGTGGTATCAACACATAGCAATGGTATAGCAACTTAGGAGAATGAAACTCAGTTTTAGAAATCTACGTAGGGATGGGAAATTCTATTATTTGTCACCGAAACTCCATTCTCAGCAGCTTGCTGATTTAAAATCAGTGAGTACGAATGAATTTCTGGAGGGCAGGGAGAATGTGAATTGAGTGAATGAACTATACATACATGATATTGTGATAGGCACCTGGGAATACAGAGAAAAAGGGCAGTCGTTTCTCTACCTTCAAAGTGCTTAACTACTTATGAAGAGTTCATAAATATAGTTACTGAGGCCTTACCCTGGAAAAGAATAATAAGCACCTTGAACTACTTGCCTGGATAGTAAAGAAACTTACCTGGTATGAGTAACGATGTCTGTCAAGGCACCACCTTCTAGAAATTCCATGACAACCCAGAGCTCATCATTGACAAGGTAGCTGTTGTACATGTCAACCACGTTGTCATGGTGATAATCCCGCATTATCACAACCTGGGCAAAATGGAAAGACACTGTTTGACTTCGGACTGTGAAATTTGACTTTTTGTTTTCTCATGACTACATTTGGGCTGTGAGTTCAACTGATGGGGAGTACTGATTGTGTGTGTGGGGGGGTATTCAGAAGTCTATTACAGACAAAGGGACAGCACTGAGAGCAGCTGGGAGGAATAGAGGGGATCAAGTTAGCAAATTCAGAGAAAATGGCAGGTCAACAAGACACTGGGTTGGGGGAGAATACGGGGTAAAAACAGGCAGAACCATGGCAGAGTTTGCATTCACAAGAGGGAATTTAGTTGAATGTTTGGGGGGATGTGATCAGATATCCCATAGGTTACTTTTAAAACACATTGTCCACACTCTGCTATTGGGCAAAAGGGTCACCAACTCAAGGTAAGTGAGTCTCAGAAGTGACTGAAGTAAACAGTTATTAGGGCTGGGGCCACATGACACCAATCTAACTTCTTGGGAGGTCTAGGCCGAGCCTGAAAGAGTTTGTGCTGAATACAAAGGATAAGTCTTTAAGGTAAAAACATTATGACTTAGGCATTAAAAGGCCAACTTGTGTCTGCTTGCTGGAGAGAGCATCCAGGAATTGCCATCCTGTGGCCGCTTCTGGTGATATTTTCAGTGAGTGCTAAATAATAAATTATACAGTTGTTTAAGTTATATTTTCCCTGTCTGTTCTGGCATTGTGGTTTGGAAATAAGTTCCAGAAATCAGGAGCTGTGGACTGGGAAGAAACTGAATCCCACTCACCCCATGCTCTCTGTGAGGTTTGGAGCGTGGAAAAGAAACGAACACCTATGGGAGTTGGAGCTGGGTGGAGCCTTCACATAAGCCATCACGGAAGAGCGTCCAAAGTCACAGTTGATTGCATTGTTACAGCTGTATGAACCTACTGACCCCGGTTAGTAACATAATCTGATGCTAGGTTTCCTTATTGCTAAATGGAGATAACATTTTTCTGTCTATGCCTATTGTGAGAATCAAACCAGACCAATGCTTAGCACAGTGGCTGATCCACAGGAAGTACTTCATAAAGAGGCAGCCATACAGGCATAGAAAAAGGGATGCTATTTTTGTATTTATATTTTCTGTGTTTTCTAATGTCCTAAAATGTATATGTGTTATTTCTGAAATGGGAAAGAAATGTTACATAGGACAGAAAGGATGATCCGAACACACCACCTACCTCATTAAAAAGCAGCTCTCGTCTCTGTTGTTTTCGGAGGTCCATTTTCTTCACGGCAACTTGCTTCCCCGTGTGTTTCTCAGTGGCGATGCACACAATGCCGGTTGACCCTTCCCCGATTTTGATAAAGTTGTCCAAATATTCTCTGGGGTCTCCTGGGCTGACCACCAGCTGCAGGGCTGCCCGGAACTGTTCGTGGGACACCCTGGAGGGCTGCTGGTCTGAGGAGGAGCCCCAGCTGGGTGGGGGGTAGGTGCTAGATGAGATGCTGAGAGAGCTCAGGTAAGAAGCTGTGGAGATGTACTGCGAACTGGTCTGGAGGGAGGGGTGGTGGTACAGGGTGGCTGTGTGGTACCCAGATGGGTATTGGTGGCTGCTTGAGGAATAGCTTGCTTTGCTTTGACTTTGAGGTAGTTTGGCAGGGCCCCTGGGGTAGGTGTCGGACCCTGACAGTGGAGGGCTGAGGACCACCTGTGCTCGATCATAATCCACCTGGGAAGACAGACACAGATGGAGAAATTCACACGCTACATCTGAATACCATAGCCATCACACAGCTGGTCCAAATGATGAGCACTACTACACAACCCACTCGTGGGTGAGGCTTACCTCGTGGGGTCCCAGGATGCATCGCTTCCACCCTTTATCTGCCCTCCGACCTCTCCATCCTGCCTATTTCTTCCTCCTTCCCTAATAAAATCCCCAGAAGTAGACTCTGAGACCTGGATGCAAGTAGTAGGAGGTGATCCCAGGAGTTATGAAGGGGAAAACGCCAATACAGTAAGTCCCCTACATACGAATGAGTTCCATTCCGAGATCGTGTTCATAAGTCCAATTTGTTTGTAAGTCCAACAAAGTTAGCCTAGGTACTCAACTAACACAATCGGCTATATAGTACTGTACTGTAATAGGTTTATAATACTTTTTACACAAATAATACATAAAAACAAACAAAAAATAAACATTTTTAATCTTACAGTACAGTACCTTGAAATGTACAATAGTACAGTACAACAGCTTGCACACAGGGGCTGATCAAGTGAACAGGCAAGAAGAGTTACTGACTGGAGGAGGGAGAGGAGGTGGGAGATGGTAGAGCTGAAGGATCGTCAGCAATAGGAGATGGAGGGCAAGCTGCAATTTCACTCACGCCTGATGTGGATGACACGGGTTCTGGTTCCTTGCTGGATTCAATTCTACCTACCGTCTTGAAAAAAAAAACGATCCAGTGATGTCTGGGTAGTAGCTCTTTTTTCTCATCTTAGATGATGCGGTAGCACTGGATTGCATTCTGAGCGGCTGCTGCAACTTTGATGTACCATTCTATGTTCGGGTCCTGTGTCTCAAAAACTAACAGTGCCTCCTCAGATTAAGAAAATCCCCTTGCCATTTCCTGCAGCATGAAACTCTTCGGTTCTTCAGTTACTTCTTCCTCTTGTCTCTCTTTGTCCTTTCTCTGGGGCTCCAATTCCATAAGATCTTCATTAGTAAGCCCCTCATGTTGCACAGCAAGAAGTTCAATGAAGTTGTCCTCTTGCAGATCTAGCTCCAGCTTCTCACTGAGGGTCACTAAGTTGCTGAAAACCTCTTTGGACTCCTCATCCACATTCTCAAATCCATGAAAATCGTGAACAAACTGTGGGCAAAGGCTCTTCCAAACCCCATTCATGGTGACGGCTGTAACCTCACGCCAAGCAAAGTTAATGTTTTTTATGGCCTTGTAGATGTTAAAGCCCTTCCAAAATTGTTGCAAGGTTGTTCCTGATTCATCACTCGCCTTAACTGCCTGACAAAAAGTGTGACATACATATTTCTTGAAAATCACAATAACTCCCTGGTCCATGGGTTGGATGAGTGACATAGAATTTGGTGGCAGATGCACTACTTTGATGTTGGGGTGAAAGCCGTCCATGAATGGGGGGCAGCCTGGAGCACTGTTGAGAAGCAAAAGAATGTTGAATGGGACATCTTGCTCCAAGCAAGATTTCTCTACCTCCGGGATAAAGTGGTGGAAAAATCAGTCCTGGAAAATGGCATGTGTAACCCAGGATTTGGGGTTACTCCTCCACACAACAGGAAGGGAGCCCTGGGCTATGTTTTTAAGGGCTCTTGGGTTCTCTGAATGATAAACTAAGACAGGCTTCAGCTTCATATTGCCGAAAGCATTGCCACCAAACAACAGAGTTAGCCAGTCCTTTGCTGCCTTATAGCCTGGCATCAACTTTTCTTTCTTATTGATGTAACTTTGGTCTGGCGTCCTTCTCCAGTACAGTACTGTCTCATCCACATTAAAAATCTGCTAGGGGAAATACGCTCCTTCATCAATAATTTCTCAAAGTTTTTTAGGAAATTCCCAGGCAGCTACCATATCTGCACTTGCTGCCTCGCCACTTGCCTTTACGTTGTGAAGGTTGGCTCTAGCCTTGAACCAATGAAACCAGACATGGCTGGCATTAAAAGATGCGCCCTCTGATTCTTCACTGTGTTTCTTCTTCAAGTCTTCATAAAGGCTTTTGGCTTTCTCTTGAAACAGCACTAAGCTGAGCAGGACTCGACACCGATGTGATCCTGCATCCGCACACTGAGAAGTTTCTCCATCTCCTCCGCCACTTTTCCACACTTCTTCGATATTACTGGCGACATCATCAACACAGCAGACTTCACATGTTCCATGATCTTGTCCTCGTTCTTCAGAATCATGCCAATGGTTAAACAATTCATGTTATAAGAACTAGCGGTGTCTACCATCTTATTTTGCCTCGCTTCACTCTCTCAATTATTTTCACTTTTGTTTCCATCGTCATTGCTTGGTGCTTCTTAGCAGTACCAGCTATATCACTGCTGCTTTTACACTTGCTTCTGGACATCCTGGGCTTGAAATAAAGATACTGTACAGTACAGTACACAAAAGCACAACCACTTGTAGAGGATGTATGCATGTGACAATGTACACCAGACATGTGAACTAACTTACGTGACTGGACATACGGATGCACGTTCAAGTTTGAAAGTTCACAACTTGAAGGTTCATATGTAGGGGACTCACCGAATACATAAAAGGAACAACCTAACTCCCTGTGCAAAGCAGCTTTTTGGACAATAAGATAAACACATACAAATCAGTATAAATGTATAATGTTCGAGAAAATCCAAAATCTGCAGGGCTGTGTGTATGAAAGAGAAATCTGCTCAGCCCTCAAAAGGATTCAAGGCAAGAACATTCTACTCTGATTGTGAAGAGTGGATTGAGGGAACTTAGTGGATAGGATGGGGAGGACACACAGGGCAGGGGTGGGGGAAGCCAGTGAGGGGCTGCCATGACACTAGGTGTAAGTTCCAGCAATCACTCTCTGGAAAAGTCAAGAAGGAGTTCTGGTCACCCCTGGAATGACTGAGGTCAGGGATGGTGAATATACCACATCATACCACCCTTGCCTCCTTGCCCAAAGCAGAAAGTGCTAATAAATGAATACACTCTTTTGTGTAAGATCCTGATGATAACGAGAGTGTTGGATACATAGAAGGTGTTTGAAAAAGATTCGTTGATTGGACCTCCAGCTCCTTCTTAACACGGAGTCCCAGGAAGTCTCTTCCACTCTACCAGGATGTACATGGAATGACATTTACATGCCCACTCCAAGGATCCAGATTTGCTCTAAAATGATGGTTGCTGGCTACATGTGGCTATTTAATTAAAATCAATAGAAATTAAAAGTTAAAATAAAAAATTCCATTCCTCACTCATATTAGTCACATGTTAGGCATTTAAGAGTCACCACATTGGACAAGATATAGAATATTTATAGAACGTATAGAATATTTCCACCATTGCAGAATGTTCTATCGGGTGGCACTGTTCTAGTTGAATTCATTGCTCCCACGTGGTCCATTCATTCATTTGTTTAGTGCACAGATTAATATCTAAGCAACTATTATGTGCTAGGCACCATTTCAGGTGCTGTGGGAAGGTCCAGCAATAATCATAATGGATGGTATTTCTGTTGTCCTGGAGTTGACATTCTAGAGAAGGAGACGGATGATAAACAAGAAAATTAATAAATATACAGTATGTGGTCCAGTAGTAATAGGTGATATGAAGAAAAATAAAGCAGAACAAGGGGATTGAGAATAACAAGGTGCCACCTTGCATGGGATGGCCAAGGAAGGCCTTTCTGAGAGGTGTAACATGAGCAGAAACCTGGCTGAAGTGAGGGAGCAAGCCCTGTGACTGCGGGGGGCAGGGGTAGTCCAGGCAGAGGGCACAGCACACGCAGGATTCTGAGGCACACACAGGCTTGAGGAACAGCCTGGAGGCTCTCCTGGTGCAGAGAGGAGGCAGTTTGGAAAGACAGAGAGAGAAGTGGTGAGGGGGCAGATCATACAGACCATGGCAAGGATGCTGGCTGCTGCTGAGGGAAGTGGGAGCCACTGGAGGTTGATAAGCAGAGGACAGTGACATGAACTTGACTCTCTGGATGCTGGAGAAGAGGCTTTGGTGGCAAGGGTGGAAACAGGGTTGCCAGTTAGCTTACTGCAGTCAACATGGGCAGAGATGAGGGTGGGTGCTGTAGATGGGGTGAGAAATGGGATCCAGAGTAGAGTCTGAAGATGGAGCTGATCCAATTTTCTGATGGATTGAATATGAAGGAGAAGAATCAAAGATGACTCCCAGGATATTATCCTGAGGAGCAAGCCACTTAATAATATGAGGAGCATAGGGGCAGGAACAGGCTTCTCAGCTGTGAATCAGCCTCCAGGATGGCTCCCAGTGATTCCTGCCTCCTGACATGATTGTGTAGTCTCCTCCCCCTTTGTATCAGGTTGATCTGTGAGCAAAAGAATATGGCGGAAGTAATAGTAAGTGTCCTCTGAGGCCAAAAAAAGATATTGTGGCTTCTCTGTCTTCTCTCTTGGATTGCTTGCTCTGGTTTTCTCCAGTTGCCATGTCACGAGGACACCCCAAACCCTATAGAGAGGTCCTCCTGCCAAGAGCCAGCTAGAAACTGAAGCCTGCCACCAACAGCCATGTGCGCCATCTTGGAGGTGATCCTCTGGCCCCAGTCAAGCCTTCAGATGATTGCAGCCCTGCTGACCTCTTGACTGCAACCTCATGACAGACTCAATGTCAGAATCACCTAGTTAAGCTAGCCATGGAAACCCACAGAAACTGTTTGAGGTAATAAATGTTCATTGTTGTTTTAAGCCATTAAGTTTGGGGATGATTTGTTACACAGCAATAGATAACTAAAACATGGGGTGAAACCCAGAGTTCCATCATGGCCACATTAAGTTTGAGAGAGCTATTAAGCATCCAAGCAGAGATGCCACTTAGGTGACTTAGACATGACTCCAGTCCACGGGAAAGTTGACATTAAAGACATGAATCTGAGAGTCATCAGTATTTAGCTGGTGTTAAAAGCCATGGTGTTGAATGTGTAAGAGAAAATCCAAGGACTACAACATCTAGAGACTAAAAAGAGGAGAAGGAACTTGCAAAAAGGAGCAGAGAAGGAGTGGCCTGTGATGTAGGAAAGAAACTAAGGGACTAGGATGTCCTGGAGCCCAGGAAGGAAAGTATTTCAAGAAGGAAGGAATGATGAACCACATCAAATGCCACGGAGAAGTGAAGTTGGATGCGGCATGTTGCTCGTTGCATCTGGCAACATGGTGGTCATCTGGCAGAAGGAAGGTGTCTGAACCTCTGGTCCCTTGCACAGCATGGACAGATGCCTCTTCAACAAGTCAGGGAGCAAGATCTGCACACAGCAGCCTCCTGAAAATTGCCATGGTACCATTCTCAGTTATGCACTGTCCATTGGCTCCCAGATCACACTGCTGGCCTCCTGTACTGCTGCACTCAGACAGTCTAGCATCAGCCAGCAGGGGCCCGGGTCCTGCTAAGCCAGGGCCCTGGCCTGATTGCAGAGCAGAGAGAACATATTTGAAGGACATATTGAGGGCTGAATATTGATTCTAATGACTTGAGTAAAATCATTTAGCCTCTCTCAACCTCAGTTTCGTCATCTGTACAATGAGGGTCATCACACCTCCCTCATGGGGTTTTTATGAGGCTTACCTGGGGGAATCCTAGAGCAGCCTGGTGTTTAAGAAAAGACTTTGGACTCGAAAACTTCTTCTGCCATTTACAAGTTGTATGACATTGGGCAAGTTATTTCAACTCCTGTGCTTCAGTTTTCTCACTGGTAAAATGAGAGCAATAATAATAATACCTACCAAATGATAATAATACCTATCTCCTTAGGTCACTGTGAACTCTAAAGAATTGAATACAAATCAAAGGGTTTGAACAGTGACTGTTCCATACAGTCTGCTAATTCATTCTGGGTAGTGTTATTATTATATAAAGTGCTTAGCACAGTAGCAGGAATATAAAAGAAAATAATAAATAGTAACTACAGTGGTAATAAGACTAGTGAGCATTTACTGAATATGTACAATGTACTGGTAGCATATATACTCCCATACATTAACCTTCTAAAACAATCAAAGTGTCCCTAATTATAATATATACAGCACTGTATTATAATTAAAATGCTATATTTGACATCCAGCTGATTTTTGTCTAAGGCCCTGGATTTGTGCCATACACAAGGAAAACTGGCACGTGTATGTGCTGGGTTGGTGGGGAGACGAATGTCAGTGTAAATTAAATAATTCAATTCTTCCTTTAAATTAAGCCAGATTAGCCAAGCCCAGTCTAGTCACAAGGCCAGTGTGTGAGGGCAAGCGGGGTCTGTGACTTTTACTTTTGAAAGTGTGTCCTGGGAGCCGCCACATGCCATCATCTCCTGGTGTCCTCCTGGGAGGATCTCCTCCTATAGTTTAAGTGAAACTGAATTCATTCCCCACAAGCATGTATAACTGGTCTCTGAAGAAATGTCAGAAATAAAAGGCTGTTTCCTGTAGGAATCACATCCGGACACTGCTCTTCCTTATCAGAGTCTACTCTTCACGGCTGGCATGATGCATCAAGAAAAGGATGCTGGGGCTTCCCTGCTGGCGCAGTGGTTGAGAGTCTGCCTGCCGATGCAGGGGACGCGGGTTCGTGCTCTGGTCTGGGAAGATCCCACATGCCGCGGAGGGGCTGGGTCCGTGAGCCATGGCCGCTGAGCCTGCGCGTCCGGAGCCTGTGCTCCGCAATGGGAGAGGCCACAACAGTGAGAGGCCCGCGTACCGCCAAAAAAAAAATAAAAAAAGAAAAGGATGCTTGTACCCGGCCTTACATTTAGGTCTTTAATCCATTTGGAGTTTATTTTTGTGTATGGTGTTAGAGAATGTTCTAATTTCACTCTTTTACATGTAGCTGTCCAGTTTTCCCAGCACCACTTACTGAAGAGACTGTCTTTTCTCCATTGTCTATTCTTTTGCCTCCTTTGTCTTGCAAATCAACCATACTCCAATATAAAATAAAATAAAAATTAAATTAAAATATAATTAATTTAAAAAAAAAAAAAGAAAAAGAAAGCAAAGGACGCTTGTCTGCACAAATGGGACAATTTCCAGTCAGACAGAATGCAGAGATGTTCAGTGCTAGCTAAACGTCTTTGAAACTAGGTCTTGGAGATAAAACGGTGCCATTGTCTTTCATGGCTGCTGGGAAGAGGTGCAGACTCTTAAAAAAGCAATGGGTGAGGAGCAAACACTATCACAGGAGACAGTTTTTGGAACCAGACTCAAGGGATACCAGTCAAAGGACAATGGACTTTTGGCTCCAGTGAGAGAATGCATGGTCCTCCTTCCAGACTCCATCCCCTCAAAGAGATGATGGTGGACAAACAGCTGGCTTTGGGAAGGAGAAATTCATAGGTGACTTTGTTCTGGCCACCATCTTGCAGAACCATGGCTCTCAGTTGGGTTTTGATGACCCAAGGGTTCCATGATGGTGACTATCGCTGGCCCACACGTTGGTGGCTGGCCTCATGATTTTTCACTCTAAGAGTCAAGCAGAAGGCAGTTAATCCCACTGTATTGATAAAGCTGAGGCTCTGGGAGGTGAAACTGTTCCCAAGCAATCCAAGGCCAACTGCCCCAAACCTCCAAGAAGATTACACAACCCGATTCTTCGGCTCCGGTCAGGCCTTCACCTCCAGTGGGAGGGTATCCATATCCCAGCTGCCTGACACACTGGCACCACAGGCCTGCTTTCTTGCCTGCCTTGGCATTTCTTCCACTAGTTGTCACCTCCCTGGCCTACATAATCAAGGGTGGACATTCTCTCTGATAAAAAGTAGGGGTGTTTTACTGGGAGCAAAGTCGGGGCCCCTTCCATTAACCAACTGCTCTGTTAGAAGCTTGCCTCACAGGAGTAACTCACACTGATGTTAATAATGATACTTGACATTTGCTGAGTGCTTCCCACGTGCCAGGAACTGTTCCAAGCATTTCATGTACATGGCTACATTTAAATCCCAAGTTACACAGTGAGATAAAGTCCTGTAATTGTTCCATTTTACAGAAAAGGAAACTG